>NC_050573.1:185491210-185829562 GCF_011100635.1 Trichosurus vulpecula | reverse complement strand
CTTAAGCAGGCTCTGCCTTCCTGCTCTGATCCACCATTTAATTCCTCCCACCAGGTGGGCCTGGGGCCAGAAGTAACTGCAGCTGTAGTTCTGTAGCTGCATCATCCCCGCTGCCCCTGGAGCAGTGGCGGAACAGTAAACTCTGTCCCCGCAGCTTTTCCCACTAACCTTCTCTGTTGTCTTTGGTGTTTGTGGTTTGAGAAGTCTGGTAACTGCCACAGCTCACTGATTCAGGGTGCTAGGGCTTGTTCCGCCTGGCTCCTGGTCTGGTTGGTCCTGCCACCGCCCACGCTGAGCTCTGCTCCCCTCCTCTCCCAGCTCCATGCACGATAGACTTCACCCAGCGACCATCCAGGTTGTCCTGGGCTGGAGCCGTGCCTCCTTCTATTATTTTGTGGGTTCTGCAGTTCTAAAATTTGTTCAGAGCCATTTTTTATAGCTTTTTGGAGGGACCTGGTAGGGAGCTCATGCAAGTGCCTGCTTTCCGGCCGCCATCTTCTAATGTTCATTTTTAAAAAATTTGAGTTTCAAGTTCTCTCCCTTCCAGCCTCTCCACCATCCATTGAGAAGGCAAGCAGCATGATATCAATTATATGTGTGAAGGCAGGCAAAATATCTTTCCATATTAGCCATGTTGCAAAAGGGAGGGGGAGCAAAAAAATAGAGGAAATGGAAAAAAAGTACTCAGAGTTCATGAGTTCTCTCTCTGAAGGTGGATAGCAGTTTTCATCATGGGTTCTTTGAAATTGTCTTGGATCATTGTATTGTAAAATACTTATGTTTCATAAGCTGGAACATTTGTACCCTAACATCTTAGTGCCCTTTATTTAAATTACAAAAAAAGTAGAAATGACACTTATGAAATTAATAATAATAAAAATAATGTTGCTTTAAGATTTTGAAATCATTTTATATCTATTGTCTTATTTTATCCCTATAACAAGCATGGGAATTAAGATGATTCTCAGAAAAAGTGTCTAGACTAGACAAAATGTGTTCTGAAGTATTATAATCTCTTAAAAGCTTAGGATAGCTTTACATGATTTCTAGTGGGGAGGGAAAAAATAGAAATAAGAAAAATAGCAATATTATTAACCAAAAACAATGATTGAGAGGTCAATACTAACTACTGATTCAGCCTACTTTCTCAAAATTTGGGGGGGATGACATTTTAAGGGTGTCCTTGATAAAAATAAGAAGGGAATATTTTCTCATTATCCAGTCAGGAATATTCATCTTCCTGAGTTCAAATCTGGCTGCAGGCATTTACTAGCTCTGGGACCCTGGCAAATCAGTTAACCCTGTTTACCCCAGTTTCCTCATCTGTAAAATGAGCTAGAAAAGGCAATGACAAACCACTCCAGTATCTTTGCCAAGAAAACCCCAGTTGGGGTCATGAAGAATCAGGCATAACTGAAACAACTGAAGAACAACTACAATCTAGTTCCCCTGTACATTTCCAGTCACTTCAGCATTAAAGATCTTTCCTTTGCTCTGGTTTATTCAAATTGGTCCATCAGCTGTCTCTAATTCATGACTGATATTCTACCTCTGGCCTCCATGTCTTCTTACTATTGATTTCATGTCTGGGTTATAGTGTTTCCTCATAAGCTTTCTTAAATCCCTAGGCTTACTTCAAAGCACAGTTCAGGTTCTGCCTCTTACATGAAGCCCTTTCTGAGCCCTTATATTTACTTCTGCATATATAGGATGTTCCCAGTAGAATGTGAGCTCCTTGGGGTCAAGGATACTTTGATTATTTTTCCTTTGTATCCCCAATACTAGCCTTGCACTTCGCACATAATAACTGCTTAATAAATCTTTGTAGAATTAAATCTTTAAACTGGGAATAATATGCTCTGTCCTCTTGTTTTGTGAATCTGAACTTTGCTTAATGCCTAGCACAGTCCTTGGTACATAGTAGAAGTAAGTACATTTTTATTGATGGCTATTATACATAGCTAACACATGTATATATAACTAAGACCAGAAATTACTGACTTTATATGACAGCATGAGTTGATATTAAAGTCCTTTTAAAAGCTAAGTTTTTTAAAATTACATAGGACTAACATAGTATTCAGTAGTGATCATATTAAGGAATCTACTCCTCAGCAGTTTCTTGTTAAATAGCTGTATTTAAGATCTATTTGGTGTTGCTGTTTTTTTAAAAATTAGGTTGAAACATGTCTTTAATAGCTTTTGACATTGGTAAATAGCAGTTTTTTGCTTTTTTTTGTTTGTTTGTTTGTTTGTTTGTTTTTACCTCCAACAGGGGATCCTTAGTAGAGTTACAGAATCTGTTAAGAACATCGTCCCAGCATGGCTACAGAAGTATTTCATCAAGAATGAAACTGCTTATGTACATTCAGATGACAACAGGGAATCAAGACATTGGCAAGAAAATACACAAAATGATCATCTTTTATATACAGATGAGGAGAACCCAATTATTAGTGATGGGAGGATCACTCCTGACCAAACAGTCAGTAATGCAGAAGGTAAGTGGAAGGATGGATTATTAGTGTTATAATTACACTTGTTTTGATTTCAAAATTCTTTATCTAACCTAATTATTGTTTAAATTAACCGAGTAATTATTAAATGAATAGTGCCTGAGAAAAATGAGTTATAAATAATATATGTTCTGGTACTGTCACTTCATGGGTCCTTTTTTATTTGGATTGTTTCATGGAAAAGTTCATATTTCTTCCTTGTTGCAATGGTATTTACTTTTTTTTGGTCATTTTTAAGTTTTTCTTCTCTTGATTTTTTTATAGTCACAATTAGAGCACTAATAAAATACATGTTTTTAGAATCTTAGCTTAAAAGCCCTAACTATATAAATACAGTCAATTGGCTGCAATAATTAGCATTCTCTGTTTATTTTGGGTGTTCAGTGGTGTGGATTTCTCCAAAAGTTTGAAAAAGGCCAGAGTGAATAGAACTAATTTCCTTGTAAGAGAAGAAATGCTAAATCTAACCTTTTCCTAAGTAACATTAATTTGCTTCACTGTTTTTGAGTATACTTTTATGCTTACTGGAAATAGCAGAAAAAATTTTATGTACTGTACTTGCTGAAAGATGCTTTCATGCCATGAATGAAAACCTGCAAAAATAGAACAGCTACCTTGCCATCCAAGATTTACAAGGTAAAAGTTGTGATCTAACTTTACATACCTGAGCTTAACTAAAAAGCAACTATAATAATCAAGGAGATCACATACCATTAAAAAAAAACTCCCTTGGGTTTATTTATTATCTCTACTCAGATAAATCCTAGACCTATATATCCCAGCAAAGTATCTTTCCAAGTTCCAGTCCTACATCATGAGCTGCTTTTTGGATATCTCCTTCTTGGATTTATTGGATGTCCATTGACATTCTAAGCTTACCATGTCCAAAACAGAACTTTTATCTTTCTCCCAAATTGACCCTTCTTCTTAAACTTCTCTTAATTCTGTCAAGGATATCACTAACTGCTAGTGACCTCAATTTGTAACCTTAGAATCATCCTTGACTTCTCACCCTGTCACCCTTCTTAGATAGTTGCCAAGTCACTTTTAGTTTCACAATATCTCTCACATATGCCCCCTTTTAACTCACTGCCATCATCCCAGTTCAGGCTTCACTATTTCTCCTACACTACTGTAATAGTCTCTTAATTGGTGCCCCTGCCTCCAGTCTCTCTTCTGTTCCAACCTAACCTCCACACATTTCTTAAAAGTGATTATTTCTAAAGCATGAATTCTGACCACTTTCTGGCTCATCTAACTCCACTGATTCCCTCTTCACTTTCAAAATCCATGTCCAGTGCTTTTTAATTAATCTACCATTTTAGTAAAGAAGTGGGAATGGAAAGGAATGGTCAGATTGAGGAATATTGTAGAGGTGTAGAATCTTTAGCATTTGGGAAATGACTGGATATGTGGAAGAATCAAAAATGACTCAGGTTACTGAGAGGTGATGGTGCTGTCAATAACAATAAAGGCGTTAGGGTTGAGGGCTTTCCAAGTTCAGTTTTGTACATGGTGATATGAAGGGGATATATGGGTGGAGATATCTAGCAGATAGAAATTTGGGCCAGAAGCTCTGAGATGAAGTTTTTGAAGACTTATATTCTAGCCAAACTGATGGCTATTTTTTCTCATTTGTCCTTTTCTACCTCTGTGCATTTGTTAGAGGTCCCATGCTTGTAATATATTGTCTCTCTGTCTCTTAACTTCTTTCAGGATCCAGCTCAGTTACCTGTACCTCCATGTAGTTGTTCCTGATTTGTCTTCTCAATTGAAAGTGAACTCTTCTTCTTAACATTTCTTACAGCATGTTGCCCAGATTCCACCTTTGTTCTTTTTCATTCTTCCTGATTGTGGATAAGTAATTTAGTCCTTCAAAGCCTCATTTTCTTTATCTGTAAAATTGGGCTGATAAATACTTTTCGCGGGATTATAAAGAATATGTTTTTCAAACTATAAAGTGTTACATGAATGTGACTTCTTAGATTGCATTCTTTGTCTTACAGCATAAATTTCACAAAGATTGTGTCTTTCACACAATGGCAGAATGTTATTAAGTTGCTTGTTAAAGCAAATATAAGTATTTTACCATTATTTAATACATTTTGAATTGGAAAACACTTGACTAGATGATCTCTAAGGTCCCTTCTCTGGCCCTTAAACTTTGTGAATCATTGTCGTATACAGCTCTGGTAGTCTCATTTCATTGTCTCCAAACCTTTATTAGCTCCCCAATACCAAAGGAAAAAAAGCTTACCAAACTTTCATTCAATCTAACACCTGCCTATTTTCCCAATCTTATTTCATGCCACTCTCCCTTATGTACTGTACTCTATGCCCCAGTCATATTAAGCTATTTGCTGACCCCCAGACATAAGCCATACTTTGTTTCTATACCTTTATTTTCATTGTTACATTTACCTGTGATATCACTTCATCAAGCCAACCCTGATTTCCTTCCCTCTGATAGCCAGAAGTAATTTCTCTTTATTGCCTCATACCATTTTGCTTTAATCCCTCCTATACATCTACTGTGTCTATTTTTATGTTATAGGTACTCAAGTATGTCTTATCTCCCTATGATTATAAATTGCTTATGAGCAGGGGCTTTGTCTATTTTTGTATCTCCTTCACCACCAAGCACAGGCCTTTTTATCTTACTCTCTACTCTCAGATCACTCATGCTGTCCCTTCTTTTCTTTTAAGTTACTGTTGTGTATATCTCCTCCCCTTCACAGCCAAACACCTAGAAAATGCCCTCTAAACTTGTTGCATCCAGTTTCTCACCTATTCAGTTCTTACCACTTTGCAATCTTGGCATCCTTGATTAGACAGTCTCTTAATTTGCTGAATCAGTTGACTCTTTTCTAGGCCTCATCTTTCTTGACCTTTTCTAGCATTTATTCCTAACATTTTACATTGCTGATCACCTCTTTCTCCTAGATACTGTTATCTCTGATTTTCTGTGACATTGCTATTTCTTGTTCTTGTCCTCCCTTCTCTGACTTTCCTAGTCTGCTTTATTGGGACATCATCATCCAAGGGTTGAATTGGATATCGTCCAGGGCTCTGTTTTCTTTGTACTCTTTCTCAGGGGTCTCCTTAGTTCCCGTGGGTTCAGTTATTTGTAAGTGGATGTTTCTCAGAGACATGTATACATACTCATAGAACTGGAGCTTGAGCGAGAATAGGTAGAGACATACAGAGTCTCAAAATATTTTTTTCAGTTTATATTACTACCAGTCTGTTTCTTGCTGACTCTATGATGGCTGATAGGAATAAAAAAATAAATTTAAAAGTAACAGGTAGAGTAGCTTAGAGAGGCAGTTTGGTATAGGCAATATAATACTGGACTTTGAAGACCTGAATTCAAGTTCTGGCTTTGATCCTTCGAAGCTGTATGAATACAGGCAAGTCACTTAATCTCTTCGACCATTCATGATCCCATATGCAAAATGTGAGGGTTAGACTAGATGGCTTCATAGGCCACTTTCAGCCCCCCAACACACACGCGCGTGCGCGCACACACACACACACGCACACGCACACAGTGGTTGTCTTATAAGTGTCTCAAGCTCAGTACGTCCAAACTAAAACCAAATTAATATTCTTCTTGGAGCTCACCCTTCTCCCTAATTATCTATTTCTGTTGAAGCACCACCATCCTTCAGTCATTCAAGTGTGTAATTTTAGAGTTATCCTCACCTCTTCCCTCTTCCATATCCAGTCATTTGTCAGTTACTGTTATTTCTTCCACAACGTAGCTTGCCTCTATCCCTTTCTGTCTGCTCAGATGGCCACCTCTCTAGTATAGTCCTTTATTACCTCTTACCTAGACTACCATAATAGTCTGTCTCAAGTCTCTGCACTCTTCATCCTCCACACATTTGTGATATTTCTAATGTACAAGTCTGACCATTTCTCTCTGTTCATTAAGCTTTAATAGCTTTCTATTTCTTTTAAGATCAAATACAGACCCATCTATGCGGCATTTAAATCCCTTTACAGTCTGGCTCCAGTCCATCTTTTCAGATATATTTTTTATAATATTTTTATGCATTCTTCATATTAACCAAATGACCTATCTGCTGTTATTTCCCTCCCCTGTGCCTTTGCATGGGATGTCCCTCATTCTAGGAATGCTTTTTTTCACCTTGAGGCCTCTCGTTCTTCCTAGCTATACTGAAGGATCTATTTTTATTGATTCTCTCTTAACCTCCAATGTCATGAGTGTCTTCTGTTACTTTATATACAATTTGCACTGTTATCTGTGTACGTGTTATGTCATTGTGTTCTATGTCCTGTCCCTTCACCCCCATCTAGTAGAATGTAATTTTCTTGAGGGCTGGTACCATTTCATTTTTGTCTTTGTATTCCTAAAGCTTAGCACAGCACTTGGCACCTAATAGACACTAAACAAATATATGTTGAGCTGGATTATACATCATATGCCTAATATTGGTTGAATGAATGTAGGAAAAGACATTTCATAGTTGACTGGAACCTCAAACCGATGAGGCAGAGATGAAATTTGACTTACTTTAAGTGTTCATAAATTAGTCCTGTAGGTACATCTGATAATAAGTCATATTTTGATGTAGTAATGTTTTTGTCATATTTCATATTCATTATATTGATGGTTTCCCTTTAAGAACCTTCAACAAGTAGATCTGCTTTAAACTATCCGGATGTTTTAACAAGGCCTTCTCTTCATCGGAGCCACTTGAATTTCTCCATGTTGGAATCCCCAACATTACATTGTCAGCCGTCTACATCCTCAGCATTCCCAATTGGCAGTTCTGGGTTCTCATTTGTAAAAGAAATCAAAGATTCTACCTCTCAGCATGATGATGATAACATCTCAACTACCAGTGGCTTTTCTTCTAGAGCTTCTGATAAAGGTAATCTTTAGTTGTAAATACTGTAGTAGATTTCATAGGAATCAAAGATTTAGACTTGGAAGTGGCCTCAGAGGCCATCTAGTCTAACCTCATTTTGCAAATGAGGAAACTGAGGCCCAGAGGCTCATGGTCACACAAGTAATATCAAAAATAGAATTTCAACATAGCGTCTCTTGACTCTACAGTAAGTGCTTTTTCTGTTTTACCATGTTGCTTCCCATTTAAGTGGTATAGTCCGGTAACCCTCTGAACTGAGCTTTCTCCTTAAATGGAGGTTTAGAGTTCATGGCTCCACCCTCCAATCAGAAAAACATAGATAAGGTGGTGGACCAAGGATGATGAGATCTTGGAGTATAATGGAGTCATCTCAGTAATGAGCTTCCTGGGCCATGGAGGAAAAAAGTCCCAAAGTAGTGTAGCTAGGGGAGAGAAATGAGCATATATTCATAAGTATATTTTTTTCACTTTTCAGATATAGCTGTTTCAAAGAACACTTCAGGACCACCTCTGTGGTCCCCCGAAGCTGAACGTTCTCATTCACTGTCACAGCATACTGCCACCAGCTCAAAGAAACCAGCATTCAACTTGTCTGCCTTTGGAACACTTTCCCCTGTGAGTCCCAAATAATATGTATTTAATCACATTAGTTTTGTGGCTCTTGCTTATGGTCTGTCATTTTTTATTGCAGTCACTTGGGAATTCTTCAATCCTTAAAACAAGCCAGCTTGGGGATTCTCCTTTTTACCCTGGTAAAACAACTTACGGTGGTGCAGCAGCAGCTGTTAGACAGTCTAAAGTACGAAGTACACCTTATCAGGTAAAAAAAAAAGAAGAATGGCTTGTGATTTGGGAAAAGGCTTTCTGGTAATTTGTTTTTTAAGAAATCGCAAAGGATAAATCAGAAGTGACTATTTTTCTTGAATGCTTCATCTGTGATTCAGGAAAGACCTTTAGTGTGAAAGGTAACAGGTTTTACATGACCTTTTTGTGGATTTTCTTTGTAGTAACCAATACAAGATAGCTCATTGCTTGTGTTTGACCCACTTCCTTCCTGTTTTATTATTTTCTAAAATAGTTTGATCAAAATAGTTAAACTGCATGCGTCATTATTTTGATTTTACCTTTTCACATTTCTTTGGATTTTTGAATTAGGAAATTTATTTTCTGTCTACAGATTTATTATTTTTTGAAAATAAGAATAGTTTATAGATAATGATAGGAAGATTTCAGAATCACTGCAAAAGGAATATTTGCCAATTTCCTCTTTAATTTTTTTTTTATACAATTAGTTTCTACCTCTCTGATTAGGTCTAGTTCCTAAATCTTTAGCAATCACCAGGCCCTGCTCCATTATTTTATAGAGGGGGAAACTGGCCCAGAAATGTTAAGTGCAAGATTATATAATTTGTAAATGGGAAAACAAGGATTTGAACCCTAGTACTTTGCCTCTAGATCCATTGTATGTTTTTTTTTAACATCACATAGATGAAGCCTACAAATTCTGTAGTTGTCTACTGAATTTTCACAAAGCTTATACACCAGTAGCAAATTTTATTTTAGTATATCTTTGCATTTTAAGAAGTCAACATGTTAATGAAATATATAAATATTTGGGACCATGAATATTATGGGTTAATCTTGTTGCTTTAATGAACAGTATAGTGAGGACAAAACAATGTTTTATTTTTGCATTAAACTTGTTATCCCCAACCATCTATTGACAATCATAGAATCAAAACAAATTCATAATAATAACTGAAGAAGGGGCAGCTATGTGGCGCATTGAGTAGAGCACCAGCCCTGGTGTCAGGAAGACCTGCGTTCAAGTCCAGCCTCAGGCACTTGACATACTTAGTAGCTGTGTGACCTTGGGCGAGTCACTTAACCCTAACTGCCCTGCTTTCCCCCTTCCAAAAAACAAAACAAAATAATAATAATTGAAGAAACTACTTTTGGGGTTGTAGATAATTAAAAATTTTGCATTGGCAAAATAGCACTACCCACAAATAAGCTGATCAATACATGATGATTGAAGTTAGAAAAATAATTCTTTTTAAAAGTAGTTATGACTTTTAAAAAAATTTTCTATAAGCTGTTTGTAAATTATTTGAGAATGGGCTGCATTTTAGATTGTATCTTGACAGTGCACATGCTTTATGTTATTCATTACTGAATAGAGAAGAACAGGGTCAGCTGTGTTGTTTTTATGGTGGCAACATGACTATTAGAATGTTGTAATCCACACTTGTATGGAAGTTATCATTAGAATTTATAAACCCAGCAGGATTTCTTATGGTCTGTTGTGGGTCAGTTATTTTAACTCTTTTATTTTTATTTTTTTGTTTGTTTCAGTTCTTCTAATGTTTATTTCCTAAGCTGTAATACAAGAAGCATTTATATAAAGAAAATGTACATAAAACCATAACCTCGATATTCCAAAGGTCTTGGATTTCATTGTGTGCATGTGTACTTCTTCTAGTAATACAGATTGCAACCCCTCTATATCTTTACATGGTTCTTTGGGAGTTTCTCAAAATGATCTATTAGTGAGGATCTCTCTAAATTTAGTTAAGTCCTTGCCCAGCCCATTACTAGGCCATTTGTGAAGGCTTTCCAGCTTGAAAGAACTTGCCAGAGCTTATACTTTGCATTCTATTTGAGAACCTACCATCACTTTCATGCTGTGATGATATTTAAATGTCTTTATTGACCTTATTTTTTGTTACAATTGTAGGAAGTCATTTGATATCCTAAAACTTATGGTGCCAACAGAATATTTCATGTATTGGCAATTTTGAAAGCTTTATCAGTTAGGTTCCATTAGGTCTTAAGATTTCTTAATTTGTCTATATTGGAATTTGATTGTAATTAGAAAAGTAGGTAATATACCTGGCCCAGAACTTCATATTTGGTATAACGGTGCATCCTGGTGCAGGCTTTCATCAACTTGGATGCCTGTCTATTGCAATCCTCTTTTTGGTTGGTTTCTTTTTAAAGACTCTTCCTACTCTTATCTATCTGCCACTCATTTGTCAAAGTAATTTTTTCTAAACATAGTGATCACATTACTTTTCTAATTCAACAAATTTCAGTGTTTCCTTATTATCTCCAGGACAAAATGTGGAATAATTTGTTCATTATTTGAAGCTCTTCACAGACTGGCCTTTTCTCATCTTTCTAGTCCTATACTTTATTCCTCTACGTTATGATCCAGTCACACTGACCGCCTTACCTCTCCTTATACACGATACTCCATCTCTCAGCTCCTTGCTGGCAGTCTCCTTTACCTGGCATGCTCTCCCTCTTTAGCTCCCCTTCCTGGATTCCTTCAAGACTCAACTCAAACCCACCTTCTTCAGGAGATTTTCCCCTCTCTCATCCCACTTGCTGGTGCTTTTCCTATGAGATTATCTTCCATGTTTTCTATATATCTTGTACCCAAATATGTACACATAAATGTATATGTACAGACATATATACATACATTGGTATATTGTCTTCACCATTTAAAGATGAGCCTCTTGAGGACAAGGACCAAGATTTTTGACCTCTTATTTTGTACTACCTGTGTTTATTACAGTACCTGGCATTTAGTAATGCTTAGACAAGCTTAATACTTGTCATTATTATGTGTATGTGAAGGCATATATATATAAAATCTCTTTTTTTGAGTCCTTATTTTACTTTGGGTACATTTCAACTCTGAGTGGTTTTAACCATCTACTTTTCATAAAATATGCACTTTTGCATTCCAACAAATCAAACAGAATTTTCTTTGCAGGCACCAGTCAGAAGACAGATGAAAGCCAAGCAAGTTAATTCACAATCCTATGGAGTAACTAGTTCAACAGCCCGACGAATATTGCAGTCTTTGGAGAAGATGTCAAGCCCGCTGGCGGTAAATAATTTCTCTTCTATTCAAATGCAAGAATATTTTTTAAATGAAAATATCTGAACTTTATGGAGAAACATTATCTTCAATTTTGCTTAACAGGATGCAAAACGAATCCCATCTGCTGTTTCTTCTCCACTATCTTCTGTAAGTTCAGTTGGCCCAAAATTATCGTTTTTTATTAGCAAGAAAAAAGCATTTCAAAGGGATTTCCTGTACATAATAGTTTCTTATTTTTCAGCCCCTGGATAGGAGTGGGTTAGACATCATAGATATTCAGGCTAAAAGGAAAAAGGTAAGACTTTTTTAGCAGCGGTAAGTGGTAGCTATGCATAAGTAAATTTTAAGAAGTTGATACATTATTGCTTATAATACTAAGAAGAAATTTTAATCATCCTCGAGTGTTGAACTGCAACTCTAGAATACTTTTCAAACAGGCTAAGCCACATACTTCACATCTAAAGTTTTTAAATGTATAAACTTTGTTGCAATGTCTGTGCACGGTAGGTTTTCAGTAAATACTTTTGGCCCTTGTTTGGGAAATATGAAGGTGGGAACTTTATTTTCTTTTGAAAGAAAAATTGGAGCAAGCAAAATTTGGGAGACTTCAGTAATTAGAGCTAGTGAACTGCAGACCTCAATCAAAGTAAGCACTATTCCTGTGAACTCTAGCTGTGGAATAAGTTTCTTTGAAATCTGTTAAAAATTACTTTATACACTCCTTTGGAAACTTATCTGCCATGTTTGTTTTTATAAGGCTGACTTAACCAGAAATTGAACATGAGGTTGACATTGTTCGCTGTAACAAGTTGGGTCAAATTTTGTTAATTGTGTACAACAATATCATGAAACAGGCAAATCTTAGAAAGCTAGGCAGTCAAAGCAAAACAACAAACTCTTATTCCCTCTGTTAGAAGCCTTATGTAAATAGCAGGGAATTATTGGAAAAGTCAATGACCATCAGCTTCCAGGGTCTTTCAAAACAACTGGAAATGATGCCATTTCATCCAAAGATAATTGGATAATGCCATCATGATGCTGATGTATTTTTTTTTTTGAACAAGCCAACATTATGTTTTCTCTCTTTCTTCCCATGTTACTACTGCTTATTTAAATTAAATTTGTGGGCACAAACTGCATGCTTTTAATTGGTTGCTTCCAGCACTTAGTATAGTGCTTGGCACACAGGCACTTGCTTAATAAATGTTTATTCACTGACTGACTGCTTATGTAGAGGCAGAGTGAAAAGAACATCGCATTTGGAGTTAGAAGACCTGGGTTCAAATACTACCTCTATGAAAATTAGTTAATGAAAGAGTTGGTCCTCAAAAGTTTTTAGCAGCTATCTAGAACTTACCTCCAGAGATAGTGTAAAATACCCTTGCTTCATTGAACAAATAGTGAAATAATTACGATGATGAAATAGCTGATGAAATTTTACAAAGATATGAAGACTATCCTCAAGAAAATTTTTATGTGGGTATAATATCTGCTGGTAAAAAATGAGTCCCATTACATTCTTGTGGCTCAGTATTTCAGGAGTAAACTGTAGTGTAGAACAGTGGTGTCAAATTCGAATAGAAATGTGTCCACTAAACAGTTCCTGTGGGCTGCATAGTAACTTAGAAAAACACGTGTTAACGTTGTTTTCTTTGTATATTTATTTATTTTGTTAAATATTTCCCAGTGATATTTTAACCTGATTTGGGGTTGGGCTGCTTTCAAGAGTGCGTGGGCAGTGGGTTTGATACCTCTGGTGTAGAAGACCTCGTTGAGTTAGTCACACTTGTGATGAGGACTTTGCCAAGATGTTACCCTGAAAACTAGTGCTGCTTACAGCTGTTGTTGAGTGAAAGAAGTCTATTCATAGTATTGTAGTCTTTGGACAGCAAGGGAAGTTCTTGGCTATGGTAATCTTAAATCAACACAGTGTTTTTTTTATCCTTCAACATTTGAAGTGGAGTGTTGACAGTACACTTGTGTACTTCAGATAAAGCTCATTCACACATTGTGCTGACAGTAGTTTTCTTATTTCTGTATGCTAAAATAATTATCATTCTTTTGTACTTTTTATGTTGTCAAAATTATGGTTTGAATTTACTAGTGAGAAATTCTTTCAGCTAGAGAAGTTGATTGCTTGAAGTTTATTTTCACTATCCAGTTTGCATTGGGGATCTTACTTAGGACTCCTGAAATTTTAGGGGGAATAAATATAAGTTAATCTGGGTATAGATGAAGTAGAAGTCAGTTGTACGTGCATAACATATAAGAACTAAAACCCAGTTGTGAGAATTTAAAACATTCTTTAATTGGCCTAAAAGTAATCATTTTGACTCTGAATCTAGTTAGCCTGGCTATAATTCCATCTATTTTGGGTATGTAGAAAAGAGAGTCATTAAACTTAAAAGTATCAGTTGCCCCACAATTAGAATCTTAAATTTCAGATTACGAATTAGTACCCACCTTGACTGTCTTCTTTTTCAATATCCTTTACTGTTGATTTGTGTTTGATATACTATGTTTAGGGATCATACTATGCTGATAGCCTGATAAAGTTGATCCCAAATGAGTGAAAATAAGAGTCATACTTCTGATTTCTGCTTCCTTTTAAGGTGGAACCCCACTATCCTCCTGTTCAAAGACTCATGACCCCAAAGCCAATTTCTATAGCCACCAATCGATGCGTGTATTATAAACCATCTTTAACTCCATCTGCTGAAGCAAGAAAGACTAATCAGAGAATAGATAAAAAGCACAATGTAAGTAAGCTCTGTATTATTACTTGTTTCTGGTTGTATTTTTGTCATTGTGGACAGTTTGAGTGTTTAATTATTGTAAAGATTATAAGTGTAAATACTGTACTAATGGAGTATTATACTGTGAAATAGTAGAAGCATGTTATGACTATTTTTCATCATTTAACTTATTTGTGCTATTTAGTTGGCTCCCTTTTTATTCAAATGCATATCAATATATATATGTACTTCTGGTTGAATTAATAAGGTGTTTAAGCACTTCATAGGAAGACTTTTCTTGGAATCACATTCTTATGGGCTCATTAAATAGGAGGTAAGTAGTATGGTGCCATAGAAAGAACATTGGATTTCAAGATTGAGGACTAGGCTTTGAATCTTGGCTCTGTCATTTTCATGATCTTGAACAGGTTTGCTAACCGTTATAAAGCTCAATTTTGTCTTCTGTGAAAAAAAAATGAGGGGTTAAGAGGATTTTTAAGGTCCCTTTTAATTGTGTATATATAATCTTATAATCCTAATACTAGTTTAAACTGAAATTATGCATAGCTTTGTATTGTTCTCATTAAGATACTACCATCTTTCCTTAACTTACATCCCAATTTTAAGCACAAATCAAAAAATTGTGGATTACATGAAAATTTTATTTTAACAATTTCAAGGTACCAGGAAGACCTGGTTTCAAGTTACATGCCTGACCCGCAATGGCTAAATGACCCCTGCCAGTCATTTAAAGTCCTAGGGTTTTAGGCCAGTGGTGTGAAACTCAAATAGAAATGAGTGCCACTGAACCTTATATAAGTATCCCTGGGCTGCATATTGACTTAGAAACATTAAAATTATTTATCTTCTATTGTATTTTTCTTTATTTTGTTACCTATTTCCCAGTTACGTTTTAATCTGAGCTGGCCCTCTGCTGTAGGTAACTCTTGGGATTGTTAGATGCTGGTCTCCATTAATAGAAAGAGTTGCCTCACCCAAGTGTTCCCTCTACTAATGAAATCACAGCTCTAGCCTTGTTGTTGTTGAGTCATTTCAGTTGTGTCAGACTCTTTGGGATCTTCTTGGCAAAGATACAGGAGAGTTTTGCCATTTTCTTCTCTAGCTCATTTTACATGTGAGGAAACTGAGGCAAACAGGGTTAAGTGACTTGCCCTGCGTCACACAGCCAGTACATATCTGAGGCCAGATTTGAACTCAGGTCTTCCTGACTCCAGGCCTACCACTCTATCCATTGCACTACCTAGCCGCCTTCTAGTCTTTATGCCTACCTCCAGTTCAAAGCATCGTTAAGCAGCTGTCAAGGACCTGTGCATTGGCACCTCTGAAAGTTTCTAATATGATTGTACTCACTTTTAACATTTGAAATATTTGGCCCAAATAAAATAGAAAGCAGATGTTTGAGCAGATTAAGGAAAATAAAGTTCCCAATTCCAGCTCTCTTTTTTGTTTGGCCCTAAATTTCACAATCGGCTTCTTGAATATCTGTTACTATACTGATGAAAAATCTTTAGTAGTGGATTCATAATGTCTATAGTTAAACTTTCAATCCAAGAAATTTAACAGGTAGCTGTATGACTACCTTTGTATACTACAATTCTTGTTTTTGTATTTATGCTGGTATTCTGAAATAATTGCTTAATTGAAATAATACTTTGATGCAGAATTTAGTTAACAGTATATCACCAGTTAGTGATTAATACCACATAACAAATGCTATTAAAATTTGTTTTCTACAAAGGTTTAGCATTCCTTATTTTATTCTAATTAGAATCATCTTAAGTTCATACAGCTTATATGGAATCATAGGATCGTAGATAAGGAATCAAAGTTCATCTAACCTATTCCCCTCATTATATACATAAGGAAACTGAGGAGAAGTGAAGTGATTTGTTCAAGATTAACACATAAGTAGCAGAGCTTGGATCTAACCCCAGATCTGCAGACTCCAAATGCAGCGCTCTTTACACTATTTTACACTTACTTGTCCTTTAGACAAAGAACTAAATGAAAGAGTTTAAAAACTATAGCTTGTCATTGTTGGACTTCATGTTGGGCCATCCTTTCAAATGTACTTGCTTCTGTATCGTAAGGCAATAATAACAATGTAGATGATAATTGTCAAAATGCCTGTGTAGTTCTGTATTACAAAGTATGCAAGACTCTCCACATAGAAGGTGGAAGAAGTAAACCATTTATTCAGACACCAGAGATCCATGTTCCATAACCAAATGTTCAGCTCCCACAGCCAGTTAGCCCACTTATCGTAACAGCAAGAAACTTAAAACACAGTATCACAACATGGAACCTCACCATCCCAAAACCTCTCCAACTGCATGCTGGGGTCTTCCCAAAAACACACTCACAGTACACCTAAGTCAGCCTGTTAATTATCATGTTAATTATCTAATTATCATGATGGTGGCCATTAGCAGCCATAACTGCTCTCTCTCCCTGTTGGCATTTCCTGTGACATAACTTCCTTTTCCTGTCAGGAAGCTCCTCCTACCACATGTGACTTAGGCTTCCTGTGATGTGAGCAGGTCACATGGCCTATTAATTGGTGGGAAAGATGTTCAAATCTAAATTGCTACTACAGCTTCCTTCTTAATATGAATAGTTTTGAACATTTACTTATATTCATGTACATTATACGGACTACACAATAAAAGAGGAGAAATAATGGTCACAAAACTTTTTAATTAAAATTTATTAGTGCTGTCTGAAGAAAGTGGTGTGTTATATCGTCTGAGAAACTATAATAAACATTGAATTATTCAATGTGCTAAATATGTGCAAAATACTGATTTCCTGTCATGAAGAGAAAGTAGAAGATAGACTTTCTTATTTTTCCAGAACATCTGCATTCTACATGGTAGCTATTTCCCTAAACTTGCTCCTGGCAATGCTTTCATTTTTAGTTAGTAAGAAAATAATTAAGGAACTTAGTTTTAAGTCTTCTAGTAGCTACTAACAATTTAGAACATAGTAAGTAATTTCTTACTTTCCAAATCATGGTATAAAAGTAAAGTAAATTTAAATGCTGTTTTTGTGGATCTTGACATCTGTCCTTAGTTCTTAGAAATTACTAAGAACAATATTCCCATAACTATTAAACATAATTACCTATTAACATAAGTTACAGAAGTAAAGGGTAGCTTTCCAAATGAAAGTGAAATATAAACTAGTTCATAACTAAAGTACATTTTCTTACAGATTGGGCATGAGAAAGCTCTATCGCCGGGGCAAAAAGTAGAGCAACATGAGAGGTAAAATCACCCCAAATTTCATGAAATATACCCATGTTATTTAATTTATCAGGTCTTTTGCTTAATTTCTGTACAATTTTGGCCTTTGAAAAGAATTAAAAAATCTTTCCCATGCAAAGTTACTATTTGAACATGTATCTAACTTATTTTCAGTAACATTTTGTCTGTGTTTTAACAGTCACAAATCACAGTACAGAGCTAGATGACCTTTTATAGGTTAAAAAATTAGTTCCTTTAATAAAAGATACAAATAGGATGCTATCTGCTGTGTTTTTTTTGCCACACATGGAAGAAAGTAATCCTTTGTTACACTAATGAAAATTCAACTTCTTTAGTGAATAAGCAGTTAGTGCTATGAGATGTATTTTTTAACCAATATAGTTCAAAAATGGGTAACTTCCTTTTTTATTCTTACTCTTTAGTACTGATGATTTAACATGGTGTAAAATTTATAAGCTGGTAAGTTATGACTTATTTTCTTAAATTTTTTTCTTCTGCTGCTAGCGATTTTTCATACCCTAACTTCAGTACACCTGCCACCAATGGGATCTCTTCAGGAGTAGGTGGTGGTGGCAAGATGCGACGAGAAAGAACACGTTTTGTGTCTAAACTTCCTGATGAGGAAGAGGTAGGATCGATCTCTCTCTCTGTCCCTCCTTCCCTCTTTTTTCCCCACTTTTACTCACTCCCTCAAAAACCTGAGGGGAAAGTGAAACACTTGCTGATGCTATACTATGTACTATAAAATACATCTGTTATTATAGCTTAAGGAAATACTTTTAATCTATAGGAAATTTGACTTATTTCTAATTAAACATTTTTCATGAGAATTTGATGTTTTGATTATCTGGGCAGAGGAAATGATTTGATAGGCACAAGATGTTTTTGTGTAACTCTCTGTTACTGTAGTGGGACTGCTAGGGCCACCCCTTAGTATCCAGCTTCTGACTTCATTATTCCAGTGAAACTACTCTCTCCAAAGTTACCAGTGATCTCTTAATTGCCAGTTCCAGTGGCCTTTTCTCAGTCCTCATTCTCTTCAACAACTTTAGCCCTTTAACATAAATTTTTTTTGGAGCAGGAAAGGCAGGGCAATTGGGGTTAAATGACTTGCAAAGTCACGCAGCTCGTAAGCGTGTCAAGTGTCTGAGGCTGGATTTGAACTCAGGTCCTCCTGACTCCAGTACTGGTGCTCTAGCCACTATGCCACCTAGCTGTCCCCTTAACATTAATTTTTAAGAAAAATTTTGAGTTCCAAATTTTCTCCCTCCCACCTCTCCCCCCTCCCCTTTGAGAAGGCAAGCAGTATGATACCCGTTTTACATGTGAAATCATGCAAAACACATCTCCATGTTAGCCATGTCTCTCCGCCCCCCACTTCCCCTGAAAACCCCACAATAAAAAGCAAGAAACAGAAAGAAAGTGAAAAAAGTATGTTTCAGCCTTCACTCATTTCATCAGTCTTTGTCTGGGGGTGGATATCATTTTTCAACATGGGTCTTTTGGAATTCTCTTGAATTATTATTTTGATCAGAGTAGCTGAGTCTTTCACAGTTGATCTTTATTAAAATATTTCTGTGACTGTGTACAGTGTTCTGCTGATTCTGCTTACTTCATATAAGTCTTTGAAGGTTTTTCTGAAACCATCCTGCTCATCATTTCTTATAGCACAATAGTATTCTATCACAACCATATACCACATCTTGTTCAGCTTCCTCAATTGGGATGTCCCCTCAATTTCCTGTTCTTTGCCACTGCAAAAAGAGCTGCTATAAATATTTTTGTAACATAGTTCCTTTTCCCTTTGATTTCTTTAATGTGTAGACCTAGTAGTGGTATTACTGGGTCAAATGGTATGCACAGTTTTATAGCCCTTTAGGCATAGTTCCAAATTGTTCTCCAGTATGATCAGACCAGCTCATAACTCTACCAGCAGTGCATTAATGTACCCATTTTTCCATATCCCCTCCAGCCTTTATAATTTTCTTTTTCTATCATGTTAACAAATCTGATGAGTATGAGGTGGTACCGCAAAGTTGTTTTAATTTTCATTTCTCTAATCAGTGGTGATTTAGAGCATTTTTTCATGTAACTTTGACAGCTTTGGGTTTTTTTCTCCTGAAAACTGCTGTTCATATCGTTTGGCTATTTATCAATTGGGGAATATTTCTTTTTTATAAATTTGGTTCAGTTCCCTATATTTTTTAGAAAATATTTGAGAAATGATACTTCTTTCAGAGAAACTTGCTGTAACACCTACCTCACACTCATTTACTGCTTGTCTTCTAATTTCGGCTGCATTGGTTTTGTTTGTGCAAAATTTTAATTTCATATAATCACAATTATCCATTCTACTTCCCATCATCTTTATCTTTTGTTTGGTCATTCTCTGTAGTCTTTGACACTTTCAGAAATCTCAAATTGAATGTCCAGTAGGCATCTTAAAATCAACATGTCTAAAACTAAGCTCATTATCTGTTCTCCTAAACTTTCCTAACTGTAGAGGTCATTACCATCCTCCTAGTACCTCAGGCTGACAACTAAATTTCAGCCTCAACTCCTCACTATTTTTCATTCCAGTCTGTTGCCAAGGCCTG
Source organism: Trichosurus vulpecula (assembly GCF_011100635.1). Taxonomy (NCBI): domain Eukaryota; kingdom Metazoa; phylum Chordata; class Mammalia; order Diprotodontia; family Phalangeridae; genus Trichosurus; species Trichosurus vulpecula. The sequence goes on along the minus strand of NC_050573.1, from coordinate 185,809,634 downwards.
TCAAGTTCACCTTTGTAACATCTCTTGAATATGCCCCTTTCTCTCCTCTGACTCTGCCACCACTCTGGTGCAGTTCCTCAGCATATCATGCTTGGATTATTGCAATAGCCCATTGGTGGGTCTGTCTGCCTCAAGTCTCTTCACACTTCAGTCCCTTCTTCATTCAGCCATTAAAGTGATTTTCCTGAAATGCCAGTTCGCCCATTTCACCCTGCTCCTCAATAAATTTCATTGCCTCCCTGTCACCTCCAGGATCAAATTTTAATCCTGTTTGGTTTTATAAAAACCCTTAATAACTTAGCCACATCCTACTTTTTTAATCTCCTTACAAACCTTTCTCCCTTCTACATACTGCTTGATCCAGTGACACTAGCCTCCTGGCTATTTCATGAACAAGACGCTCCATCTCCCAAGCCTGCATTCTCACTGACTGTCCCTCATACTTGGAACTCTCTCCTCCTTATCTCTACCTCCTGACTTCCCTGTCTTCCTTCAGGTTCCAGCTTACATCCCACCTTCTACAGGAAGCCTTTTCCAACCCCTTTTAATTGGTACCTTCCTTCTAGTAATTGTTTCGTGTTTATGCTGTATGTAGCTTGTTTTGTACATATTTGTTTGCATATTGGTCTTTCCCATTAGATTGTAAGCTCCTTGAGGGCAGTGATTGTCTTTTGACTCTTTTTCTGTCCCCAGCACTTAGGCACTTGATAACTGTTTTTTGAGTTCTTGACATGACAACTCTTCAGATGTTTGTTTGTGTGTTTTTGAGGGGGGAAGGCAGGGCAATTGGGGTTAAGTGACTTGCCCAGGGTCACACAGCTAGTAAGTGTGTCAAGTGTCTGAGGCTGGATTGGAACTCAGGTTCCCCTGACTCTAGGGCTGTTACTCTATTCACTGCACCACCTAGCTGCCCCTGCCCTTCATATATTTAAAGACAGCTATAATGTCTTTCTTCAGCCACAGATTGTCAGAACTAGAATTAACCTTCTAACTTGCTAAAGATTTATACAACTAGGGGTGTGAAGCCAAGATGGCGGTGTGAAAACAAGATTTATATAACTAATAAATATAAAGCCCAGTACCTAACATGTCTTAGAACTGCAAGTCCACTGCCTTTTCTTTTTTTAAACTGTACAGTGATCCTTCCAGTTACTTCTTGTTTTGTTCAAATAATCTTCATACAGTGTGGTTTCAAGTACCTTCATTGTTATGGTTATCATTATCTGTAGGTGTGCTTATCTGTATTCTTCCTCTTAAACTATGGATTACTCTGACCATGGCAGAGTAGTCAGAATGATACATGTTTTATACTTTAATGCCATACTTTGATTAATATAAGTCATGTCCCATTGTGTAGTGATCTTTTGATTAATTGAAACCATCTCCCCATCAACCCTCACCCTCTCCTCCTCTGATATTGTTACCAGACCAACTCTTCTGCATCTTCCACATGAGTTGGTTTTGTTTTTAACCTAAGTACAATAACATACTTGACATTTGTCCCTATCAGATTCAGGTCATTGTTTAACTTTCTTAGAAATTTTCAGCTATTGGGTGTCTTAGAGGTCCAGACCCTTTATTTTACAGATGAGGAAGCTGATCCAAATGCCCAGAATGAGGAAAGGTCTTACAAAGAACACAGTGAATTAGTGACATGTACTCCATACAGTATTTTCTGAATCCAAGACTTTGGCTTTTACTATTGTAATTTAAGGGTTTTTTTGAGTGCTGCTGCCTTTATTTACTGCATTAGTTTTCTTACTGTCCTTGTTACCTTTAAATTTGATAAGCTTGTCTCGTCTTTTTTTGTTTATTCAAATCATTGATAAAAATGTTGTGTGGAGAAGGGGAAACATCATGGGATGCCACTAGAGACCTTAGCATGGATCTGTCAGTTCATTTTGATCCTGTTCAGCAACTTAGATAAGTTAAAATTTCTTTCAATTATGAATGTAGAGAAGGGTTCCATAGGCTTCTGTAGAAAACGCTGATCTCTATCTGGTAGAAAATGTTATTCACTTTGAGTACCCTGTACTGATATAATCAGAAGTTATATAAAAAGGGAAAAAAAGAAAAAATCTGAAAAGCTTTTTGGATTGCTATACATTGCTGTTGATCCTTGAACTTTTAGTATGCTGAAACTCTGAATCTTATTTTTATACAAACTGTTATCTAGCTGTTCCTCATTTTATCCTGTACTCATAGTTGATTTGTTTTTGTTTTTTTGTTTTTTTTTTTTAAATTATTTTATCTAAGTAAAAAATAAGGGAACAAATGAGTTGGAAAGAATGAAAATATGGGGTGAGAAATTTTAAAAGATACAAGTAGAGAATAAGACAAAGAATCAATGAAAAGCAGCCACACTAATCAATAACCTGCCAAAGATAGTCATGGCTAAAGCAGGCCTAGATAAGAAAGAAATTTCTGAGCAAGGTGGTGTGGCAATGTAGAAAAACTCAGGGAAATTCTAGGGAGAGACAAGTCTTAAGGAATTGACTCATTCTCTCCTAGCTATCAGGCCAGGAAAGAATGTGAATTGAAAAGAGCAAAGAAAGATGAAGTAACCTTTTAGGAATGAGAGAAAAGAGGAGGAATGGTTAGTTAAGTTGAAAGCTGAGCAAGATAAGAGGCGAGGAATAGTACAATTAAAAGTAGAAAAAAAGCATTATTTATGTGTTATGGTATTCAGAGCCCCTCTGGAGCTCTGAAAAAGAGTAGAGATTTAAATAGAATAATATAAGACCTTTAATCAAAGAAGGACTTTCTCTAGAAAAACAAAATCACACAAAGCTGCTATGCAAGATCTTTCTGGAAAGTGAATGACTAGACTGGAAATATAAGAATAATATTAACATTACTTACTATAAGTTAAAATAAGTTTGAGCCTCAGGTGCTTACTATCTGTTTGTGACCCTAAGCAAATTGCTTAACCTCTTTCTGCCTCAGTTTGTGGGGTTGTGTTTGTCCTTATTTCTTGAAGAGGACCATGACATCAGGGAAATGATGACATAACTTGCAGTTGACTTTGATTTGAATGAGGGAGGGCTGTGCAAGGCCACTAGCCTCAGCCTCACTTTCTCCTCCAGAGCTATTTGGGTCCATTGGCTTGATATTTATCAGGATGACTCAGTTTCCTCATTAATTAAATGGGGATAATAATAGTGTCTACCTCCCAGGGTTGTTGTGAAGATAAAATGAGGTAATAGCAAGTGCTTTGCAAACATTAAAGTATTATATAATTGCTAACTAGATTAAGACTTAAGAATATTAAATTGAAAAGATGCACCTAGTTCCGCTCTCATTTTACCAATGAAGAAACTGATACTGAAAGAGATCAGGTTACATGTTATCTGGAATAAGTAACCTGATTGACCAAATTTTCTGCCATAGGCTTCCTTCTCTTCTTTGTCCATAATGTCTTACTTAGTGATCTCATCAGATCCAGTGAATTGCTAGTAGGCTGATTAGACTCTAGATATCTTAACCCTTAGTTACTGTACTTTGCATTGGCAATTCTGTCTTCTCTATGTAATCCTTTATCATCTACTCTTCCATTTTAAACAGCAGTCCTTCTGTATTCCTGTTTCTTCCAGCATAGCTTAAAAATCCCTTTTGGTTGTCCTTAGCATTCCTTACAAGCCTTAGTTAATTTTGGTTCTCAACTCTCACATTCTTATAAGACCAAATTGCTTTTTAGCATCATCAGTTACTTGATTTTACTTTTCATCTTCTGTATGTACATTTTTAAAATGTGAGTTAGTTGATAAATTACCAATATAGATTTTTCAGACTCTTAAAATTAACTTCTGCTTTTTTTTCCAGCGTGGTGTAGATGATAGAGGGCTGATTTTAGAGTCAGTGATAACTAGATTCGAATTCCACCTCTAATAATTGCTAGCTGTGTGAGCACAGACAAGTCTCTAAGCCTCGGTATCCATTTTTAAAATGGGCATAATACCCATAGTACCCACTTTATGTACTTGTCATGAGGTTTAAATGAAATAATGCATTTAAGGCCCTTTGAGAACTTTATAGTGCTGTATAAATGCCAATTGTTATTCCTTATTTTGAAATTTGTCATCAGAAATTTGTTTTTGAGCATCTCTCCTCTTTTGAGAGGATTTTTCTTTAAAATTTGAGGCTGTGTGATACTGCCATTCTTTTTTAATGAAAATTTCCAAATCAAATTTTCTAAATTCTAATCTGAATGGAAGACTGTGCCTTATATGTTTCTGCCTTTATCACAGACTAAGATGGAGTGGTATTTTCCCCTTGAGGTTCCTCTCATTTCTGCTAAAGCTTTATAGTAGTCACTTTTAGTCCTGATTCACCCACGTAATATCTGTGTTGCCTTGGATAAAGTGGATAACCTTTTTGACTTGTTCCTCATCTACAAAATGGGGATATTTGCCCGGCTTCTCTCATAAGGTGGTAATAAAGATTAAATTTCAAAATCTGTCTTATCGTTTTGTAAAATGCCATCCAGATAGGAGTTACTTTAATTATAATATTCTCCTAAATTTCATTTTAGGAACTTTTACATATATTCACGTTATTTAAGATTTAATATAAATAAAAGGGCAATCTTATTATAAAACATAATTGAATTATGTATCATTTTAGGAAGTAGAGGCACCAGTACTACCAAAAATACCCCTGCCAATTACAACTACTTCATTGCCTGTCTTCAGTTTTTGCTCTTCTTTGAGTACCTCTTCCTGTCTATCACCCATCAGTACTACACAGCCATTGTCCAATAAGGTAAGTTAAAAGAGTGTATTGCATAATTCTTTGTTTTTTGTAAGATAAATTCAATCTGATTTTCATTTTGAGGCTATTGGAAGGTGTAGGTAGAGAGGTTGGGAACAGGGAACTTCATTTTTTAAAAGATAACTGAGGTTTAAGTCATGTAGAGGGTGACATTGAATTCTTCAAGGCTAATCAGTGTGCAAACTGACAATTTTCTGCAAAGAGAATGGGTGTGGCCATGCATCATATGTCTTATTTGAGGTTCCAAATTCAAAGAAACTCATCACCAGATTTAGTTTCAAGATGCTGAGTTTTTCAGTCAGAGTAATAGTTGTGATCTGTTTTATTAGAAGTCCTCCTACTGATGAAATTAAGTTTCCTTGAATGATTATATTGACAAAATAATATGATTGGGAGCCCGGAAATGTCACACTGTTGTATTTCACTCTTAACTTATAGTTAGAAGGTTGGATTAGAACACAAGTTTTATTGTGTTGGATGCATGATTTTGGCAGAATATTTTGTTATAAAGATGTCATTTTCTTTCAATAAATGAATGCTCTGCTTTGAGGGGGAGATACTCACTGTTCTAAGATTTTGTATCAATGATTGTTTCACATTTAGTATCACAGTATCACATTTTTTAATAGCTTAGAATTTATTTTCAAACTTGAAGGAACTGTGATGTGATGAATTTTGCAAATTCTCCTTAATTCTTGGCAATTGTATAATTATTTTCTATGTATATGTATTTTTTGTAAAATTTTTATACTTTGGAAAACTAGGTACAAACAGCCTCTCCAAATAATGCTGGCAGTCCTGTGTTCAGATTTTCATCTCCAATTGTAAAATCTACTGAGGCAGACATACTACCTCCTACATCTGTAAGTAGCATTGATTTTTGTGCGGTCAGTCAGAGAAATTCAAAGGATGCATGTTTAATCATATGATATTTCTTAAAACATTTCACCTAGAATTTATTATTCTAGATTTCATATTTTGTTAAAACTGGATGTAATCTTTCTTTACAGATTGGATTTACATTTAGTGTGCCTGTTGCGAAATCATCAGAAATTTCTGCCTCTGGTAATATTTCAGAATCAACAATAAGTAGCTCAGGTAAGCAGAAAAAAAAATGGCATCAAATTCTGAACAGGTTCACGTCTGTACCAGTTATATTTTATTTTTTTCTGACCTTCAGAATTGTTTAGAGTATCTTGAGAAAGGATATTTCTTCCATTTGTGGTATTCTTTGTTTCAGCTTTTGTCTCCCCTAAAGTATTTCTGTAATGCCTTTAATTGTTATTTGACGGTGACCTTCAGTTGTCACAGGCTATGATAGGGAGCATAAACTCTGGCAGGATCTACCAAACTAGAAAGATATATTTTTTTAAATGGGCCAGATGATAGACATCATGTCTGTCATCCAAGGACGTGACCAGCCTAGCCAAGTTTGGAGAGACATATTACCATGCTTGCTGTAGGGTAATAAGTTATTTCAGTAATAGCAGCTTATATCCCATAAAGTACAATGAGGTTTGTGAGCCATGTTGATGGAGGAGAGGGAGTAAGCATAATGATGAGTTGCCTCTTTGTTGTGAGAACCTTTACCTCTGAATATAACCATGCTATTAAAAGTATAATGAAACACCCTATTTATAGTATTTACATTTCTGTGTTAGATATGTGTTATCATGGGATTGGATCATTTTGTAGAAAAGGAACTTAGACCTAGGGAGATCAAATGACTTGCCCAACGTCACAGATGTAGCAAAACTGAGTTTCTAACACTGATCCTCTGATTCCTGATACAGCGTTCTTTTTACTATTTACTATTATGTTTGATGTGCATAAATCTACTAGTATAGATAGCAACCTATCTATGCCTTCAGATCTTGTATAATTAGTTGTTAGTTAAGTGCTGTGCTAAAGTGCCAGGGATATAAAGAAAGGCAAAATATAGTCCTTTCCCTCAAGGATTTCACCTTCTAGTGGGGGAAGACAACATGCAAATAACAATGTCTGTACAAAATATATACAGTATAAGCAGAAGGTGGTCTCAGAGGGAAAGCAGTTAAAACTGAAAAAGTTCTTCAGCAATTGAGATTTGAGCTGATTTTAGTAAGGTGCCAAGAGGAGGTTTGAGGAGAGAGAGCATACTAGGTATAGAGCACAACCAGTAAAAAGACATGGAGTAAGGAGATGGCGTGTCATGGGAGGGACAGCAAGATGGTCAGCATGGTTGGATTATAGCGTAAATGGAGGAGATTAAAGCGTGACAAGACAGATAGGAGCTAGATATCAAAACAGCAAGCAGAATATTTTATCTTTAATACTGGATATAATAGAGAGCCACTGGATTTTATTAAGTAAAGGGTTTGGGTAGAAGTAGTGAATAGACGTTAAAAAAATCAACTTGGTAGGTAAGTGGAAGATGGATTGGAGTGGATTGAGACCAACCAGAAAGCAATTGCAGTAGTCCAGGGTGAGTTGATGAGACTGCCTCAGAGTGGTATTTGTGTAAGTGAATGAAAAGGAACTTAAATAAGAGATATTGCGAAGGTAGAAGCAAATATATTTGGGAATAGATAGGATATGGGGGGCGGGGATGAGTGAGAGTGAGAAGTTGAGGATGATCTTGAGATTGTGAGAGTTGAGAAAGAGGACTTTGAGAGGAAAGATAAAGAGTTCTTTTTTTGATGTGTCAAGTTTGATACGCCTAAAAGACAATTAGTCATACAGTACTGCAGCTAGGGAGAAAAGATTAGGACTGGATATACAGATCTAGGAATGTTCTGCATAGATGATAATTCAATTCATTGGATCTGATGAGACCACTAAGTGAGATGTTATAGAGGAAGAAGAGAAGGGGGCTTGTGTTAAGAATTTTGGGAAAATCTATAGTTAGTGGGTGTTAAGTTGATGAAAATCCAGCAAAGAAGAGTGGTCAATCAAGTAGGAGGAAAACTGGGAGAGACTAATGCCACAAAATAACCCAGAGAGGACAAAATATCCAAAGAATTGTGATCCACAGTATCAGATGCTCTAGATAGATTAAAAAGAATGGGGAATAAGAAAAAGAAATTTTTGTATTTGGCAGTTAAGAGACCATTGATAACTTTGGAGAATTTATCTATGATTGTCTATACATTTATTGTATTTTTCTTGAGTTTTCTCCTTTTCATATCTACCTAGCAAATTGATTATTTTTTTTTTAATTTTTATTTCATTTTTTATTGATTTGGTTTTTTTAGGTTTGGAAGAGGGAAAAGATAGTATTAAATGCTCCAATGGAGTATTAAATCAGTAAGAAAAGATTTTCATGATTTAGTGAAATACCAATAATTCATCAGTTATATAGGAGTATTGATAATGCACTATTCTTTCTTGATGTGATACTCTACAGAAAACCAACATTAGGAATTGTTTTCAAGAGACCAGCCTTCTTAGAGACCTAGAATATTATAAGAGAAGGAAAAACAAACTTTCAAATACTTAAATTTATAAATAAAACTGTTAAAGAAGCAGAACAGGAGGTAAGCTATGCCTGGTAGATTTTGAGAAGAGCATTTAATTGGAATTATGGAGACCTGAGTCCTCATCCCAACTCTGCTATGTGACCTTGAAGAAGTCACTTCACTGATCTATGCTTTTTTCCCTTATTTGTAAAGTGAATAGTTAGTGAGTGATCTCTTAAGATTGTATTCAATCTCAAATTTCCATGATTTCTTGAGTTTTAAAGTAAACCAGTTATCCCACCCTACTATTCACATACACAAATAGCATCAGTCTGTGTTAACATCCTTAGAAATGCAGGCTAACCACTGAGTATACAGCTCAACTACTCCATGTCCTTAAACCTTTAAACCATAGCTTCTTATATTGTGAAGATTTCCATAAGACCACAACATTTAGAACTGCCAGAAAAAAAATATCATTTCTAAAACTAGCTGACAATAAACTGATGACTAACTTCCATTTCAACAATTCTCAAATTGTTAGCTGTGCAGTTATCAAATTTAATATTTGATAGTCAAACATGACAAAACAGGAAAATGATAAATGCTGGAGAAGATGTTGGAAAAATGGAACACTAATGCATTGTTGGTGAAGTTGTGAACTGATCCAACCATTCTGGAGAGTAATTTGGAACTATGTCCAAAAGGCTGTAAAAATGTGCATACCCTTTGACCCAGCAATACCACTTCTAGGATTGTATCCCAAAGAGATCACACAAGTGGGAAAAGGAACCACATGGACAAAAATATTTATAGCAGCTCTTTTTGTGGTGGCCAAGAACTGGAAATTGAGGGGATGATCATGAATTGGGAAATGGCTAAACAAGTTGTGATATGTGAATGTAATGGAATAGTATTGCGGTATAAGAATTGATGAGCAGGCAGACTTCAGAAAAGCCTGGAAAGACTGATGAACTGATGCCGAGTGTAGTAAGCAGAACCAGGAGAACATTGTATACAGTAATAGCCACAATGTTCGATGACTGACTTTGATAGACTTAGCTCTTCTCAGTAATGCAAGGACCTAAAACAATTCCAAAAGACTCATGATGGAAAATGCCATCCACCTCCAGAAAAAGTGATATGAAGTCTGAATGCAGATCGAAGCAGACTATTTCTTTTTTTGATTTGTCATGGTTATTCCCTTTATTCTAATTCTTCTATACAGCATGACTAATGTAAAAATATGTTTAATAGGAATGTATATGCAGAGCCTTAAAAAAAAATTGATAACCAAGAGTTGGTTTTTCAGGCTATTGGCAAAATCTCATTGCAAATAATTCTGAATGTTACATTAGTATAATGATATTTTGTAATGTTGTTCCAAGTGTACCACCAACTAAAACCTATTGGAACTTGAAGTACATTTTAACTTGTGAGAAGATTATTCTATAATATTTGTTGCATTAGTGCCCTTCTTATGTAGTTTCAATTTTCACAAGCAGTTTAATTCTCAGGAGTGAAAAGGTAGAAGCACTAATTATTGCCTAACATATGGTTATGTACAATTTAATTAAAAGTGGAGTATGCTGTGTTTTACGTATGCAAACAGCATTATATTTACATAATAGCATTTTAAGTTTCATAGTCAACTAAGGTACTATTAACCCTACGTGGATTACCAAATTCATGCCTGTTTATGAGGAAAAATATAGAATATTTCCTTTTTGAAGATTGCTTGAATCACATTACCTAATGGATGAGTAAGTTATTAGTCAAAACATCTATCTTGCATCATAATTTGGAAATTTTCTGATTTCTCCGTTATGAATGGCATATATGCCACTGTACTATTTCCACTGTCAGGTTTCTTATTGCTTCCATGGCTGAGAATTGGATTAAGATATGTGGAAATAGATGGAGACCAGCCAGGGTGGCAAAGTAGGAGAAGGCAGTACAGCTCAGCTTCCATGACCACTACATGATAGCCCTAGGCCACCTTACAACTCAGTCCCTGCAGCTCTATTGATCCTTTCTGTATCCTTAAAGGAGGATCAGACATTGCACTCAGGCCCCAAGGGCCAACAAGAAAAGGATCTCTTAGTGGTCAGACTCTGCAGAGAAAGGAGAGTGACCTCTCAGGAAGAAAAATGCTTGATTATTAACAGATAAATAAAAGAGGTTCTCAAAAATGATTTTCAAATAGTATTTATTCATATTGCCTTTTGCTTTCTTAATATAATTCAGTGAATTCCATAATTAAATTCTTTAAAAGGTATTCAGTACATCAGATAATTTGCTTTCTTTAGGAAAGTAGTATACAACATTAAGGACTGGATTTCTTTTCTTGGATTTATCACAGATATGTTAAAAGGGAGGGAGGATTTGTTCATTGTTCAGTTGGTTCATAGCAGTTTAGTATGAGAACTAGCATCCCTTTTTACTAAAGAATATACTTAATGAAACAATTTTTAATAGAAACTTGTGTAGTATTACTGTCAAAAAAGAATTTTTTAGTGGTAAACAGGCTTAGGTTCAGATTTTTACTTTTTAGTTGTGTGAATCTGAATAGCTTACTTAACCTCTGTGCCTTTCATTTCCTTATCTACTACCCATCTCACTATTGGTTGTGAGGAAAGAGATTTGTAAATGTGATATTTTATGTCAAAAGTTCTAGGTTTTTTGGAAAGTTTAATTACTGAAATGAAAATCAGTTTTGAAGATCTGTTAAATGCATTGAATTGTAGCTGCTTGGTATGGTTAAGTGTTTTAATTTTTCACTTGCATTTATTAATAATATACTTCAAATTACAGTTAAAGATTCTACCACTATAAATAGCACAAGCAATAATAAGAAAGAAGATGAAGATTATGAAGGCCCTTTCAGGCCTGCAAAGACCCTGAAAGAAGGGAGTGTACTGGATATTCTGAAAAGTCCTGGTAAGATAATAAGTAATTTTCTCAAGGAAATAGCTTTAAATTCAGACGTGTATTAATATTAATCACCTATCCTGTTCTACATCTTAAAATCAGAATAGATGGTGTAGCCTTCAGAAATAGAGGTAGAGAGACTTGTATCTGTTGCAGAGACAGAGAAATTTTTGTGTTGTTTTTTTTCTCATATATCCCTGGAATTCAAGAAAGCAGTAACAAAGCTGAACCTTATAAATTAGGAAATGATGGAAGAAAACATGTTTTGCATAGAAAATGGCTTACTGGAGATTGAATAGTGGAAGGGGGGGGCGGGGATGTAAGGGCCTACATCATGAAGGGTTTTGAATTCCAAGTGGAGGATTTTCTGTTTGAGGGCCACTGGAGTTTATTATTTATTGAGCAGGATGGTAACAGCGTTGATTGAATCAAGCCCCAGGACCTTATAGAGTCTTCTAAAGGAGTTTGACCTGAACATTCCCTAGAGAAAGACCAGAATGTTACTTAGATTATAACATACATTTGAATGGACAACATAAAGAGCTTTGCCATTAGTATGTATATCTGGAACTGGGTATTAGTTGGCCTAGTAATCAAATTAAGAGTACCCTTAAATTTGCTCTAGAACACGGCTTTGCAAACTAAGACCCTGGTATGTTTTTAAACAAATTTTGCTTTATTTAAAATGTAAATACCACTCTTAGCTTGTAGGCAGCACCAGCCCTTGGGCAATAGTGTGCTGACTCCTGCTTTGTAGAGTTAAGTCTAGGGTCTTAAATTCACATATGAAAGTAGTTCAGCAAGTGAAAACAAAGCTCTAGACCATGACAGTCTATTCTGAGAAATCTTTCTGTCGGTTACTATGATTGCCCCCTACTTTAGGAGAGTAATGTTGTCATTTCCTGAGTAATATTATCCTATGTCATGGTTTGACTTAGTATTAAAGTCATTAATTTTTCAATTTTTTTTTTCTGTCACCCTTTCTCCTACCCCCACCCTGCTCCCTCCTCCTTTCCCCCGGCCAACTTTCCTACATACATATTAGGTTTCACATCTCCAAAGACTGGTTCTCCTGCTGCTGTACAGCCTGCTACAACAAGCATAGAAGTTTATACCAGACCTGCAATAAGTACCTTTTCTTCTAGTGGACCAGGGTTTGGTGAAACTTTTAAAGCTGGAAATATTTGGCAGTGTGACACATGTCTAGTACAAAACAAAGGTACAGACAACAAATGTGTAGCCTGTCAAGCTGCCAAAGTGCCACCAAAAGATACTGCTAAACAAACTGGAATGATGACACTGAGTAACTCTGTACGATCAACTCTCCCCACAGCAGGGACTTTTGGTTTTGGAGACAAATTTAAACCAGCAGTGGGAACTTGGGATTGCGATACCTGTTTAGTACAAAATAAACCTGAAGCTACAAAATGTGTGGCTTGCGAAACACCAAAACCTGGGACTGGAGTTAAGCAAACCTTGACATTGCCAGTGGCTTCAGAAAATGCAGTAACTGTGACTCCTTCATCTTCCAGTTATACTATAGCCACTGATACCTTGGGATTTGGAGATAAATTCAAAAAACCCAAGGATTCTTGGGAATGTTTAGTGTGCTGTGTATTGAATAAAGGAGAAGACAGTAAATGTGTGGCCTGTATGTCTGAAAAACCAGGTAAGTTTGTCATTATCTGAAACAATTTTCCCCTTCTATAAGATTGCAATTCTCTACCACACTAATAAGGACAATGTCATTCATGCTTTTAAAATGTTCATTTTTCTTTTCATCTCAACTAATTTTCCTATCACTTTAGATCAATAATGTTCCCGTGGATTAGTAATGGTGCTTAGAGATTCATCAAAAAAAGGTCTCCTTCTTGCAAAAAGTCTCCTCACAGGGGTATTTTGATTCCTTCTACTATCCCTTTTAAACATTTCCAGGTACAATCTTCTTGGTTAAAAAAAAAAGAGAAGGGAAGAATGGTGTTTTGGAGGCTCCTTTATAGTGTTAACCTTTAGGTTGTCTGATACAAATCCACAAGAGATTTAATACAAATTAATAATTCTTTTTCTTAATGGTTCTGCAGTGAGATGAGCAGTACTACAGTGACATTGTATTTGCCCCATCAGCTAGTTTGCTTAAAGCTTTCCCCTTATCCATATAGACAAAAGAAGGGAAGCTGAGCTAGCTGGTAGTCTTTTAGGGAAAGATAGATTTTATTCATTTGCACTAATTGTACTGTTTTATGTGAAGTTTATGTTTTGGTCTTAGTGGGCATAGGTATTATTTTAAACATCAAGAAAAGTGTGTGTGTATGTGTGTGTGTATTTAGCTAAACTACTAAGTTATGTCCCTCAACCACTAAAACTTGAGCATTCAGAAGAACCTAATTCAGTGCAATCTGTTTTCAGATCAGAGTTGATAAAGGAATTCTTAGAAGTTCAGGCAAGATTAACTCACTAAGTCAGATACCCATTGTATAGTTTTTATAGTGCTATTTAATGACAGTGGTATATATCCTTTCAGATGATAGTCAAGATTAATTAAGGTATCCTGTGGGATTAGGGGTAATTTATTGTACCTACTAAGTTCTAGGGCTATGGCTACAAAGATAGATAAACGCCCCTGTTCTCTAGGAGATTATATTTTATTAGGAACAGCAAGTGCACAAAAAATTTGAAAAATACACCAAGTATTTTGTCAGTTACAGAGAGTAAATGTATTGGAAGGGAAGTAGATCAGGATAGACTTGTGGGGGCTGAGACCTGAGCTGAGCCTTTGAAGGACCTAGGGATTCCATAAGACAGAGATAAGGAGGATGTACATTCCATGAGTGTGAGACCACAAGTATAAAGGCGTGGAGAAGGAAGGTAGACTATTTGGAGAACAACAAGCAGGCAAGTATTACTGGAACATAAGAGTACATAAAGGACTGTAATATGCAATACACCTAAAAAGATAGACTCGAGATAGATTGCGAATGAAATCCTTTAAATGCCAAACAGAAAAGTTTAGTGTAGCTGCAGAAGAAAAAGTAGAATCTTTTTCAGACAGAGTATTTTTGAGTCATACCTTTTTAGGTCAGACCTATGCACTTTGGCATTTGTGTGGAAGGTGGATTGAAGAAGGGCAAGCTGGGTGCTAGGAGACCAATTAGACTATTGCAGTAGTTCAAGCAAGAGGTGATGAAGACCTGGACCACCGTAGTGGCCACATGAATATAGAGAAACAGATATGAGACATGGTGTGGAGGTAGAATTAATAAGACTTAGCAACAGGTTAAGACATGAGGAATGAGAGAAATGAAAGCCAAGGATGAATCTATGGTTGCAAGTTTGTGACAGGAATAATGGTGCTGCTTTCAATAGAAATAGTGAAGTCAAGAAAAAAAGTTTGGAGGGAAAGGTAATTCTGTTTTGGACATAGTGATTTAGAGATATGTGAGACATCTAGTTGGAGAGGTTTTATAGTTAATGAAAACATCAGAAAATTAGCAAGTATTCCAAGAGTTTGGAACCCTTCTTTCCATGGTGTTAAGTAAGAAGTTGTTTTCTCTTGAAATCCTCTAACATGGTCTTATGGTATGGAACCTAATGATAAGGTAAGACTGGATTATGAAATAGAATAGCTTAGCTTGATTATACTGTTTTCCTATAAAATAGAAAGCCTTTAAAACTGCCTAGAGCGTTTTAGAACTTTTAATTCAGTGGACAGGGTGCTTTGAAATGGGACAGGAATAGACTTCATCAAGAGAGTTTTAGGAATTTTTAAAAATTAACTTAAGAAACAAGTCTTTGGCTCTCCTTGCTTATAACTGGTGAAGAAATGTACTGAAAAGAATTAACTTCTCTTGCACAATGAATAAATCGAACAGTATGTGACTCGAGTAGAGACCTTAGCCCTTACACAAGTACGTTTTCACTCATGCACAGAATGATTATGTATGCTGTATGAATGGTCACATAGTTTGGAAGGTTTTTTTTCCTAGGAATTTGTATGTGCACAGGGCAAGAGAATATAAGAAGGGCCTGGGACTCTGTAATTTGCTGGGCAAGAAAATGAATCTCCCACAGTGATCATTTTTCCCTCTGAGACATACAGCGTGTCATATTAATCTTCTCTTTCTCATTCCATCTCTACTCCACTAACCTCCAGTGCATCTCTGCTGACAAGAATTCAAAATTGGCTTTTTTGTCTTGCCATCACTTTGTAAATGCATCATTCTTTGCTTTGTCAGAAAAAAGCTCAAGGCAGCAATTTTTGTTTTTTATTTTTTTAATTCTGAATTTAATGAACACCAAAAAAAAAAAATTCCTGTGTACAAAGTAGAATGGGAAAAGAATACTTGAAAACACAATTTTGCTTATGTAATCTTTTTAAAAGCAAACGATATATTTTACACGTTAGTTGGAGATTTCCTGCTTATTTGCTTCCTTCTGAATTTCCTTCAGTTCTCTCTTTTGTGCATGTTTAAAAAAACAAACTTTCTTTTGGGGGAGTGACCCTATGGGTAGCTCCCCTGTCCCTCCCAAATCACTTCCCTCAAGAAATACAAAAAAAAAACCCAATCTTTGTAACAAATAAGCATAGTCAAGAAGAACAAATCTATATGTTTGCCAAATCCAAAAATGTCAGGAAGTGGCCATCATACTTCATTATCAGTTCCCTGGAATCACGGTTGATCATTGCATTGATCAGAGTTCTTAAGCCTTTCAAATTACATTCTTGTTACTACATAAATTGTTCTGGTTCTGCTCATTTTCCTAGTCTGTCAGTTCATACATTCCTTGGGTTTTTCTGAAAACCATTCCTCTTGCCATTTCTTATGGTACAATTATTCCATTACAGTCATATACTATATTATGTTTGGTTATTCTCCAATTGATAGGCACCCTCTTTATTTGCATACTTGGCTACAACAAAATGCTATAAATATTTTTTAATATGTGATTCTTTTTCCACTTTGATCTCTTTGGAGTATGGGGCTAGTAGTGATATTGCTGGGTGGTATGGTATATACAGTTTAGTGACTTGGGGCATAGTTCCAAATTGCTTTCTGGGCCAGTGGTCCAGCTGGACCACTTCACAGTTCCACCAACAATGTACTCCAAATGCTCCTATTTTTCTGTAGTTCCTCTAAGAATGGCCATTTTCCTTTATTCTCATCTTTGCCAATCTGATGGGATCTGAGTGGTTTTTATTTGCATTTTTCTTATTAATGATTTATAGTATATTTGTTATAGCTGTTGATAGCTTGGATTTCTTCCTTTGCAGACTGCCTTTTACCACTGATCTT
This sequence comes from Trichosurus vulpecula, assembly GCF_011100635.1. Lineage (NCBI taxonomy): Eukaryota > Metazoa > Chordata > Mammalia > Diprotodontia > Phalangeridae > Trichosurus > Trichosurus vulpecula. Next base: position 185,793,205 of record NC_050573.1, on the reverse strand, counting down.
TTTGGAAATGACACCCATTTTTACATATTTTAATCACTTCCTTATTTTTCTAATATCAGAACTTTATCAGAGCAGCTTGCTGCATCGAATTTTTCAGGGCAGTCATTCTTAAAGAGTAATGTTTTAATATCAGATTAGGGTATTTGTTGTCAAAAATTCTCTGACTTACAGTTTTCAGAATTTATTGGAGTAGGACAAATAGTTACCATTTCAATACATTTTATTTGAATTATTTTAAAATATATCTATATGTGTATGTGCAGATAATATTGATTAAAATATCAAATTACTTTTTAGCCATTTTAAGCACAATATCAATAAACCCTAATGTTTTTCTCATTTGAATAGACAATACGGTTTGTAAGCTTTTATGTGCAAGGCAGTAAAGAGGTCCTAAACTTCTGTAATATCTGACATTTTAACGTTTAAATGCATACGTTTATTAAGTGCGTTCTATGTGCATGGTACTCACATAGTCTTAGGGTTGGGTTGTGAGAGAGCTGGAAGCAACCTTAGAGATCAGCTGGTCCTACCTGTTCATTTTATAGATGAGAAAACCGAAGCCTTGAGAAAGTAAGTCACTTGTGTAAATTCATATAAGCAACAAAAGAGCTGGAATTGAAACTCTTGTTCTCCAGATCAATGTTCTTTTCACTGTCTCTTTTCCCATTTTAACTCTGACAGAGCAGAGGAGTTAGTTAGCCTGTGCTGGAACACTGAGAAGAGTAGGGAAGTCATTGTCTGCATGTAAGTGCTGAGCAATACTACTAGGTAGGAGAGTTAATAGTTCTTAATTTGACTGAAACTTATCCAAAATAAAGTATTAGATGTAAATATGGATTTATAGCTAAAGAACATTTTTTGATAATGAAAGATTTGTGATTTTTCCTGACAGCTAAGAGCTCTGTCTACCAGAGAGCTGTCATATCTATTATTTGGGGGTTTATTTGGCTTTTCTTTTCATGTATAGGAGTTTCAGAATATAATTTCACTTAGAGAATGGGAGAGGTAGGTGTAAAAAGGTGCTATTCAGGTCTTTGTCTTGCAAATATGCAATATTTGGAGTCCCTTATTCTTTTTAAGAGGTCACACCACTTAGAAAAGTCTTTTTTTGGGAGTACTAGAATATTTTAAATTTTATTTGAGGTTGTTTATAACTTTCTGCTCCTAACACACAGACAACCAATTTCTTTTGTTTTACAGTAAGGTAGATGTCACTGTATGAAAATTAGCTATATAAATAAAGCAAACATGTGCTTGCGTTGTTATTCATAAAATTGCCAGTGACTTGGTTATGTTTTTATGTATGTGATTAGTATGAAAGAAGTATTGGGTTTTGAAATTTAACTGTTTTTAGATGTTATTTAACAGCAATAAAGAAACACAGAGTTTCTTAGCATTGGTTTAGTTGCTTTTAAACAAGATGTCAGGCCAAGCTTAGTGCATCTTAATTCTTCCTTGTCCGTGTTAAGAATCAGTTAATCAGCAAAATTAAATGCCTACCATGTGTCCAGACCTGGAGAATACAAAGACAAATAAAATAGCTTACATTTTATCAGGGGAGACATACACATATATAAATACATTTAGAGTAAACATGTTTATGGGAAAGAGGGCACTACTGGGGCTAGCAGGGAATCATGAACAGTTTCAAATAAAAAGTATCAAATAAGCAATCTTGAAGGAAATAGGGCATTTAGTAGATGAAGATGAAGAAGGAATCCTTTCTAGGCATGGGATAATAATACAATCACTACAAAAGCACGGAGACAGGCAATAGAGCTTTGTGTGAGGAACCAACAGCAAGGCCAGTTTGGATGGACCATAGTGTATAGGAAAGGGAGTAATGTATAATAAGACTGTAATGGTAGGTTAGGACTAGATTGGGAAGGGCTTTTAAAGGCCAAACAGAAGTTTATGTTTTATTCAGGAGCCAATAAGAAGCCACTGGAATTTGAGTAAGGAAGCAACATGGTTAGATCTGCAGTTCAAGAAAATGACTTTGGCAGCCGAATAGGGAATTAGGGAACCCCGTTGAATGAATGCCATCTCATCTGTAAATGTTGCCCCAGTAGTCTTCACATTTAACAGATTTGTTCCTACTAAGTAGAAAAAGCAGACAAAAGTTGCACGTGAACTAAATTGCATTGCTTGAGAGATCTGCTTATATGGACTAAAGGAATCCTAATACTTTGTCTCTTTCTGTTCCCTTTTAGGAGGGGGTTCAGTGCCTGTGCCATGTAGTAATACAACTTCTATTTCCATGCCTTCTGGAGGATTTCTAGGATTAGACAAATTCAAGAAACCTGAGGGAAGTTGGGACTGTGAAACGTGCCTAGTGCAAAACAAAGCAGAAAACACAAAGTGTGTAGCATGTGAAAGTGCAAAGCCAGGCACAAAATCAGAATTTATAGGTAAGTAGTCAGTCAAGATATTGTTGCTGCTCCCTAACACAATCCTCTGCCCCCAGTCTCCAAGGCTAATTTTACACTCATTTTTAAATATGTCATCAAGTTACTGTTGGAATTATTAGTTAAGTCTGTTTCTTGAAAATTTGCATAGTAAGCCAGATTATGTTGTCATCAGAATTTGTGTGTTTTGAGCTGTAAAGATGATTCCATTATATAATGAAATAGAGTACAATAGAACTTAAAATTTTCTCTTGCACATTCTACCGATTAGAATTTCAGTTGAGTCAATTTTTATAATTTAAACTTTTATAAATATATTCTGGTGAAGGTTAACCCTCATTTAGAATTTGTTAAATGACTGGGACCTGAAGAGTAATTATTAATATCATGATGTTGGCTTGGAGGGAAGCTGCTAAAATAACAGTACCTCAGAATCTGTCCTTGCTATTTATTTAACAATTTAATTTACCGTGTGGTTGAAGGCAGAGATGGCATACTCAAAAGATTTGCAGAAAATATAATGCTATAAGAGGAGTAGCTAATATAGTGGGTAGATGACAGCTAGTAACCAAAATTTAAAACAGAAAAATAACACTTATAAATTGAGAGGACAAGGTTACGCAGCAGTTTATTTGAAAAAGAGAAACTAATTGTCATCCTATAAAGTTTGTTTAATGTTTTATATATGTTAGCTAATTTGATCTTCACAACCACCCTCTGAGATAGGTGCTATGAGTATCTTAGATTTTGAGTATCCTGGAGTACTGAGTAGTACTTGAGTATTATTCCTATTTTCCAGATTAGCAAACTGAGGCTCAGAGAGTGTCAAGAGATAGAATTTTTGAACCCAGGTCTCCAAGTCTAGTAGTCTAGGAACACCACATTGCCTTTCTTCACCAATGCAACATATAGCAGCCAGAAAAGTTCATGTGATCTTGGGCTACATTTTTTAAAAGCATCATATCCAGATGATAACGTTATCTTATTCTGCTGTCAGACAGCATCTGGATTATTTTGTTTCCTTCTGGGTACCGTGATTTGGTACAATATTGATAAATGAAAGACCTTTGAGGAGGAAAGAACTAGAACTCTAATTCAAGAAAGAAGGGTAGGAGAAAGAAAAACTTTCTTTACCTAATTTTGAACTTACCTAGGACCCTCAGTTAATAATAGTTCACTTCTAGGTAGGGCTTTAAGGCTTTGAAGTATTTAACATATCATTTGAACCTCACAATAACCCTTAGTCTTATTGCCACTGTTTTTATAGATGAGGAAACAGTCTAAGACTTAGACTCTGAGATGTTGTGATTGCCCAGGATCACATAGCTAGTAAGCACCTAAGATAAGATTTGAATCCAAAACTTCCTGGCTTCCAGGCCATTAGTCTCTCCATTATAGCATTATTGGCTGAGTGTGGAATAGAGCAAACCTTACTTAGATATTCATTCTCAGTTTAGGTTGTGCGGTAGATAGTGCACCAGGCCTGGAGTCAGGAAAATTCCTCTTCTTGAGTTCCAGTCTGGCCTCAGACACACTTGGTAGCTATGTGACCCTAGGCAAATCACTTAACACAGTTTGCCTCTGTTTCTTCATCTGTAAAATGATCTGGAAAAGGAAATGGCAAACCACTCCAGTATCTTTGCCAAGAAAACTCCAAATGGTGTTGCAAAGAGTCAGACACCATTGAAATGACAGACCAACAACAAAAAAAATGTGTTCTAGTGTGTCCTGTCTCTCTGTATTATCGGTGTAATATAGTGTAATATTTCTCACTGAGAAATAATTCTGCAGAGAAAGAAAAATTGGTTTGTATGTTGGTAATCTTGAGGTTTTGTAGGATCATTCACAAATATCTTTGATACTTTAAATTTTAAGGCAAGCAACTAGGGACTTGACCTCTGTTTTCTTCGAAAGAGGAAGCATTGTCTCTATTCTCTCAACTGTTACAACGTCTCCCATGTGGTTTTCTGAATCTCCAGGATGCTGTGTTTCTTTTTGTATATTATGAGATGAGCTACTTGACTCTGTCAACTTAAATCACTGATTTTGGATACTTGGTCATTATCGTCTACAAAATAAACCACAGTCATACCCCTATGTATTTGAAGAATTAATTCTAATAGTTATATTGTTTTTATTCTTTGGGGATAGTAGCTGTAATTCTGCATGATAAATAAATCAGTTTTGTTTGTTTTTGAAGGTTTTGGCACCCTTTCTTCATCTTCAAACTCTGCAGCCCCATCCTTCAAATTTGGTATTCCAGCATCCACTTCTGAGTCTTCTCAGACAGTAGCAAGCACAGGAAGTTTTAAATTTGGTGAACAAGGGGGCTTCAAATCAGATTCTGCATCTTCAAACCCCATGAGTGTGGGCTTTAAGTTTTCTAAACCTGCAGGGGACTTCAAATTTGGAGTTTCATCTTCTGACTGTAATTCAGAAGAGAGTAAAAAAGACAGTAAGAATGATAGCAGTTTTAACTTTGGAGTTTCTTCTGGCTTAAGCAATCCGTCTCCTTCAGTGTCATTTCAGTTTGGGTCACCCAATCCTGGGCCACAAGAAAAGAAAGAGGAGCTTACTACATCTACAACAGCAGGTTTCACATTTGGTACAAGTGTTACTACTAGTCTCACCCCTGCTGCTGCCACTGTCACCATGACCTCTTCTGAGAATAAGACTGGCTTCAGCTTTGGATCAACTGAAACAAAAAATGTGGCAGTGACTCCTTTTGCATTTAAGAAACCAGAGGAAAATAAGGAAGAAACCCCTGCAGCCAAGGGAGGAGGGTTCCGTTTTGGCAGTGTGGAATCTGCTTGTCTGCCATCTGCTTCAGTGTTTGTCATGGGAAGGACAGAGGAGAAACAACAGGAGCCTGTCACCTCTGCTACTTCTCTAGTATCTGGGAAGAAAGCTGACAGTGAAGAGCCAAAGTCTCAGCAGGTGTTTTCCTTTGGGAATTCTGAGCAAACCAAAGATGAGAATACAGCAAAACGTTCATTTAGTTTTAACTTGACAAAACCAGTGGAGAATCAAACTGAGCAGTCAACAAAGGTCCCTTTTGCTTTTGGGACTCAGATTAGTACTGCAGCTGGTAAGTTCATGTATTGGTGATGGCTTGATTGTAAAATTCAGTAACTCTTAATTCAAGATTCTTATTACAGACCAGGGCTGTCCAACCTTGGGTTTTTATTGAAACAATAGACAGTATATTTTGATTTGCCATTTTAGTGAGAGCTCTGCAGTAGTTCGGCTTTGGTTTACTAAAGCATTTATGTAAATTTCTATGCTTCTAGGCAGGCCACATAAATCACACTGTGGGCTGCATTTTGGACAGCCCTGTTATAGACTGTTCAAAAATCATAGTTTCCTACTGTAAGAATGAGCAACTTATTCCCATATTTTATTGACATAATCAGTTTTTTATTATCTGAACAAGGCACAAGGAATTGATAAGTTAGCTGCTTTCCTCAGTTATAGAGCAAGGGTAATCAAATTATGAAGAGGCAGGGATTGGGAAAACTAGTCTCTGGGGAGTATTATAAAAGTGGAATATTTTCACACTTTTAATCTTTTTGAAGTAGTGGGAGTAAAGCTTCTGCTTCCAGCTTATCTTTTACCTGTAAAAACAAATTACCTCTAGAAAGATAAATTCTTCCTTTCTTAGAAATAATCCGGTTTTTAAATGGAAGAAGGGCAGCTAGGTGGTACAGAGCTTTGGGCCTGGAGTCAAGAATACCTGAGTTCAAATCCTGCACCAGACATTTTTTTTTGCTGTATGACCCCGGGCAAGTCACTTAACCCTGTTTGTCTCAGTTCCTCATCTGTAAAATGAGCTGGAGAACAAAATGGCAAAACTTTTCCATTGTCTTTACCAAGAAAACCCCAAATGAGGTCACAAAGAGTTGGACACAACTGAAATGACTCAACAACAACAAAAATGGAGGAAACAGTGTTTAATAGGAAATTGTCAGAGACAAAAACCCAAGAAAAAAGTATTCCCTGCTTGCGGGATGGGAGGCGTGTGGCATCCGCATATATGTCATCGTGTGTGTGTGTGTGTAGGAAATGAATAGGTACATGGAATTTAGAAACATTGAACCTAGCAATCTATGTAGATAATACAGTTTTGATAAATGTTACTTACTTTTATTAATAACTGTATTTGCCCAGTGTGAGTAAAAGTTTGGGTACTGTTTCTCAAATATTTTATATAAGTGATAATCATTGCTAATTAATTTTATAATTCTCCTTGAGGGCAGGTATTATTTTGGTTTTTTTACCTTGGTAATCCTCGGTGTCTGCCACAGTGGACATTCCAGTTAGTTAATCAATAAACATTTATTAAGTGCCTGCTGTGTTCTAGGTGCTGTGCTAAGTGACAGGGGTACAAATACAAAAACAAAGACAATCCTTGCCCTCAGTGAACATAAAGTTTAACAGAGAAAGATGCTGGGGAATGGTAAAGTCAGAAAATTCCCAGAGTAGTGCAGCCAAGGGAGAAATGAGGAGATGTCTGAGATGAGCTCCCTTCTTAAATGGAGATTTGGAGTTCATGGCTCCACCCTCGCATCAGAGAAGCTGAGGGTAGTGATGACATGGAGAACCAAGGCTGATGAGATCTTAGAGAATGATGAAGTCATCCCAGTAATGAGTTTCTTGGAGTGTGATGGAGAAGTCTCAAAGTAGTGTAGCCATGAATATTTGCTTGTTGATTAGTTGATTCTTAAAGATAGTGACTTTGACATTTCTTAGCTCTGAAAATCAGTTTTAGTCTGAATAGAGTTGAACCACAAGTGGGGTTTTCTATAGTGTTTGTCTCTTTTGAATTACCTGTAGATTTACATAGGTACTTTAATGGATTCTTTAAAGAGATTATGTTTATCACCTTTCAATTTGAATCACATGTGTTTACATTGGTTACTCTTAATTAAGAAGCTTTCCCACCGACTACAACTATAAATCAACATCTTTATTGTAGAGAATGAGACTGCTAGAGCTACAAGGAAAACATTTTTTTGCTTTGGATTGGCATAAGGCCACTACTAATATACTTTAAAAAAAAACTTTAATGAGAAATCTGTGATAGAAACAACTTAATATGAATCCTTGTTGATTTCAGTAGCTTCAGAAATGGAAACTTGCTGTTTTGTTGTAATATGCTTCCTTTATAATGGAATAAGCAACTACATAACAAAATCAGCATGAGAAACGAAGTGGGAAAGTGAACAGAGTCTGGGAAAACAAAAAGGATGGATTTCAGTATGATTTTATTTAAAGTAGCCTATGCCTCCTCTAAGGGTGGGAAGACAAATTATGAGGATCTCAGAGTTTGCATTGATTTGAAAATTGGCTCATCAGGTATTTTGGTTAGGTGATTTAAGGAAATAGACAACTTTTTAGAAATTCCTTAGTCCTTAAAGCTGTTTCAGTTTCCTTTATGTTCTTTTAAGGAAGCATTTACCATCCTAAACTCAGACCTCTGAAAGTCAGCCTTTAGTTTATCTACTTAAAACTATAGAGAAGAAAAATTAGCCTAGTTTAATTGCATATGTTAGCTTTACCAAAAAGGATGACGTTTCTGATAGTCATACTGTTTTGGGGTAGGAAAAAGAGAAGACATTCCCAGATTACCCCTACTTTCCATCAGAATCCCTTTAGGAATATCTTATTTTTGTTCTTAAATTAGAAAGAAGCTTTTAGATGCATTGCTGGCACCAAATTATTGGTCATATGACTGCCTGAGTTTAGAAGTAGATGTATAGAAGAAAGTCTTGCTTTAAGTTGCCTTTGTAATAAGATGGGGGGAAAAAACTTGAACACTTAAAGATATTAAGCCACTCAAATAAAGATGTTAAGCCAAACAGGCATCATCTGAACTCTGCACTGATACTCTAGAAGATTGAAGATTATAAAAAGTAATTCTAAACAAGAAAAAGGCATAGTGTATCAAAGAAAATTCTAGTTTTTTATAATAACACCAGAAAAATGAGTTAAAAATTGGTGTGGAAAAAATGATTAAGAAATAATAGTCTGAACCATAAAATACTGAATTTTTATAGTACTTGCAATCCTTCATCCTTTTATCCATTCATTCTTGTCTAATTCTACATGACCCCATGAACATTGTCCATGGGCTTTTCTTGGCAAAGATACTGGAGTGATTTGCCATTGCCTTTTCTACTGTGTCCCCATTTTATAGATGAGGGACAGAGGCAAATAGAGGTTAAGTGACTTGCCCAGGGTCACACAGCTAGTAAGTGTCTGAGACTGGATTTGAATTCAGATCTTTCTGACTCCTGGCACAGTATATCCAATGTACCACCTAGCTGCCCCTCATCCTTTTATAGAACATGGGACATTTTTCTACACCTTCAAAAACTCTCAAATCCGTATCTTCATAACTACTAAAAATTAGCTTCATTTGTTTGGTGTTTATAGTGCCTAAGAGAGTGTTACAGCATCATCTACTATATGCTAATACCAGCTTGTCCTAAATTGGATGCCCCAGTGTAGTTCTCCACTAATATTCTGGATCTGAAATTCTGTGAAATGAGAGAACACTAGAAAGTGAACAGAGACCACAAGAGAAAACAGATATTTAAATTATCTACAATAGCTTATGATCCAACCAAACAGGAAAATTTTCACTCATGGTGAAAACTTTGTTCCTATGGTGAAGTTGGTGAAAAATGAACCCCAAACTTCAGAATTTAATATTGGTTGTCCAGGGTACATCAAGACTTGGTGATCACTAGGTACATTCCGGACCTTAAATACTTAAAAATTAAAGCTTTAGTTTTAGGCATGTCCCTTGAAATTTCCTGGTGGTATTGAAACATACAGACTTCTTTTGTCATGATGTCATGGTGTCTGAGTAATTGGATTTTAAGAACTTTTCACTGTTTCTGTTTTGCAGATCAAGGAGCAACAAAGACAGTCTTCAATTTCTTGAGCAGTAATTCCTCCAACTCAAATGTACCACCACCAACTACTTCTGCTGGTGGTGGTATGTTTGGGGGTGTCACCTCTGCCTCCAACCCACCTGTTCCGACCTTTATGTTTGGACAGGCCAGCAATACTGGGACCAGTTCTGCCTTTGGTAACCCCACAGAATCCAGTGCATCTCAGTCTTTTGTGTTTTCTCAAGAAAGCAAACCAGCCACCACATCTAGCACAGGTGTTGCTGTTGGCCCATTTGTTTTTGGCACAGGAGCCAGTAGCAATAACACTGCAACCTCCAGCTTCAGCTTTGGAGCCACAACTTCAGCTGGCTCTGCAGGTATATTTAAAGTACAAGGAATAGTAGAGTGGGTTGTTAGTACTGAAATTGCATTACATCTTTAGGGGATTTTCTTGCTTACATATTTGTATCCCTAGTGTCTGGCATGCAGTAAATATTTACTAAATGTTTTTTATTCATTCATCTCTGAGGCAGCTGAATGAAAGAGTGTATAGGAGCCCTGGGCCTGGAATTAGGAAATCCTGAATTCAAATCTAGCTTCAGACATTTAGTTTCTGTGTGACCCTGGACAAGGCAAGTGACTGCTCTGCCTACTTTTTGAGGTTGTTATGAAGATTGAATGAGATAATGTTAATAAAGGACTTAGCACAGTGGTTGTCAAATAGTAGGCACTTAATAAATGTTTGTCCCTTTTCTTCCCTCTTCCTTTTACTTATGATAGTGGTGTCTATAGACAAGGGGTTCTTAACCTAGAGTCAGTAAACTTGAGTTTTTAAATATGTTGATAGCTATTTCAACAAAATTGATTTCCCCTATAATTCTATGTATTTTATTTTGTGTATTTAAAAGTCATTATTTTGGGAAAGAACTCATAGTCTGCATCAGACCTGCAGAGGTACAAATAAGTTAAGAGCCTCTGTCTCCCCCACTTGGCTTAGAAAGTTTATGTAGGCTTTCTACTTTGTGCATTATTAAGTAAGAATTTTGATAATTCCCAGTTCTTGTTGATTCTGCCTCTACATTATCTCTTGCATACATCCTCTTTTCATTCACATGAGCAGTGCACTAGTTTAGGTCTTGGTTCTAATTCATTCTTTACACAACTGCCAAATTGATAATTCCTAGGATAAATGTCTGCCACTTTTGCACAGATATCTGTCTCAAATATACCTGTTAGGTCTAGGATTAAATACAAAACTCCTCCACCTGACACTTAAAGTTCTCATCAATCTGACTCCCACCTCTCTTTTTAAAATTGTCATTGGTGCCTTTTGTTTTGTATGGTATCATCATTTTCTGGTATATATTACACTGCACACTTCCAAGAAACAGAAAGATGAGCAAAAGTGACCTTGTTTGGATGCATTCTGTATGTGTAATCCGCCCACCTCTGCTGGGGGGGGGGGGTACGTTTCATCATCTGTTCTCAGGGACAGAGATCATTGCAGTTGCTTAGTGTTTGGCTCGATAGTATTGTCTTTGTTTTGTGTTTTCCAGGTCTCCTTTTCTTCACTTTGCATCATTTTATGCAAGTCTTCCAATTTTTCTCTAAATTATTCATATTTGTTGCTTTAAATGGCACAATAATATTACATTAATATACCACAATTTGTTCAGACATTCCCCAATTGATGAGCATTTTGTTTCTTAGGATCATAGATTTAGACCTAGAAGGGTACCATAGAAGTTATCTGGTCTGACCTAAAGATCAGAGAACTGAGGCCCAAAAAGTTTAGGTGACTTGCCCAGGGTTCCCAGGTGGTAAGTTGCAATCTGTAGTGAGAGAGAATTTGAACCCAGGTCCTCTAACTCCAAATCCACCACTTTTTTCCACTGCACCGTCTTGCTCTTCATAAAAACAACTAATAAATGACAATATCAAAAGGCAGTTGAACTGTAATTAATTATAGTGATCAATCTTGGTTCCAGAAAACAGATGAGGAAACAAGACTTCTTTCCTTCCTCAGTGGAGGAAGGAGGAATTACAGGTATGCTGTGTCAGATAAGGTCCCTTTAACTCAGCTCTTTTTCTCTGTTACAATCAAAGGTTTGATGAAAGATGGTGTGTATCTGGAAATGACTGCTGGGGGAAAAGAGAGAAGACATCAATAATGTGATTTTTTTTTTCTTTCTAGAGGTAGGGAATAGGTGTGAGAAAGATTTGCTAAGTGGTAGCAATGCCACGCTGAGGGGGTTTACTTTATCCTAGAGCCAGTAGTTACTGAAGGCATTTGCAAGGGAGTAGCAGTCAAACCTGGGTCCTGGGAATATTAATTTGGCTGCTATGTGAAAGACTGATTGGAAAGGACTGGAGTCAGTTTTTTTAAACGACCATAAAAAGTTTGCTAGGAATATTTTTTCATATATTAGTCCTTTTTTTCCCATCTCTGACCTCCTTGTGGTATATGCTTCATTTGGCATTCCTGAATTGGTGTTCCAGTGACTTTCCCACATCATTCCAAATTGTTTTCCAGAATAGTGGACCATTTTATAGATGGCTTCTTACCATTTTTGATAGATTGTTTTGGAGTGATAACTGAGTTTTAATTTGTATTTCTCATATCCCACCTACCTTTTCAGACTGCCTTCGTATACTTATATGCATATACTCTACAATAAAGCGAACTTCTAGGCTCCTGGCTCTGCCCTGGAGCTCTTGACTCTAGCCCCCATTCCTCTGTCTCTGTACAGTCTCCCATTCTGCACCTTCACTCCTCATTTGATTGTCACTACAGCACTTCTAGGTAGACAAGGCAGATATCACCATTTTATAGATAAAGAAAATAAATTCCAGGGGTTAGGAATTGTCAGTGGTCACCCAGCTCCTAAGTGATATGTTCAGGACTGGAGTCTGCTCAGTAGAGCAGGATGGCTTCTGTTTACTTACAATGAAAATTTAGGAAGCTATAGTAGCCTTTTTAGGATGATAAGTCTAAATCTGGGGGAACTTCAGAAGCTCTCATCCAGTCCCCTCATTTTTACATATGAGGAAAGTGAGGCCCAAGAAATTTAAATGACTTGTCCAGGGTTACATAAAATAGTAGTGAGCATCTGAGGCAAGATTGGAACCCAGGTCATTAGGTTCCAGAGCCAGTTCTCTTTTAGCCTTAAAGATCATCTAGTCCTACATCCCCATTTTTCATTTTTCACAATAAGGATTGAGGCCCAGGAAGTGTAAACCATAGTTGCATGGTTAGTTGGTGGTAACTAAGAATGAAACTGAGATGCCCTTGCTCCTGGTCCAGCACTTTCTATTAGACCATGCTGCTTCTATAGGATTCAATCTTAATAGATTTTCCTCTTCTTTCCAAAAGTGGAGCTTAAGTTAAGACTTGAAAACTTAGCTTTGAGTTAACAAAAATTATCTACAGATAATTAAACTTGGTTACAGAGTTAATTAAAACGTTTTTGGTACCTCTAGGTTCTTCCTTTGTATTTGGTGCTGGGTCTTCAACACCTTCTGCCAGTCCTGCATTTGGTACCAGCCAGACCCCAGCATTTGGACAAAGTCAAGGTGCCAGTCAGCCTAATGCTCCAGGCTTTGGATCTTTATCGTCATCAGCATTATTTTCAACTGGTTCCCAGCCCTCAGCCCCTGCTTTTGGATTAGTGTCAAGTAGCAGCCAACCTCCTGTATTTGGACAACCACCTACTCAGCAGTCTGGATTTGGTTCTGGAACAACTCCTAATTCCAGTAAGTGTGTGTTACTTCAGGAAACCTGTGAGTTTTCATAGTCATGTCCTTGCCTTTACAAAAGGACTTATCTTCATCCTTGCCTTTGTAGGGAGAAGTTTTATAAAATATGTTATACTTGGAGGAATGTGTTCAGGACTTGCATTAAAATTTCAGTCTCCAATTTTCATCTTAATACCAACTTTCTAAATGTTACAAAAATGTATGTTAAAATTTGCATATTAAAGTTATAGCTTATTCCCTTCCAGTTTGACTTGGAAATTGCCAGTGCTCATTCATTAGACCTGGATGTTACCATTTTCCTATTCTGAATACTCTCCTCTTCCCCCTACCCCCCCCCACCCAAAATAGGTATGTGTGAGGGAGGATCTATATCACCCCAATTCTTAGTGTTTTATATTAGACTGTGTTCATGTGTTAATCTTCTCTGTCCTAGGACTATGGGTTTAAATTGCCCTTTTTACCTAACCCAGGTTTGCGTATCATTTGTGTAGAAGGTGGAATAATGCCAGTTATTTTATATCCTGTCAAACTAACAGTGGGGGAACTAGCTATTAGATTTAAGTCTTAAGATGTGAATCTGGAATAGGACTGTCCTGAGGGGTGAGGGTAGGGTCTTCTGTAAAGAAAAGAAGGCCTGGGAATCAAGAAAAAAGTCAGGGCCTGAAGTACCTTGATGAAATCCTTTTTGGGTCTCTTGGATTTTAAATAACAGTATACCTTTTGATTGACCTAGAGACTTAAGCCTAGCCAAATCTGTCTCTCATTGCTGGGATTGCTCGAACTTACATGATTTACATAAAGTTATTCAGCAGTCTCTTCCCTAGATTATACATGCTTGTTCCAAGCTGACTTAGTATCTTGAGGACTTTAGAAGCAGTGCTGCCAGAGTTCTTTATGTTTTTGTGGTAGCCAGAAAAGTGCCACGCACACCTTGCTATAGTTCTTATTAAATTTTAAATAAAGAGATGATATCCATTTCTTCCCTTTTTAGTGTTCCTAAGCAAAGGGTGAGAGGTCATTAAAGCAAAGGTCCTTAAAGCTGTTCTGCCTTCTGAGTTCACTCTTTTGTGTGGTAACATAGGCGTTTATTCTATGTCTCATATTCACAACTGATGTTATTATACTTTATATTACGTTATAGCATGCCATTATGACACAGTATGTTACAGAATTAGGTCTTGTGAGTTGTCTCTTCCTACTCCCTCACTTCTCATCCCCACTCCCCAAGTCCTATTGCTGCTACATAAGATTACTTCTCACATCCCCCTGCCTTTTTCTCTCTCTATTCACACTGCCATTGCCTTTACACAAGCACCTGACTTGATATTTGCATAGCTTCCTTGACAGTTTCTTCACCTTTCTGCAATCTTCCTTGTATATAGGTCTGCTTATATTACCTTTACTCAGAAGTGTTCTTCAACACTTAAAAGGTTAAAGTTTAGGTTTCCTGTCCTTCATTCAGTGTATTCTATCCTTCAGCCAAACTGGACTATCTTTCCCGACTCTATCCTTTTTCTCAGACTGCTCCTGATGCCTTCAGTGCCCCTCTCCCATTACATAATATTTTGTTTGTATTTCTTTTATATACTTGTGTGTTTTATTTGTGTCCTTTTACTGGTTTATACACTCCATGAGAAAACTTTTCTTTTGCCTAGCTCTGCAACTTGTACAAAGTTGATTTTTTATGCTTTTTATTGACTCTAAGAATGCAGTTACTAACTTGAATTTTTAGCGAGGCTGCCAGTATTTTCCATAACTGATGAAAATATATAATAGTTCTTTTTCCCCCTAAACCAAGTAGTCAGAAAGGAACAGGAATCCCACTCTTTCTTCCTCTGAAAATACCTATATATAGCCTTTGTGTGCCCCTGAAGAAAAGAATGAATAAAGCATATGAAAAATTAACATTGCCTTGATAAAATTTGAAATACTTTCTTCTTGGAACACTTTAGGTCCTGCATTCCACTTTGGAAGCAACACTGCAAATTTCAACTTCACAAACAACAATCCATCAGGAGTATTCACCTTTGGTGCAAATGCTGGTACCCCTGCCACTTCAGCCCAGCCTTCAGGCTCAGCAGGATTTCCATTTAACTCATCTCCAGCAGCATTTACCGTGGGGTAAGAGACCCCTTTTTATTTTGTTGGTGGTAATTTATTGGCATTTTTCATTTTAGTGTTGTTGGTGTTCAGGTAAAGTATAATAGTATTTTACATCATCATTCACATAAAGGTTATGATTATTAATACCAGAGAAATATACTATGTGGGGGAAAGCAAGGTTTTTTTTTTCTCACACACAGGCCATGTATCCCAGTGGGTTTGCATTAAAAATTAATTTCTCTTTTTGTTATTGCAAGCCACTCTTAGGAAGCATACTGAGCCTCAATGAGTATTATGGCGTATGTTGTGGTTAAATTGCTCAGTTGTGTCTCTGTATGACCCCGTGAACTTTCGTCTGTGGGGTTTTCTTGGCAGAGATACTGGAATGCTCTGCCATTGCCTTCTCCAGTGTGCCCCTGTTTTACAAATGAAGAATTGAGGCAAATAGGAGTTAAGTGATTTGCCCAGGGTCACACAGCTAGTAAGTGTCTGAGATAGAATTTGGACTCAGATCTTCCTGACTCCAAGCCAGGTGCTCCATTCACTTCACCACCTAGCTGCCCCCATCATAGCATATGCTAACTCTTTATTTTTCTTTTTTGGCAGGACAAATGGAAAAAATATGTTTTCTGCTTCTGGCACTTCAGTTTCTGGTCGGAAGATAAAAACTGCTGTTAGGCGCAGGAAATAAATGTCAACAGCGATAGAAACATCAATTTTAACAGCTTGTACTCTGCATTCATTTACTGTGCTGGGATTATTTGAAATCAGTTCTGCTTAAGGACATCTTTAATTTTCAAAAAATTTTTCCTTTTCCCCCTACACCCTTCTCACCCTTCTCACCCTTCTCCAAACACACTCTGCCACCTTCCTTTCTCCCTTTTTAAAAGAATAATAGCTAGAGCTGGTGACAGGGAGGTTCTTAAGCAAAAATTATTTTAGGATCCAGCAACTTCTTATCCACTGACTTGGCATGGTCTGGCTATATACGTGAGTATAGCCTATACAGCAAATGGCTTTGTATAATACCTCTTCATCTGCACCAATATGTGCGCTAATGTGCGTTTATGGAACGCATTGAAATTGTAATTATATCAGTGAGGGATTCTGTATAGATTAGAGAATGTTGAAATGAATGATTTCTATGCTGAGTTTGTGCTGGTGTATGTGTGAAGTGAGTGAGTTGGGTGTATTGTGCACTAAAATTTTCTGATAGAGGAAGACTGATTAAAGAATGGTCCATGCTAAGGACTTGTTAGATCTAGTTCTCCATTTAATAATTATATGCTATTTCTATATTTTCATTCTTATGGCTCCATCACCTTGTCTCGCCTTTTCATTATTTTATTATGAAACTTGTGTAAATATAATTTTGTTTCTGTATGTACTTTTTGGCATAACATAAATCTGTGAACTTGAAATTTTAATTTTGTGTGTTAACGACATTTTTTTGTTTAGTATTGTCTCAAGATTTTATTATGTAAATCCCATTATTCAAAGTTGCCTAAATCCATTTAGAAAATCTTTAAAGAAAATTGGGAATTCTTAAAGTGAGTTTATTGGCTTTTCTGATCCATTTTTGTTTGGACCAAAAACCAGTATTGTACAAAGTATTAAGTATATATTTTTATATTTACTGAAATGGACTGTGGTGACTTTGGATAATACGGAAAAGTTTAATATTAAAGCCATGTTTATTACAGTATAATTAACATGTTAAACCATGGGATAAATGCCATCAATAAAAATTATGAAATACTTTTTGTTGTAGTTTTAAATCAAAATGAAGGTACACCATATTACTGGAAAAACTTTCTGTGTAAAAGTTAACAATTGTCTGAATGAGAAAATGGTATACCTCTTCACGTGTTAACTAAGAAATTCTGAGAGCAGGAGAAATTTAAATGCTTTAGTGAGTTTCCCTAGAGAGTGGGGAGGTGACTACATTTCATGAGATCCAGTTGGCTCCCTTACAGCTTCTCAGATCCCTGGGGAGCCATGCCTAATTTGCATATAAATTTACATAGTTTTTTTTTTTTTTTTAATTGAAAAATAAACATGCACAACCATTTCTGCTTGTACTTGTATCTTCCTTCTTAGGTGACTAGGTAATGTTTGAGTTCATGAAACATTGTTGAAAATGAAATAATGTGCAACTGGTCAAGTCCCTTTTACACTGTCTTCCCTATTATGGAAAATGGTACCACTCTAGCATGGTAAACAGAAGGCAGTCTTTCAAAGACTGTCAAACAGCATTTTGGAGGTGAATTGGGAAAGATGAATGTAAAGCGTACTGCTTTGGACTCAAATTTTAATTTGACCTCTTATTCTTTGTGGGGATTCTGAATTAGGAAACAGGTGAAATGTTTATCTTGTAATTTTATACTATTCTAGATACTTAAAGTATAATTTGCTTTTATACCTTAGCAGAACTTTTACTTACTAAAAGAAATAGTCAATACATATGTGGAATAAAAGAATTTGAGTATTTATGTATACAACTTAAAAGCAAATACTGTAGATAGCAACTAGCTTGGTGAATTCCAACAGGAATATGTATGGAAAGAAAGAAATTGAAAGCATACTCAGTTATTTTAATTAATAGAACTATTTATAAGTTGTAATTAATGTTAAGAACATTTTGTTTGTTTCACCCAAATTAAAACACCTTGTGGTTGTGGATAGCTTGTATAATATTAGCATTGCAGAAATAATACCTACACAGGAATTTGAGACGGAAGAGCTGGGTTCAAATCCTATCTCTGGCTTTAGTTTCTATGAAATGTAAAAGGCTTAGCCCTGCTTCATTATCTCTTAGGTCCCTTCCAGCTCTAAAATTTTGTGATTTTTGCAATTGAATGCCATGTTTGTTGAAGGTATTCCAATGATCTCTAATTATTCTAAATACTAGCCAAATGCTATAAAAATGGGGAATAGAGGATTGCTTAAGTATCTTTTATAGGCCATGATGCCTTGAAAGAATAATAATAAACTATAGACAAAATAACTATAGACCTAACTAGAGATTAACAATATTGTGAATAATGAATCAAAGAACAAATCACAAGGAATAAATGATTATGTTAAAGGTAATGATAGATGTTTCTATCCCTGTTTGTATCCTTAAGAAAATTGAAAAAGGATCAATAAACTAAGCACGCAATTTTTTTTAAGAAAATAGATGTTAGCAATCTTAAAACCCAATCCTATGAAAGAAATATTGAAAATTAAAAGACAAATAGACAAAGTTGAAAATAAGACAATGTAATAAAAGTAAGAAAATACTAACACGCTGTATATAAACAGCTAACTGGATCAAATAAGGAAATAAATTGCCGAAATTAATAGTATGAATTCATAATAGAGAGGAAATAGAGAATTGTCAGAAACTATACAATTATATGCCAGCAATACAATTCAAAAGAATTGAAAGATTATATACAAAAACAAAATACCCTAATTTGGTTATAGGGAATAACAGTTTTAGGCCAATCTAAAAGAAATCATATGAACCATAAATGAATTGCAAATGGAGGATAAACCATGCCCTTCTGGGTGTAAAGGTGAATTTTATCGAACAATAAAGAGGAATTTATGTCCTACAAAAATTATTCCCCAAAACAGTGAAAAGTCATCTGACCAAACTTCTTTTACGTGATAAATATGGTCCTGAAAGAGAAAAGGAGAAATTTTAAAAATTAAAATGTTTAATTCTACGTATTGTAAAAAATGTTGAAAATCTTAAATTTTTAAAAATTAAATGTATATAGATTTGAAGTTTCATATTCAACCAACTTTTTTTATTATACCATGTTACGGAAATGCTTGCTTTATTCCATAAATTAAAAATAAAATTTTTGAAGATTAAATGTATAAATATTGACAAGGAGATAGCATTATTACCATTTGTACATGTGATGATTTACTTAAACTCCAGAGAGCATAGCTTCAGCAAAGCAGTGGAATACAAAATACTTCCACAAAGACTTATATATTTTATTCAGTCAATGCCATATACTACCAGGAAAAGATGAAATTTCATTCAGAATAGCCAGAATGCCAGCAATATCTGAAGTAACAGTCCATGACCTAAGAAATAGAAAAACATCTACCAAACACTCACCACTAAATGAAGAATGGTTGGCCCATGCCAACTTTATGTGATACGTGGTATTCCAATCAAAATTAAGGGAATCTATTATAGGGACTATAGACCTGGGTTTGAATCCTGACTCTTCTACTTCCTAATTATGTGTGACTCCAGGCAAGTCAGTCTTTGAGAGGACCTCAGTTTATTCAGTTTTAAACTACATCATCCTTTTGAACTGTCTGATCCTATGTATGACATAGGCTTGAGGTGTTTTTACTAAAGAAAGTAAATGCTCATTGATGAGAATAATTGAGCAGTTGTGGAACATGAATATAATGGAGTAAGAAAGGCAAATAGGAATTGAGAAATTTGGAAAGATATATATATATAGATAGATAGATAAAGAGCAAAAGCAGCAGAACAGAGGCTATATATAAAGACTGCAATAATGTAAAGAAAACACCAAAAGTCGTCACAATTCATGCTGATAGGATTAATCTTGTTTCCAAAGAGTTGATGATTAAACTTACTGATCTGTAAGGAGGCTGGACTCCATACATGTGAGATTCACATATGTCCTCAGACATGGACTATTTGTTTTGCTTAACTTTTTTCTTAAAAGGCTTCTGTTGGAGACTGTGAAGTAAAACATCTTTTTTAAAAATACTGTGTGCTTGGAAACATGACAGAATTCAGGGAAGCAAGAAAAAATATCAACCGATGCAGAGCGAGTCCGCAAAACCCAGTAAGTAGACCCAGGAAGACACACATTAGCTACAACAATGTAAACAAAACAACACTAAAAGGCAGTAGAACTAGGATTAACTGACCACTTTTAATGCCAGAAAACAATGAAGCGCTCTTCAGCAGAGAAGTAGTTACATATACTACCAGATGTGGTATTTTGGGGGATGAGCCTTGCTTAGCTTTGTCACAAGGGATTGGGGCAGAGAAGAGCATGTAGTTAGAAATTACTGTTGTAAAAAGACACAAATCTATAATATCAGAATCAATTATGCATATGTTTACAGCAATTTGAAATGAACTCTCTAACATAGAACTATTTGTATCAGTTACTTCCTTTGAGCATTCTTCCATATTGTCTATTCACTGAGGCACAGAGCCAGGCATGAGAATTTTTTCACCCTTCTTTCAAATATTCTCATTTTTGTCAGTCACCACCAATCTCCCAGTCCCCTAAGTTGGTAAACTCAATGTCATCCTTAACTCCTCACCCCACATATCCAATCAAGGGTCAAATTTTGTTACTGGATTGAGGCACCTCTCCGTTCAAATATGGCCTCAGACATTGACTTTTCAGGAAGTAGGACATGACATGTCAGAACTACACGCTGCTCTTCCCATTGGTTTATAGCCTGACAGTCTAGCATCCATATATCTTCAGTGCTACAGTGCTTCTTCCTCTCCAGTATTCCTCAAAGTTTTTTTTTAAATTTTTTTATTGAGTTTTTCTAAGTCTTTTTTTTTGGAGGAGGGAAGGCAGGGCAATTGGGGTTAAGTGACTTGCCCAAGGTCACACAGCTAGTAAGTGTGTCAGGTGTCTGAGGTTCAAGTTACTAAACAGGTAACTAAGGAGGAATGCCAGTTATTATTTAGAGATAAATCAGAAATGAAATTCAATAGTGATAAATGTAAAATCTATTTTTAAAGTAAAAAAATCTACAAATATGAAAATAATGGAGACAGAGAGAGCAGTTTGTCCCCCCAAAATCTGGGGATTTTGGTGGTCTGCAAGCTCTATATGAGTTAACAGTGTGATATGGCAGCTTCCCCTCCCCCACCCCGGTAACATGCACAATTTCCAGTGATAAAACAGTTATGATAGTTCCAATATAATCTGTCCTCATCAGATAGATACAGATTATTATGTTTAGTTCTGGTTGATTATTTTTAAAGTTAGAGCGTCCAGGCAAAATCAACAATAATGGTGATTACAAGTTCTGCTGTATAGCTTAGAGAATGTGGGGGTGGACGTGATAACTAACTGCCTTTAAGTAGACAGCTAGGTGGTGCAGTGGCTTAAAGCACCCGAATCTATAGCTAGGAAGACCCGAGCTAAAATCTGGCCCCAGACACTTAGTAGCTGTAAGTTGGACCCTAATCTAGCCTCAGTTCCCTCTTCTTTAAAATGGGGAGAATAGCACCTACCTCCCAGGGATGTTGTGAGGATTGAATAATGTTTGTAAAGGGCTTCATAAACCTTTTGAGACCCTCTATCAATGTTACTGATGATGATGATGTAGTTAAAGAAATGTAACCTGGTCAAAAGATTAGATTTGTTCTGTTTGGAGATTGCTGTCAGGAAAAATTTCCAAACAATTGGACCTATCCTACAAGTGGAATCGATTACCCATGAATTCCACTTCATTGAATATATTCAAGCAAACGTTGAATGACCTATTGTTGGGTACATTCTAAAGGGAGTCCTTTTTCAAATGTGATGACAGCCATGGAAGTCTTTTCCAGCTCTGAGATATTCTGTGATCCTCTGTCCCATTCTGAATCTGGAATCATCATTCTGATTCTACAGCCTCCAAGTCCAGTGTTGCTCTTGCATTAGGCCACAGCCAGTTTTACTAACTTGCCAAATTTTTTTCTACCAAAATCCATATTTCTAAAAATGTATAAAATAATAATAAAAAACTTTCTTCCCTTCATTCTGCCCCTCAGCTCCCTCTTGCCTGACTCTCAGTCCTTTCTGACCTATTGAGAGTTCCCTGCTGGTCCATGATCTAAATAGGAATTTTTTTTTTCTAATTCAGTATGTTTGGAGTTGATAAATTGTTGTAGCTAATCTCCAAGGCAAATCCAAATTAATTCAAACAAGCATTATGTTCAAGGCACTGTGTTAGGTACAGTGAGGTTGTAAAAACCAAAATGGATCAGTATCTGCCTTCAAGGACCTTATATTCTACTGGGACTTTAGGGGTCTTCGTATACAACAGATATGCAAGTAAATACAGAGTATATATAAATCAATACAAGGTTGTTTTAAAGCTAGAGTGCTAATAATAGGGAAGGGAAGGTCAGGAAAGGCCTTGTACAGGAAGTAGCACCTGAGCGGTGCTTTGAAGGAAGCTAGACATATTATAAGGTTGGGGGTGAAGAGGGGATGAATTCCAGACATAAAAGGAATTGATATGAAATAAGAGTGGAAAGGCAGGCTGATGCTAGCTTAAGGAAGGCTTTAAATGCCAGGCTAACAAGTTCTTATTTCATTAGAGATGATTCTTTTTAAATTATTTTTATTTGTTTCTGATTAGGTAGGGGGATGGTATGGTAAGAACTGTGTTTTAGAGCTGTGTTTGGCAGAGGGCAAATTGGAGGGATGATTTCTTTAAGATAAATGGTGATGAGGGCCTGAAACTAGGAAAAGGCTGTGTGGGTAGAGAGCAATACACAAATTTGAGAGATATTGTGAAGGTGGGGTCAATAAAGCTTGGCAACTGAAAGGATATGGGGGTTAATGAGAGAGGGAAAGGTCAAGAATGACTCCTTGGCTTTGAAACTGGGTGACTTGAAAGATGGGGTCACTATCAACAGAAATTGGAAAGATTGGAGGAAGCGTGGATTTGGGGGAAAATATAATGAAATCTGTTTTATACGTGTTGAGTGAAAGATATTTGATGGAAATGTTCAGTGGCAGTTGGTAATACAGAATGAGAGTCATTGGAAGAGATTAGAGCCATATGTGGCCTGAGAGTCATGGAAATTGGTGTCAATAGAGTCACCAAAGTGAGAAGAGATGGCCCAGGACAGTCTTGGTGTATTCCCATACAATGGAAAGAAGAAAGATGATGAAAGGAGACTGGGTGTGGTGAAAAAGGAAGACCTAAAACCAAGGAAGCTTAATGTCAAAGAAGACAATTTATGTCCATGAGAAGGGGTTGGTCTACAGTGTCCATAGTTGCCGGGAAGTTTTAAACTGGATAACTTTGAAGAAAGCAGTTATTAATAAAGTCCCCAAAAGGAATGTCTCAGTATAGCTTCTGAGAGAGGTATATTTTTCCATTTTTCAAAGAAAAATGTTCGAAAATGACAAAAAAGGGTACTCCATTGCCACCAGTGGCTGTGTCACGGAGTGGCTGGAGATGGCCGAATGCTGGAGAGAGTGAAAGAAAAACACGGGCCACGTGGGAGAGTAAAGAACAGCTCCATTTATTGACAAGAATGAAAGGGTAGGTATACTCTCCAAGCTAGTAAGCACAACTTTCTCATGAAAACATTTGGCAACTGTTAACCGCATCACTGTTTCCTTGCACCTTATCAGCACTGCGTCTGTATCCTCTCTGGGAACAAAATATTCTATATGTACACTTACACATAAGGTGGTTGGAGAGCCCGTGTCTTGAGTATTATCAGCCTGAGGACAAGAGCAGACTTCAGTGAAAATCTGGCCTGGACTCGTCCTGTTGGGGACTTTCTCAGAGCTGGCCCTCTACATCTCCCCCTTTCTCATATAAGTCTGTACATGCAGCAATGAGGAGGCGAGTAAAGACTTGGATCATGCAGGGCCCTAGGATACACGACAGTATCAAGAAGGCGAGCAAGGGAAGAAAGTGAAATAGAAGGGCAATGATATTATTCAAGGGGTTTATCTGTCTCAACAGGCACATCGAATCATTAGTAATGCCCTCAGGATCAATTGAGTGATAGCTGTTAAATCACTCATATCTTGTGTTAAATTATGGCTATGCCGTGCCCCATTTAGAGTGTTCTTGATCTTGTTCCAAGCATCATTGTGAGGAAGTTTTGCTTCAAAAGGGGTTATGCAAATAGGGGTATGTCTATAATCACACTGCAGATTGAGATGAGCTTCTATCTCTTGAACATGATCACCAACCCAAATGAGTGATTGCTTTAATATTTCTACTTGGGATTGGAGCTCTTTATTGATCTGTATCTGTTTTTCTAAAGTGTGGGAGAAGTTTGCAGCCAGGGCATTTGCATAGCTAGCAGTCTGAACTGAATTCTGCATTGCCACTGTGGACATAGCGAAGGAGGCAATGAGAGTGGCTATAATAGTAATACCAACAATTGAGCTAGAAATCTTTTGGGACGAACTAGAAGCTGCACACTAGGATGAAGTCTATCGAGAGCGCGTTCTCCCGCTGAGCAGTACCAAGAATGATTTAACTGGACAGGGAAAACGGCATGACTGAGCTGCTGTATAATCATAATAATCGGTGGTGTACTTGGGTCAATACATGATGATATATAACAATTGTAACAAATCACATTGAAAAGCTTGCTCTGAGTAGTTTGGTAACAAAGTCCTGATATATCCTTACAGGACGATAGGTTTGTAGATAGGAAGAAAAATGGGTAAGGAAGACATGCTTGTATATAATGTTTACCACTATCTGGTTGTTGTGAGAACCAGATACTATGATTCACAGTTATAGGGTCCATGGCAGCAAGAATCCTCCACAAATGTGGAAAAATCCTGTGCTGACTGGTGATGACTGAGTCGGCCACAAAGTGACTGTAGTAAAACCCATGATGATTACGATACCCATCAGTCCCGAACCAAATATTTAGTTCTGGGCCATCTGGCAGGGTGGTGGTGTTCCTCCAAGGGGTAACACAATCTTCCTACCCTGGAAAGTATTTTGTTATATAGCCTTTGTCTTTACAAGGGGGGTATGGGAGGCACACAATGGTATTGGTATGTTTTCTAGCTTTCCCAATGTGGATGAATAGCTTAGTGACTTCCCAATCCTGTTCATTCCGAAGAACCCAAGTGTCTTTAAAATGTGGTTTTAATACTAAACATCATCCTTCCCCTATGTCCTGGGAAAAGTTCGCATTATTGGTGAGGTTAATACCAGATGTGTTGTAAAAGTCCTGAGTGTAAAAACATAAAGGAACACAGGATGCAAGGGTGGAGATATTAGCCTATGTGAGAATGTCCTGTCTTGTAACATGTCCTTTTCCCACCATCAGAACAATGTTGTTGACTGTCGCTTCAGGGAGAGTGTCAGACCAGGTGGTGGTCCAAAGCCATAGTGGGAAGGGCATGCAGGTCCAGTAAACGCTAGCTCCTCCTACCCCCGAAATCATCACTAGAGTGAGAAAAGTAGTGAGGCCTTTGCATCTGCTCCTCCTCTCCTTTCTCGGCTTCTTTTGTATTTTGAGTGTCATTATTCTGTTGAACAACGTGGTCACAGGGTCGGATGTTTTTCTCTGGGATCCAGATCAGCTTTTCTGCATCATCTGGGAAAACACAAGCCTACCCTCACCCCCATATTAATAACTTTGCTGGCCCCTCCCAACATACTGTTTTTGGGTCTTTCCACATGACTGGTATGTCCTCATCATTATAGATACATCTGAATTTTTCCTTTAACCCTCACCCCTTTAAGTAAATATGGGAAGGATTGATCAATGCATTGACAAATCAAAGGGGGCAGTCCCTTTATGAATATAGGTACATAAAGTCAAAAAGAAATAAAAATGCAATTGTCTCTTTAAGATTCAAAACGTCCTTTCTTATACAGCTGTCTGGCAAGGAACATCATCAATGAAATCCTCTGGTCCTTGGTATCTGTTTCAGCCATCTCCTTCTTCTTCTCTTCTTGTAGAAACCAGCTTTCTGTCCATTCTCCTACAAGAGTGATCTTAGCACAAGTTTTGATTATCATTTCTAATCTTAATAACCTTGATCATTTTTACAAACACAAGATTTGAACCATGGCCAATAGTCATATTTAAGAAATTCACATCAGAAGCCAGTGTCTTACACTTTACATTTATCCATTATTAATTTTCTGAGCAGGAGGATGAAATGTCAATAATAACATGTTAATGTTATTAAAATGTTAATAACAGGCTTCAGTACATATGTAAATACATTAAATAGTCAATTTTTAAAACAATGCGTATAGAATCTTAACCTTTTAGTCATGCCATGTTTCTTTGATGGCATTTATAAAATAAACCACAAACCATTTTTCTTTTTAGCATCATTAATTTTAACAAAACTTTAGACAAACATGATATTAATCAAATAACAAAATAATCATTCTCACATTGCTTAAGGAACATTTACAAAGCGAGCCCTAAGTGGCTCGCATGAATTTCTACTGTTGTTTATAAAGCTTTACTAAGTTGGTGCAAAAATCCTTAAGTAACACAAATTCCATAGTATAATAACAAACAAAATTTCTAGTTATTGCAGAATTCCTAGATATCACAAAGTTTCTTAGTCAAAAATGTGTTGTAATGGAATCTCACATTTGTAACAGTAGGAGATTGATTACAGGAAAAATACTATTGCTTTTAGAATCCTTTTAAACAAAGAGAACATCTTAAGGTGAGTCTTAAGCAGGTTGTATAATTTTCTGCACATGTTCTAGTTCTAGATGAAAATAACATTAGATTGCCCAGTAAGATAACACAAAAGAGTTCATATCTTATACTGACTACTTGCTCTGATCACAGAAATTTGCTATAGAAGGAAAAAAGCAGGGACCTGTGACATACCAAATATGACAGGATAAAACATCCTTGCCTTTGTTTAAATTCAGATATAGTTACAGTTCTTTAAAAACTACAGTTCTTTAAAAAGCTTTTCCCAAAATACAGACCTCCACCTGTTAACAGTACAGGATCACATTCCTTCTGATGTGGCATTTCTTCTCAGATACCAATTTATTGCAGACAACTGTACCCAAACTCAAACTCAAAACAAAATCAGTTGTGGTCCCAAATGCCTTTTGCCCTAAACAGCAAGTCTCACTCATCACAGCCTAGAACCAGATACAGTAGTTTTTGTTCTCATGGAGTTGTAATAAGCAATAAAGATTTTCCCAGGATTCTCTCTCTCTCTCTCTCTCTCTCTCTCTCTCTCTCTCTCTCTCTCTCTCTCTCTTTCTCTCTCTCTCTCTCTCTCTCTCTCTCTCTCTCTCACACACACACACACACACACACACACACACACACACACACGGGATTTCAGTTAATATCTTTTATTCTCCACTTTAAACTTGTCCTGGTGTAAAAGCCAAATATTAGAATCCTTTCTATCTATTGTATATAAGCTTGCAATTTCTCAGCAAGCCAAGGTCATTGTTTAGAATTTACATAACTCAAACAAGTTCTTTTTCCCAGGGCTTCCAGAGAGGAGAGAGAGTGAGAGAGAGACAGAGAGAGACAGAGTGAGAGAGAGAGACAGAGAGAGAGAGAGAAAGAGGGATGATGATGATGATGATGATGATGATGATGATGATGATGATGATGATGAACTCTGAGTGCAGACTGAAGCATTTTTTTCACTTTATTTTTCTTGATTTTTCTTTTGGCAACATGGCTAAAGTAGAAATATGTTTTACATGACTTCATATATATAATGAGCTAGGAGGCTGTTGCTGTTGTTATTTGTCCTTGTTCTCAAAGAGGACCATGACATCAGGAAGGAGATGTCATGACTTGCAAATGAATTGGACATAAGTGAGGGAGGGCTGTACAAAGTCACCAGCCTCACTTTCTCCTTCAGAGCCATCTGGGTCCAGTGGCAAAATATAAATCAGGTTGACTAGAGGTTGCCTCAGATAGAGTGGGAGGCTTTTGCCTTTTTGAGGTATTTCAGTTTGTCTGGGGGCAATACCCTTTCAGTGATTAAGGCTAGGTAAAAAAGAGGCAGAGAATGGCCTCTTTGCCTAGTTAAAAAAAAAAAAAAGAAAAAAATTAATCTGGGAGGGGAAGACCCTCAAGGTTTCTGGCCAAAACAGAAATAATTGCTATTTACATTCACTCTGAGCCAATCAGGGCCCAAACAATAACCAAGTGGGACTTGGCCTGTTAGCTAATTAATGAGAACCAGAGTGATTTGGATTTAAGGCATGGTCAATAAAGAAGATATCTAGCCTGTAAACCCCAAGATATCTTACTAGGTTTCAACCATCAAAATTTATACTCCTTTGAGCAGAGCACCCACAGGTAAGGATATGATTATTCCCTATGTGGACAGAAGGAGGAGAGGTTGTTGTAATAATCTAGGTAAGTTGCAGAACCAAAATGGTAGAGAAAAGCCAGGAAGTTGCCTGAGCTCTCCTCAGTTTCCCTCAGAACAATTTTAAATCAAGCCTCTAAAAGAATTCTGAAGCAACAGAACCTGTGAAAAGAGAGGTTGAAACAATTTTCCAGACCTTAGCAAACATGGAGACAGGAAAGATCAAAACACAAACTCAGAAGAGGACAACAATGTCAAAGCACCTACGTGTGAATCCTCAAAGAGGAATATGAATTGGTCCAAAGCCCAAAAAGTCCTCTTCTATTTATTTATTTATTTGTTTGCTTGTTTGTTTCTTCCTTCCTTCCTTCCTTCCTTTCTTTCTTTATTTAATATATTTAGTTTTCAGCATTGATTTTCACAAGAGTTTGAATTACAAATTTTCTCCCCATTTCTATCCTCCCCACCACTCCAAGATGGCACATATTCTGGTTGCCCTGTTCCCCAGTCAGCCCTCCCCTCTATCACCCCACTCCCTTCCCCTTTTCCCTTACTTTCTTGTAGGGCAAGATCAATTTCTACACCCCATTGCCTGTGTATCTTATTTTCTAGTTGCATGCACAAACTTTTTTTTTTGTTTTTGAACATCTGTTTTTAAAACTTTGAGTTCCAAATTCTCTCCCCTCTTCCCTTCCCACCCACCCTCCCCAAGAAGTCAAGCAATTCAACATAGGCCACATGTGTATCATTATGCATAACCCTTCCACAATACTCATATTGTGAAAGACTAACTATATTTCGCTCCTTCCTAACCTATCCCCCTTTATTGAATTTTCTCCCTTGACCCTGTCCCCTTTCAAAAGTGTTTGTTTTTGATTACCTCCACCCCCATCTGCCCTCCCTTCTATCATCCCCCCCTTTTTTATCTTCTTCCTCCTTTTTTCCTGTGGGGTAAGATACCCAATTGAGTATGTATGGTATTCCCTCCTCAGGTCAAATCTGATGAGAGCAAGATTCACTCATTCCCCCTCACCTGCCTCCTCTTCTCTTCCTACAGAACTGTTTTTTCTTGCCACTTTTATGCGAGATAATTTACCTCATTCTATCTCTCCCTATCTCCCTCTCTCAATATGTTCCTCTTTCATCCCTTAATTTGATTTTATGTCTTTTAGATATCTTCCCTTCATCTTCAACTCACCCTGTGCCCTCTCTCTCTCTCTCTCTCTCTCTCTCTCTCTCTGCATACACACACACACACACACACACATACATATATACATACGGACACACTCACGTATACATATACATACATAAACATATATATATATATATATATATATATATATATATATGCATATTCCCTTTGGCTACCCTAATACTGAGGTCTCATGAATCATATACATCATCTTTCCATGTAGGAATGTAAACAAAACAGTTCAACTTTAGTAAGTCCCTTGCAATTTCTTTTTCTTGTTCTTTTTCTTGATTACCTTTTAATGCTTCTCTTGATTCTTGTGTTTGAAAGTCAAATTTTCTATTCAGCGCTGGTCTTTTCACTGAGAAAGCTTGAAAGTCCTCTATTTTATTGAAAATCCATATTTTGCCTTGGAGCATAATACTCAGTTTTGCTGGGTAGGTGATTCTTGGTTTTAATCCTAGCTCCATTGACCTCTGGAATATCGTATTCCAAGCCTTTGGATAAAAAGTCCTCTCGGAAGAGCTCAAAAAGGATTTTAAAAATCAAATAAGAGAGGTAGAAAAAATAGAAAACTCCTTAAAAAATACAATTGGTCAAATGGAAAAAAAGGTACAAAAGATCCACTAAAGAAAACAGCTCCTGAAAAAAAAAGTAGAATTGACCAAATGGAAAAGGAGGTACAAAAGCTAACTGAGAATTTGAATTGGATAAGTGGAAGCTGACGAATCTATGAGACATCAAGAATCAATCAAACAAAATCAAAAGAATGAAAAAAATAGAAGAAAATGTAAAATACCACATTGGGAAAATAACTGACATGGAAAATAGATCCAGGAGAGATAATTTAAGAATTATTGGACTAGGGGCACCTAGCTGGTATAGTTGAATCAGGCCCTGGAATCAGGAGGACCTGAGATCAAATCCAACCTTAGACACTTTACACTTACTAGTTGTGGGACACTTACTCCTGGGCAAGTCACTTAACCCCAATTGCTTTGCCAAAAAAAAGAAGTCTCAAAATGAAAACTCCAAGGAATATTAAAGCTAAATTCCAGAACTCTCAGGTAAAGGAGAAAATACTGCAAGCAGCCAGAAACAATTCAAGTATCATGGAGCCACAGTAAGGGTAACATAAGATTCTGCAGCTTCTACATTAAAGGATCAGAGGGCTTGGAATATGATATTCCAGGAAGCAAAGGAACTCAGATTACAACCAAGAATCAACTACCTAACAAAATTGATCATAATCTTTTTTGGGGGGGAGGGGAGGAAATGGGCTTTCAATGAAATAGGGAAACTTTCCTGATGAAAAGACCAGAGCTGAACATAAAATCTGATGTCCAAATAACAACTCAAGAGAAGCATAAAAAGGTAAGTAGCAAAGAAAAATACATATTATTCAATAAGGTTAAGTTTTTTGTATCCCTACATGGGAAGATGATATTAGTAACTCTTAAGAACTATATCTCTATCAGAGTGGTTAGAAGGAGTGTACATAGACAGAGGATGCGGGTATAATTTGACTTCGATGTGGTGAAATGAAAAACATTAACAGATGAAAAAAGGAACTGTACTGGGAAAAGAGGAAAGGGGGAGGTAGAACAGGGTAAATTATATCACATGAAGCATGAAAGACCAATTACAGTAGAGGGAAAGAAGGGAGTGTAGGGTGAGCCTGGTTTGAACCTTACTCTTATTGGATTTGGCTCAAAGAGGGAATAATATACACATTAATCGGGTATAGAAATCTGTCTTACCCTATAGGGAAGTAGGAGAGAAAAGGTCTGAAAATAAAAGACAGATAGAGGGAGGCAGTGGTCAGAAGCAAAACACTGGTGAGGATGGACAGGGTGAAAGGACAGAGAGAAAAAGGTATACACTGGGGAGAAATAGGACAGAGAAAAATATACAGTAATCATAACTGTGAATGTGAATGAGATGAACTCTCCCATAAAAAGGAAGCATATAGCAGAGTGGATTAGAAAGCAGAATCCTACAATATATTGTATACAAGAAACACATTTGAAGCAGAGAGACACACAAAGTAAAGGCAAATGGCTAGAGCAGAGTATATTATGCTTCAGCTGAAATTAAAAAAAAAAAACAGGAGTAGTAATCATGATCTCAGACAAAGCAAAAGCAAAAATAGATCTAATTAAAAGAGATAAGGAAGGAAACTACATATTGCTAAAAAGGTACCATAGACAATAAAGTAATAACAATACTAAACGTATGCACCAAATGGTTTGGCATCTAAATTTCTAAAGAAGTTAGATGAGTTACAGGAAGAAATAGACAGTAAAACTATACTAATGGGGGACTACAATCTTCCTCTCTCAGAACGAGATAAATATAACCACAAAATAAACAAGAAGTTAGGGAGGTGAATAGAGTTTTAGAAAAGTTAGATATGATAAATCACTGGAGAAAAACGAATTGAGATAGAAAGGAATATATTTTTTCTCAGTGGTATATAGCACCTACATGAAATTTGACTGAATTGGGTCATAAAAACCTCACAATCAAATGTAGAAAGGCAGAAATATTAAATGCATCATTTCCAGATCATAATGCAATAAAAATTACATGTAATAAAGGGCCATGGGAAGATATATTAAAAATTAATTGGAAACTAAGTAATTTAATCCTAAAGTACTTGGGTCAAAAAACAAATCATAGGAAAAATCAATAATTTCATCAAAGAGAATGACAATAATGAAACAACATGCCAAAATTTATGGGATGCAGCCAAAGCAGTATTTGAGGATAATTTTATATCTCTAAATGCTTACATAAATAAAACAAAGAAAGAATAGATCAGTGTATTGGGCATGCAACTAAAAAAGCTAGGAAAGGAACAAATTAAAAATCCCTCATTAAACATCATTAGAAATCCTGAAAATCAAAGGAAAGATTAATAAAATTGAAAGTAAGAAAACTATTGAATTAATAAAGCTGGTTTTATGAAAAACCAATAAAACAGATAAACCTTTGACTAATTTGATTTTTAAAAAAGAAAACCAAATTACGAGTATAAGAAATGAAAATAGTGAATTCACCACCAATGAAGTGGAAATTAAAGCAACAATTCAGAGCTATTTTGCCCACTTGTATACCTACAAATCTAAATGAAATGGATGTTTACAAAAATATAAATGCCCAGATTAACAGAAGAGGAAATAAAATACTTACCCCCATTTCAGAAAAAGAAACTCAACAAGCCATCAATAAAATTCCCTAAGAAAAAATCCCCAGGGCTAGATGGATTTATGAGGGAATTCTACCAAATATTTAAAGAAAAATTAATTCTAATACTATATTCTGCCAAACGTTTAAAGAAAAATTAATTCCAATACTATATAAACTATTTGGAAAAATATACAAAGGAGTCCTACCAAATTCCTTTTACATAACAAATATGGTGCTGATACTTAAACCAGGAAGAGCAAAAACAGAGAAAGAAAACTATAGACAAATTTTCCCCATGAATATTGATGCAAAAGTTTTAAATAAAATACTAGCAAGGATATTATAGCAATTTCTCACCAGGATAATATACTATGACCTGATGGTACTTTTACTGGGAATGCAGGGCTGGTTCAATATTAGGAGAACTATCAGCATAATTGACCACATCAATGACAAAACCAACAGAAATTATATTACTATTTCAATAGATGCAGAAAAAGCCTTTGACAAAATACAACACTTATTCTTATTAAAAAACACACTAGAGAACATAGGAATATAGGGAGCTTTCCTTAAAATTATAGTAACTATTTATCTAAAACCATCAACAAGCATTATCCATAATGGGGATAAACTAGAAGCCTTCGCAAAGATGCCCATTATCACCATTATTCAATATTGTACTAGAAATGTTAGCTTAGTAATAAGAGAAGAAAAAGAGATTGAAGGAATTAGAACAGACAATGAAGAAACAAAGCTATCATTCTTTGTAGATAATATGATGGTATACTTGGACGATCCTAGAGAATCAACTAAAAACTACTTGAAATAATTAACAGCTTTAGCAAAATTGCAGGATATAAAGTAAACCCACATTAATCACCAACATTTGCCTATATACCAACAAAGCCTAGCAACAAGAGATAGAAAAAGAAATTCCATTTGAAATAACTGTAGACAATATAAAATACTTGGGAGTCTACCTGCCAAGACAAACTCAGGAGCTATACAAACACAATTACAAAATACTTTCCACACAAATAAAGTCGATCTAAACAATTGGGAAAATATCAGTTGCTCATGGGTAGGCTGAGCTAATATAATACAATGACAATTCCACCTAAATTAATTTACTTACTCAGTGCCATATCAATCAAACTACTAAAAAATTATTTTATAAAACTAAAAAAAATAACAAAATTCATCTGGAAGAACAAAAGGTCAAGAATATCAAGGAATTAATGGAAAAAATGCAATTAAAGTGGCCTAGCCATGCCAGATCTAAAACTATATTATAAAGTGGCAATCACAAAAATTATTTAGTACTGGCTAAGAAATAGAGTAGTGGAACAGTGGAATATGTTAGGTATGCAAGATATAGTAGTAAATGACTATATTAATCTACTGTTTGATAAATACAAAGACTCCAGCTTCTGGGATAAGAACTCACCATTTGACAAAAACTGCTGGAAAAACTGGAAAATAGCAGGGCAGAAACTAGGCATAGACCAACATCTTACACCATATACCAAGATAAGGTCAAAATGAGTACATGATTTAGACATAAGGAATAATACCATAAGCAAATTAGGAGAGCAAAGAATTGTTTACCTGTCAGATCTATGAAGAAAAGAAGAATTTATGACCAAACAAGAGTTAGAGGACATTATGAAATGCAAAATAGATAATTTTGATTACATTAAATTGAAAAGGCTTTGTACAAAGCCAAGGCAACCAAGATTAGAAGGGAAGCAGAAAGCTAGGAAACAATTTTTATTGCTAGTGTTTCTGATAAAGGCCTCATTTCTAAAATATATAGACAACTGAGTTAAATTTATAAGACAAGTCATTCTCCAACTGATAGACTGTCAAAGGATATGAACAGGTAGTTTTCAGATGAAAAAAATAAAGTTACTTATAGTCATATGAAAAAATGCTCTAAATCACTATTGGTAAGAGAAATGCAAATCAAAACGACTCTGAGGTACATCCTTTCCAAATTTAAAGTTTTAACTTTTTTTTTTTGCCTCTGCTAGTAATGACCAGGATCCCAGGGTCACATATGAGCCATGGAAGCCAAATCAGAATAGTCTGAGCCAAGATGGTGAAGTAGGAGGAAGCAGTAACAGCCCAGCTCCCTCCAACAAGTATCTAAGAAGGATGCTAGACTGAGAAGTTATTGGGGTGGACGAGAGTCCAGAGCTAGACAAGCTCCATCAAGTTGCCTAGAGCAGATCACTGGAGAAATGAGTAAATTAAAAAAAAAGTTAAAGCACCATTATGATGTATTGAGTCTGGGCTCACTCTGGTAATAGTATCAGGGAAAATGTGTCCCCAGGTGTTAAGGAGAATGTTTGCATTTTTTCCTTGATATATCTTCACAGATCTCTTATCATATATCATATCTATACTGATGACTCTCAAAGCTACTTATCTAGCCCTAACCTCTCTGCTGACCTCCAATGTTGCATCTCCAACTGCCAAACACCTCAAAATGGATGTCCAGTAGACATCATAAACTCAACATGTCCAAAATTCAATTCATTATCTTTCTCCCAAGCCCATCCTGCTTCCAAACTTTCTTATTACTGTTGAGGACACCACCATCCTCATATCATATATCATATCTCTTATCAGAAAAACTGAATTGATATTAATTAGTTACATGGAACTGAAGTGCTAATCACTAGTGGCTAACAGTAAGAGAAACATAGTAGAATGGGGCTTGATCAGATGCCGTTAAAGAAAGATCTTCCAACCTTTCAGGGGTATCCCTAAATCTAAGATATTTTAGGGTGAGATATAGCTGGCCTCACTCTGGAAAAATGAGGCCAGAGTCTCTAATGGGCTCAGACAACCCAATTTCTACATAGTATTTGCCCCACAAAATTCACTATCAAATACAACATGAATGATGGAGAACTAAGTCTGTATCATTGCTACTGCTTGACAAGGTTGAACAGGCCTTGTGGATCTATACTTTTCATTGTCTGACTTCTGACAAATCTTTTTTTTTTCTGTTTTTGTTGCTGTTGTTGTTGTTTATTAATTAATTAATTAATGTTTAGTTTTAGTTTTAGTTTACAACATTCAGTTCCTTAAGTTTTTGAATTTCAAATTTTCTTCCCCTTTCTCTCCTCCCCACTCCCCACCCAAGACAGCATGCAACCCAATATAGGTTCTAAATACACCTTCACACTAAACATATTTTCACAATAGTCAAGTTGTAAGAAGAACCATAAACAATGGAATGAATCACAAGAAAGAAGAAACAAAACAAAAACAAACAAACAAAAAAAAAAAGAGAGCAAATGGTCTGCTTCAATCTGCATTCAGACTCCACAATTCTTTCTCTGGATGAGAATCGCTTTTTCCATCACGAGTCTTTTGGAGTTGTCTTAGAACCTTGCATTGCTGAGAAGAGCCAAGTCTATCAAAGTTAGTCATCAGAAATAGCGTGTATCTGTAATTGTGTATAATGTTCTCCTGGTTCTGCTCCCCTCACTCAGCATCAGATCATATAAGTCTTTCCAGGTTATTATGAAGTCCATTTGCTTCTCATTTCTTATAGCACAATAGTATTCCATTACATTCATATACCACAATTTGTTTAGACATTCCCCAATTGATGGGCATCTCCTTGATTTTCAATTCTTTGCCACATATGGGTCCTTTTCCCACTTGTATGATTTCTTTGGGATTGTATCAGTAAGGCAAGATTCACAATATCGATAGTGACCATGAATATGCCTATATAGTTTAGAATCACAAAATATGAGACTATCTATATAGAAGGCAGAAGAAGTAAAACATTTAGTGAGACACCAGAGGATCAAATGCGAAAATCAATAATTCCAATTCAATATAGCAAAAATTGTATCCCAAAACCAGTAAGTCCACTTCAATATAACAGAAAGGAAATTAAAACAGATATCACAGCAAGGAGCCAAGCCATCCTGTAAACTTTCCCTCTGCTGGGGCCTTCCCGTAAACACTCACTCACAAACCCTAGCTGTCTGCTTGCATGTGTCTTCTTCTCCCCGCAGTTCTGAAAGCTTGCAGTTCTCTCTCTCTTTCCATCTCTCCATCTCTGTGTCTCTCTCTCAGCCCTTCCAGTTCTCTCTCTTCCTGTCTCTGAGCTTAATAGCTACCCTCAGGATATACACATACATACATACATACATATATATATATATATATATATATATATATGTATATATATATTCTTCTTAAGGTCTAAGGGCTTCACACCTAATCAGCAAAAGGGTGTGAGTTTAGGGCTTAGCACCTAGTTGGCAAAAGGGTGTGGGCCTGGGGCCTCACACCTACTTAGCAAAAGGTTGTACGCCTTCCTACAAACAAGACTCCCCTAATCAAGCTTCGCTTAACAAGCTCCACCTGAGGACTATTAAGGGATTAATGATCGGGGAAGATCTTTAGTCATGATTAGCACCACAGGGATAAAACTTTAGAAGTAGTATTGCTGAGTTAAAGGGTATGAACATTTTTGTAGCCCTTCGGGCAAAATTCCAAATTGATTTACAGAAAGGTTGGATCAGTTCATAACTCCACCAACAATGCATTATTTTTTCACATCCTTTCCAGCATTTCTGATTTTCCTGTTTTGTCGTGTTAGCCAATCTGACAGGTGACATATGGTACCTAAAAGTTGTTTTGATTTGCATTTCTCTAATCAATAGTGATTTAGAGCATTTTTTCATATGTCCATAGACATCTTTAATTTCTTCCTCTGAAAACTGCCTGTTCATATCCTT
Source organism: Trichosurus vulpecula (assembly GCF_011100635.1). Classification (NCBI taxonomy): domain Eukaryota; kingdom Metazoa; phylum Chordata; class Mammalia; order Diprotodontia; family Phalangeridae; genus Trichosurus; species Trichosurus vulpecula. Next base: position 185,755,810 of record NC_050573.1, on the reverse strand, counting down.
TGACCATTCATCAATTGGGGAATGACTTGTATTCTTATAAATTTGACTCAGTTCTCTGTATATTTTAGAAATGAGGCCTTTATCAGAGACACTGGTTGTAAAAATTCTCAATTTTCTGCTTCCTCCCTAATCTTGGTTGCATTGGCTTTGTTTGTACAAAAACGTTTCAATTCAATGTAATCAAAATTATCCATTTTGTATTTCGTAACACTCTCTATCTCTTGTTTTGTCATAAATTCTTCCGTTCTCCATAAATCTGACAGGTAAACCATTCCTTGCTCTCCCAGATTGCTTATAGTATCAGCCTTTATATCTAAATCATGAACCCATTTTGACTTTATTTTGATATTTATGGTGTGAGATATTGGTCTATGCCCAGTTTCTGCCATACTGTTTTCCAGTTTTACCAACAGTTTTTGTCAAATAGTGAGTTTTTATCCCAGAAGCTGGAGTCTTTGGGTTTATCAAATAGTAGATTACTATAGTCTTGTGTACCTAACCTATTCCACTGATCCACCACCCTATTTCTTAGCCAGTACCAAGTAGTTTTAATGACTGCTTCTGACAAATTTTGACATGAACTTCACCTCCTAGACTCTTGAGGCTTGCTCTCTTGACCTTTTGAAGCTTAGTCATATCCAGTGTCCTTCACCTAAAATGGGAAACAGTGAACACAGAAAAAGAACAGAGCCTTGTCTTCGCAGCCCACATGCCAGCCTTGGCTGGGGAGAGCCCCTCTCTCCCACTAGAATGCAGATAGGCAGGAAAAAAAGACAGACCAAGGGTCAAGCACTGTATTCTGTATTTGATCCTGGAGGTGATAGTAAGCCACTGGAGTTTCTTGAATGTTGAGGTGACATAGTCAAACCTGTGCTTTAGGAAAATCACTTTGACAGCTAAATAGAGTATAGATGCATAGTGGGCAGACCAATTTCAATAGCCCCAGTGTGAGGAGATGAGAGCCTGCACCAGGGTGGTGGTAGTATCAGAAAAGAGAAGGGGGCATTTTCTTTTTCTTTTTTGCTGTTTGGCAGGGCAATTGGGGTTAAGTGACTTGCCCAAGGTCACACAGCTAGTACATGTGTCAAGTGTCTGAGGCCATATTTGAACTCAGGTCCTACTGACTCCAGGGCCAGTGCTTTACTCACTGCGCCACCTAGCTGCCCCAGAAGGGGGCATTTTCAAGAGATGTTGAAAAGATGAAAGCTTTGGCAACAGATTAGATATGAGGGGTGAGAGAATGAGGAGTTGAGGATGACACCTAGGTTTCAAGACTGGAGGTCTTGAGGAGATGCCTTGTTGAAGGTGCCTTCAAAAGTAGTATGAAAGTTTGGAAGCAGAATGAGCTTGGGAGAAAGATAATGAATTCAGTTTTGGACATGTTGAGTTTAAGATGCCTATTGGACATCCAGTTTGAGGTGTTTGGCAGCTGGAGATGCAACATTGGAGGTCAGCAGAGAGGTTAGGGCTTGATAAGTAGCTTTGAGAGTCATCAGTATAGAGGTAATAATTGAATGTGTGGTAGCTGCTGAGATCACCAAGTAAAATAGTACACAAGGAAAAGAAAAGAGGGACCAGAACAAAATTCTCCGGAACACTTAGGCTTAGTAGGTGTGTGACTTGGATGAAGATCTGGCAAAGGAGACTGAAAAGGAGCAGTCAGATAGGTAGGAAGACAACCCTAAGTATGTAGTGTCCTGACAACCTAGAGAGGAATGTCATTCAAGAGAAAACCTGCATTCAGGGAATTTACATTCTAATCAGAGGAAACAATACATATAGCAGAACGGTGGCCAAGGAGGAATTGTTTTGTTTGGAAAACTATAGGGTTGGTAAATAGAGCCATAAAAGACCCCATTTCAAAAGTAATGATAGAACTAATTTGATTTGAGGAAAAGCAAGGTGGGCACACATGCAAGATGCTTAAGGTACACATACTCAATGACATGGTTGTTGGTGAGGAGATGGCTGGGGAGTGAAGCATGGAACCATGGGCGCAAACAATGCCTAGCCCTAGATGGATCAACAGGTGCCTGAAGAAACAATTGAACAAGACTCTGGCATTCTAGGCCTGTAATTCTGGCCATGAAAGCATCAAGTACTTCATGAGTTGGTTTCTGCTTCAGACAATGAGGCTGATGGGAAGGCCAGGGAGTAAAGTGTTATTGTTTTTTCCTTTTAAATTGTTGTAATCATCTTTATATATTGTTTTCCTGGGTTTATTTTCTTTGCTTTGCGTCAGTTCGTATATATTCTCATCAGTGGTGGGATTCAAATGAATTAACAACCCATTCTCCACAGAACCAAGCTGAATGGGGATAAAAAGTAATACATTTTTTTTTTCCGGGCAGTACATGGCACATACTCAAAAATCGACCATGTACTAGGGCATAAAAACCTCACAATACAGTGCAGAAAGGCAGAAGTAGTCAAAGCATACTTTTCAGATCACGATGCAATAAAAATAGTAATTCCAATTGACCCTTTGTCAACTATCCTGAGTTATTGTATTTACAACCTATTCCATTAAAGAAAATCCTTGTCTTGTATCATGGTTAAACATACATGGGGATTATAAAAGTGAAGTAATACAGACATGCTGAGTCTGTTAAAGAAAAATATATTTAAACCTCCTCATTTCCTTTGTTCAGGCAGTCAGACCTTTTGTCTGACTGCACGCGTGCATGTCTGCTATGCTTAAGGGAATAAATAAATAAATAAATGAATGAATGAATGAATGAATGAATGAATAAATAAATAAAATGAATTTTTCTATCACCCAGCTCTTTTTGTCTCCTTTAACCAAACTTTCAAGTTAACAGTTATGGTGCTGTGAACTTCAGAAGGAAATGATGGAAGTGGGACAAAGAACTAACTGCAGCCCAATCTCGCCAATGCCATTCTCAGGCGCCTCAGGATTCGTTTTTTCCTGGAATCTTGGCCTTGACGAGGTGGGGGTAAGTTGTCTCTATTCCCAGCTTCCAAAAAGGACTCCTATGAGTTTGGTTGAAGTCCAAAAATTCCCTTTAAGCTAGCTTTGAGGGCGGGGACCAATAAATGGCTTTAGATTAATTTGGTTCCCTTTGTAGATCGATCTTTGTTTTCCAATGACTCCAGCTCTGGGTGTTCTACTCTTTCTCCCCTATTCCTTGCCTCCTTCCTGCCTCCATTCCCTTAAAGGCTCTGATTCAGGGGAGGATAGATGCACTCTATCCTTACTCCTTGCCTTTCCCTTACCTGCCCTAGCTCTAGCCCTAAGGAGGATGGATAACTTTGCTGTGCTGCCGTTGCCTCCTCCATTTCCACCCCTTCCCCCACCCCTTCCCAAGGGCTTTGTTTTTGAGAAGGATAGCTACACTCTGGATGTAGGTTATGGAGAGTCAGAAATATTAGGGATGCCAAGGCTTCCCCAAAGACCATAGGGGTGCTAATAGCCAATTCATGAAAGCCTCTAATTCCCTCTCTTTGTCGTTAAATTGTGAGCTCTGTCTGTATTTGTTCTGTTAAATTGTCAATTTGTCTCTTAGTGTGTGTGTGTGTGCTGTGAAATGAGTCTATTACCTTGCAAAATCTGAAATGCAGGCAGCCAGAGATCTCTAAGGACGCGGCTAGGGAAACAAAAACTGTTTTCCCTGTAACTTCTGGTCTGGCCAACCTTGAATTACAATGGAAATAGAGCTGAAACATTTTAGCAGATTCTGGGATTAATCATTAAAAGTTTGGAAACTGATTAGTTGGATTTTGGGAGAGAGTACTCTTGAGACTGTAAAATCACTCCAGGAGCTCACTCTTGCTGAAACACCCTTCTAATCCTGATCACTTATCATTCCCCACTCCCTCCCCAGAGTTGAGGAAATCTTTTCCCTTAGATTTAAGTGCAAAAAAGTTTTTAAGGAGTGAGCACAAAGGTAAAGTTTACTTGAGTTAGAATCATTGAGATCTTTCACCCTGTTGTCCTGTCTCTGACAGAGCCAGGGCTGCACTAAAAGAGCAGCTAAAACAAATTCCTCTCATCCCAGATCAGATAAGGGAAGAGAGTAATGGTAGGGAATTTGAGTTATCCTCTCCCACCTGGGAAAAGAAAAAGGAGGGAGTCATAGCAGCAATACCGGGTACTCTACTGGTAACAGTCCTGTGCCCCTGGGCGCTTTGTAGCCCATCTTTTTGACAAAGCTTGGAAATGTCATCCAGGTCCTATACATTTCACCCATCTTGTCCCAGTGGCTGCAGACCACCCAAGGCTCAGTAAATTCTGCAGTTGTGGGGGAAGGGAAAGGTAGATGGATTTGGACTGTGGTGAGCATTCTCTAAACTCTGCCTCCAAGAATTGTCATCACTGAAGAAACCAACTTCTGCTCTAGGTAACTTCACACTTCTCTGTTCCAATTGCAAAACTGTATTTTATCTCTGACCTGTTTCCTGATTTGTAAAGGGAAAATAATAATGGTGGTTGTTATGGAATCAAAATGATATAATGATTGTAAAATGCTTAACATAATGTCTGGTATATGTTAGACACAACATTATTATTATCTCTCTCTAATTTAATGTAATTGTTAACTTTTGAAGTGGTTTTTGAATACCGAAAGTAGTAAGTTGAAAAATTTTCTATATGTGATAATCTGGAAATGCAACGGATGTCATCTTAAATTTGTTTCTGTATTTCTAAAATTATATTGTATTTCTAAAATTCTCATAGATTGTGAAATTTGAGAAGCAATTATAGCCTGATTTGATATATGTGAATTGGATTTTTAAAGGGATGAGATAAAATTTGATGATTTGGAACTTATAACAAGTAAATAATTAATAATACTGGTATTTACTATGAGAACAGACTTTCTATGTGAGATCTTGTCTATCATGAGAATATATGTGGTGGTTTAAAGTTATAGTTTCAAATGATGAGATGAAAGATTCTCTGTGCAAGTAGATTTAGAAATGTGTTCACCTAAATTGATAAATGGGTTGTTTTAAGTTTTAAAATGCATAGTTATGTTTAGGGCATTGTTACATTTCTAAGTTGTATAATTGGCAAACAGATGTATCAGCAATATTGAATGTGATTTTATAGATAATAATCTTTTCTTTTACAGTGCAAAGTGTATTGGGCCTTAGAAATTAAAATGTTACCACTAGTGATTATGAATACAGATTTGATATGCTCATCCAATTAAGTTATAGTCACCTGATTGGTAATTAATAGATACTGTTTCAAGTTTTAAATACATGATAATTGCTTGTGGTGTGCTTATATTTCTAAATTTTCTTGTTCGTGCAATTTGATTAACATTGCATTACCTATGTTGTCAGGAAAATAATTCCTCTTATAATCTATGTGTTGTTAGATTAAGAATTGAAACCATCTAGTCATGAATCAATTTGTGTAGTTTTCTGTGTAGAGGAATTCCTGTGAAGTAAGTTTTTAAAGTCCTGGTAAACTTTGTTATTGTGATAAGGTTAATTTAATTGGGTATGTAATTTATAGAAACTAAGTGTTCTCCCCATCATAACACCTTTTTGACTAAGGAACTTTGAAATATCTAGGAATTCTGTATAATATTTGAGAATGAGGACATTTTCCACCAAATTAGTTAATGAATCCCAGTGTTTAAGGGTTAATTTGCTTTAAGGAGAAAGAGATGTCTATAATTTTAAAACTTTCTAAATAATTTTCTTCAGAAAAGTTTAGTAACTATTCCTCTTAACATCAGGATAAATTTTAAGACTGTTCTAAAAGGGGAAACACTTTTAGAAGAAGTGTTAAAAAATCTTTTTGTGATTTTTAGAAGACCTACTAAATTTTCACTTGAGTCATTAAAATTAGTGTTTGAACTTATCATATGTAAAAGATTTAATTCCTGAAGTGCCTTATTCTTCCAGAATGAGTATAATTAGGGAAGAATAAACAAACTTTTGAAGCAAGGACAAATTTATCAACCTATGAGGTTAGTCATTAACCTCTGTGCTTTGTTTAAGCTGGAATGGGATCCCAGTACAGACAGTTGTGTCAATAAAAAGCACTAATCTATGAACTATTTTGTCTTATGGTTGAAACGTAAAGGAAGGCTGAATAATGGGTTTGAGAGATTTGGAAAGTTAAATTAAGGTTTGACTGGAAATATGAAAGGCAGATAAGAAGGTTTGGGGACAAATGGGAATTAGCTAAATGTCTCCTGTCCTGAGAGAATACTAGTTGCAGATGGTTTAAGTAAGTTGAGAGAGAGTGTGAGAAAGTATTTTACAAGACAGAAAAGTTATGTAGCTTAATTTGATAATTATTAGCTCAATGAAATTTGGGACAGTCCTATCTGAAGGATATTTATTTACTATTTATGATTTTATGGGACTACAATTTAATATTGTTTTTGTTGTGCCGAAAAAAAGCGAGCAAGACCCAAATATAAATTTAGATGTGGATTTATTGAAGCGCGAGACTGTTCAGAGTAATTACTCAAATCGAACAGCCGCGAGCTGGGGAAGAGAAAGAGTATTTATAGGGAAAGAGCACAATTAGATTTCCGTGGAGATGGGGACACAAACAGTGGGACAAGCTGAGGCAGGGTTATTTCCGTGGAGAAGGGAACACAAACAGTGGGGTCCATGGAGATGGGAGTAAAAACAGTGGGGTGAGCTGGGGCAAGAAGGAGAAACTGGGGGAGGGGCAGGGCATAACATTTTAGGCTCAGATTACAGGGATAGGTCTCATGAAGCCAGTAGTAGAATAGCAGGCATTACAGGCTGAGAACTTCTAAAGGGATGTCTGTGCCTGGGAAAAGGTTTTGAAGATGACCTTGGACACGGCCTAGGTAGGATCTTCCTGACTCTATTTCCCAATTCTGCTATTTCCTTTCTGAAAAGGAAAAATCCCCCACCTGATTACTCCTAAGCCCTGCTTTCAGCATCTAGTGGCTATGTGATTGGCTGTCAGATACGACTTATGCCTGGAATCAAACAGAGCTAAGGAAGTTCTTTCCTTCTGTTAAGAGATATGACATTGTCCCTCTTTTCTTTTATAGCAAATGTATATTGTCAAGAAGTTTTGTAAGCACAATGCTAAATCTGTTAGGTAACAGATGAACATTGGAATATCTCCGAATTATTATAATAGGATGCAGGGATGAATAGCTTACAGTTTTAAATAATTTTAACCTATGTTCATGACCAAATAAAAATTAAAATAATACAGCGATAACATCCTCCAAAAGGAGGAAATGATTAGACAAGGATGTAATGTTATAGATGTCTAATAAAAAAAAAGGGATAGCAAATTTTGAGAAAAAGCAATAGGATCAGATTGATTTCCCTAAGAATTATATACAGATGTGTATGATTGGCTTCAAAATCTATCTATTATGGTAATTCAAGCTATAAGTGTATTTTGTAATAAGATCTCAAATTTGAATTTTTGCACAAAATTATATGAGATAGGGGTAAAAAGTGAAATTATATTTCCTATAAAGTATCTGTCTAATAATTTTAAAGGGAAGATGAGTTCAATTTATGGTTGGACCTTCACATTTTAAAGGCTTCTTATACCAGATATGAAATTTAGGTAAGGATAGAAACAGCAAATAATATATAAACTGAAATACTCTGAAGTTTCAAAAATAGAGAACCAAATTTAAGTGATTTTAAAGATAATATTATTTCTAAATATTAATGGGAATAATTTGGACAAAGGAAAAAGAAGTCTGTGAGATAGAAATACAAATATAAGGTTGAATCATTATCCCATAGACAAAGGCTGGGATTTAAAGTTACTTTGTGTCTAGGTCCTTAAATGTTTCAAAGTGATAGAAGAGCAAATTGGGTATTAACACAAATTGTACAATTTATTGCTGGAATTAAATCAGAAACATTTTACGTATCATATTTATATGGTCCAATTTTTGAAATGCATGCAAGCTATTTAAAGCTAGTCTTAAGGATGTTCCTTAAACAATGTGAAATTATAGTCATGTCTTGAACTGATTATTGGAACCTGCTATTCAAAGACTTAATGGGACTGTTAACTGATTATTTTTTCTGAGTCTAACTTCTGGTGTGAATATCAAGGAAGGGTGACCCAAGATGCCAGCAGTCCTTGTGGGGAAAGCAGGGGTGAACTGCTGGTATGATTTAAACCTGGCAGCCTGCCTCGAGGCAGCTTGCAATTTGACACAACTTCTGCCTGGAGTTGACAGGAAACTGGGGAAAATATCATCCCTTTACTCTAAGTCCCTAATCTTAGTGGCAAATTTCTATAATCAGAAGGTTTTGTAAGTACAGTAACAAATATATTAAAATAATTGATTATGGAACATCTTAGTTTACTATAGGACTGGAACTAATGTTCCTGTATAAGTTAAGGTCTTTCATTCTTGGTAATGGTATGAAGACGATTATGTCAACAATCCCAGATGGAGCATTTCTTCCTCGGTCCATGGCCATTAAGGGTGAGAACCTTGACCCCAGACACTATCTTAAATTGTGACTTTTTCTTATCTTAATATTTTATGGGCATATACTATGTTATGGAATGTTAATGGCAGATTAAACACAGAGAGTCTGGGTTGTAATTCCAATAGACACTTTGTCAACTATCCTGAGTTACTGTATTTACAACCCATTCCATTAAGGAAAATCCTTGTCTTGTATCTTGGTTAAACATACATGGGGATCATAAAAGTGAAGTAATACAGACATGCTGAGTCTGTTAAAGAAAAATGTATTTAAACCTTCTCATTTCCTTTGTTCAGGCAGTCAGACCCTTTGTCTGACTGCGTGCATGCATGTCTGCTATGCTTAAGGGAATAAATAAATAAATAATACGTATTTTTCTATCACCTGGCTGTTTGCCTCCTTTAACCAAATTTTCAGGTTAACACCATCTATTTGTTAAAACTATTTTGCTAACCTACTTTGCTAAACCTATTTTGGTATAGTAGGGAGCTTTTTGTACATTGACTTCTGAATGTAGTTTGAATGAGGTTTAGATTCCAACATGCAGTACAAAGTGTGACAACACTGGACTGTGAGCGCCTCAAGAAATGTGTGTGTGTGTGTGTGTGTGTGTGTGTGTCCAGAGTTTAGCACAATGCTTGGAACATAGTAGACCCTCATTAAAAGCTTCTTGACTTGACAGAACAGAAAATAGCTAGACTGGCTGGACAGGAGTCATAGAGAAAAAGTAAAACAAGCCAACTTTACTGAGGGGAAATACACTCAGAATGGCAGTCAGAGAAGAGGGAAACATGTCAAGTTCCAGTGGATGTCTGGTGGATGAGGGTGCAAAAACTGGTAAAACTCAGTGGGTTTCTATCAGTTCTTATTTGGGTCAAGCAGGACCAACCACAGGGAACATGGGTGGTGGGGAGCATGGAGAGCCTAGACTTAATGTTCAGGTCAAGGCTTGGGGACTGGTCCTGATTCATATTAGTGAGGAGAAGGGGAGAGGGAGAACCCCTAGGAAACTGGTGGTTTAGTTGACATTCAAATTTTCCCCAGTGTGAATGGGGCTTTTGTTTATTACTGCAGGCTGGGTGACTGGAGATTTGAACTTCATGGAACTTCTTTGTTTAGTGAGGCAGAGAGTTTACTGAGGTCCTTACAACCTCTTTAGAGTATGTGCCCAGCAGTGGACTCTGCTTCCAGAATTATGGACATTTTAGTCACTTTCTTTGTATAATTCCAAATGTTTTTTCCAAATGGTTGGATCAATTCATAGTTCCACTAACCATATATTAGTGTGCCTGTATTTCCACAACCCTCCCAACACAAACTATTCCTTTTGTCATTTTTGCCAATTTGTAGAATGTGAGGTAAAATCTGAGTTTTAGTTTGAACTCCTCTTATTTGCAATTTGGAAAATCTATATGGTTATTAATAATTTGCAATCCTTTTGAGAATAGTTTAAATCCTTTGACATAGACTCCTATTGGAAAATAGCTTTTGGTTTCATGTATGTTAGCTGTCTTTACATTGTTTTCCTACTTGACTGCTTCCTTTCTTAGCCTACTTGCATTAATTTTGTTCAGATAAGACCTTTTCAATTTAATAAAAGTGATCTATTTTGTATCTTGTAAAGCTTCTATCTCAATTTGGTAAGAATTCACCCATAGTTATGACTATTATATCTGATTTGGCTTTTATCTTATGATACAATCTTTAATAGTCAGGCCATGTATCCCCTTTGCGTTTATTGTATATGTTCTAAGATAATGGTCTAACTCCAAACCTAGTACTAATCTATCTTTGATGAATTTAAATTCAGATAAGTTACATCCCAGGAAACTGAAATTGCAGATATGATTATTGGGCCAAAATTGATATTATATGAAGAATCATAGAGAATGGGAGAGGTATTGCAGGACTGGAGATGAACAAATGTTCTAATATCCAAAAAATAGAAAAGAGATACTTTAAACCACCTTGACTGATTGCTGGCAAAACTAGAATACATTGGGTTTTTTTTTTTTTGTTTGTTTTTTTGGCAGGGCAATTGGGGTTAAGTGACTTGCCCAAGGTCACACAGCTAGTGTGTCAAGTGTCTGAGGCCAGATTAGAATATGTTGTTAAAGGGGTGACTTTTAAGTAGCTGGACAAGGAACGTGGTAATTATTAATACCTGGTATGGCTTCAACTAGAACTGACCATGTCAGATAAACCAATTTCTTTTTAACACAGGGTTATTACATTAGGACATAAGCAAGGTGTACCTGGATTTCAACAAGGCATGCAACAAAATTTCTCATATCCTGGTAGATAAGGAGATATGGATATTAGGTGATTTCTGGCTGGATAAAAACCTAAAGATGAGAGATTAAAGGAATGATGTCAAATTTTCTAGTGGTGTTCTAGAGGCAGCTAGGTAGCACAATAGATAGCACAAGCAGATAGAGCATTGGACCTGGAGTCAGGAAGCCCTGAGTTCAAATCTGATCTCGACTTTAGTAGCTGCACAGCACATCGATGGCCTGAAGATACATATGGCATGATTATCAATTTTTCAAACACATAAGATTGGGAGAGATAGTTAGCACATTGAATGACAGGATCTAAAAAGATCTCAACATGCTAGGATGATTGGTCAAATTTAATAAAAAGAGATAGGGAAAATATAAAATACTATTGGATTAAAAAAATCAACTGTACGATATAGAATAGGGTATGTATTCTGAGACATGTCTGTGTAGAAGATCTGGGGTTTTAGTGGACTTTGAGTCAAATATAATATAGCTTCCAAAAACACTAATTTGATCTTAAGGTACACCAATACGTAGTGACTAGAACTAAGGAGGTGATAATCCTAATGAAGTGTTGTTCAGTTCTGGGCACCACATTTTAGGAAGGATGCTGATGAAATTGACCATAGAGGAAGCAACCTGGATGGTGAGACTGAAAACCATGCTATACGAGTATAAGGTAAATTAACTGAAAATGTTCACCCTGGAGAATACTTATGGGTAAATCATCTAAAGGGCAATAATGTAGAAATATTATATTCTCTGTCACTCCAGAGAGCAGAACTAGGACTAGTCATTGGAAGGTGATGCAAGATAATTTAGGTACAACGTAAGGAAAAGCTTCCTAGCCCCAGAACTTCATCTGAGATCAACTTCACCTGGAATATGTATCTTGGAAGTATTCTTTTGTACTTCTCTCTGGCTCTTCTGTTGGATGGCTCCTCTCAAAACCTCTATTTGAGGAGGGGAGTCAGACCAGCCTTTTCATTTCACACCAGATTGCACTGACTCCTTATCATATCCATGGAGGGGTACCTTCCCACCTCTACCCTCCTTTTCTGTGCTATCTCACATTAGAATGTAATCTCCTATAGAGTCAGACTTTGCATTTACAGCATTTATGCCTGTGCCTGGCACATAGTTAACACTAAATACTTGCTGACTAAAAAGAACTATCCCAAACTGGAAAGGGCAGCAAGTTATCCCTTAGTGGAGGGCTTCAGAGATACCCACTTCTTAGAAAGAGGTAGAGGGATTTCCTTTAGAGATGAGCTTGTAGGGGGATTTCAGGTATGGGCTGAATTAGAGAATGTCTAAAGTCTCTTTTGACTCAGATTTCGTAAGAATATCGGAGGCTAGATGTAAATACTCCCTCCATTGGGGTAGATCTAGAGCAAAGTTGGAGATCCTCAGAGGGGCCCACACCATTTTTTGAAACCAAAACATCTCCAATCAGAGACAATGCATAAACACAATGAAGACTGTAATAAAGATTTTATTAAGACAGGATACTATACAAATTGGCAGCTTACAAATTGAATACCATGATTTGTTACAAAACAATGATGCAGGTGATTTTCTATGACAATGAACTCCTATGACCTTTCTGTATTTTTCTGCTGTAGTAATAGATGCTTATTTGAGCAAACAGTTCTTGAAGAATATCCTTGACTGAGTTGGGAACATATCTGTTAAAAATATTTTTGTAATGATCGTGTTTTATAACAGAACTTGAACTATATATTTTTTTGATGTGGAAATTTGTATAATACTTTTTACATTTCTCTACAATGATTCAATTTTGTGAATACTATTATATTAAAAGCACTTGGGAATTATATGTTTGAAAACAAACTAACATTACCCAAGATAAATAATCGAATATAAACTATCTTTAATAGGGTCTGGTATGTCACAAATGAAAAGGATTTATTTAGAAATTTGGATAATCTTCAAACCTAATTTTACCCAACAGATTCAATTTCCTTCTCAGCCAACTCCTTATATACAAATTAACAAGTAGCAAATAAATAGGTTTCAATTCCTTTCTCTCCCTACCCAAAGAAAACTAACTCAAATCAGCAAGGAATTGAAGGATGAGGAGGAAAACTTTACCTGAAAAAAGTAATTATATGCCAGTATGGTTTCCTATAGCTGTACTGAGTTAATAAGTAAAATACCTATGGTGTCATTAGAAATCCATGGTATAACAAAACCATGGAAATGGACAATTATTTGTATTATATGTACAAGATGGCCTAGCAAAAAAGATGTATATTCATTTCATAATAAATTTCCTCATTTATAAATGTAGTAATGTAGTTCAGAAGATAAATGTATATTCTGGGAAGAAATCAGAATACTAAGAAAATAAATGCTTAGAGAGTACATTAGTTTAATAATATTCAACTAGACATATCCAAATGGTCTCCCCCAATAGAATTTAAGACCCTTGAGGTCACTTCATTTTGTCTTTTATCCCCAGTGTCTGTGTAGGCATGATACCTACATATATTGTAGGTGCTTAAATGCTGGACTGGTAAATTTCAATTGGGAAAGACTGTCATGAAAATTTATGCTAGAAGTCCTTTCATAATACTGGCAGGTTAAGTGCTTAAAACAGACTTTGAGATGCTAGAATATTGAGCATTATTTATCGGATTGTAATTTAACTCCACTTTATTACTGAACAATGTGATCAAAGAGGTTTGATTTAACAAAATAATGCAGCAAGAATCTGTATGATTATTAACTTTACAATGTATTTCAGGCTTCCTCTTCTGAAGCACACGGGGCTATTCATTACAATTTTAGTTGTGAATATTTGTAGAGTTTATAAAACAGTGTGATACTAAACTCCAGTAACAAATATGTAAAGTTAATACTGCATTCTCAGATACAGTGGGTATACTTAGAGAACTCTCACTGAAATAATATCATAACTAAATTTCTCCTCCTTTAATTTCCTTTTATGATTTGCTTATATCTTTACATATTACATTTTAAATTTAAAATATACAAATACTATAAAATATATGAATGTGAAGGCAGTAAATTTTTCTAATACCTTTTTCTTTCTTAAGCCTGAACTTTACTTTTCATGACCAAAAAAAGGGAGGAGGACAACGCAAATTCCTATTAATAAGGAAGAGTGTAGAGCATTGATGAGAAAAGAAGATACTTCTATTGTTATGGTACCACTTGAGGTATCTGCTATAAAACTAGAATCCAATTTTCCCCAGTGCTTTAAATTACTTCCGTAGTAGCCTAAAAAAGTGATAATGTCCAAGTTACAACCCAAAAGTGACAATGATGAAATATAGTACAACGAATAGTACTGGTAATTAGCATTATATACATTAGCTGTATTTTTGCAGTATTTCCTACCCCATCCCACAGGATAGTAATTCAAATTTATATAATTCTGTAAGGTTTAAAAAGTTAATTTAACTACTGGTTCATTTATTTTTCTGTGATGTCATATTAGTTTAGAAAATGACCAAATCTAGCATACTACTTCCAACAGTTTTTAGTGAAGCTGAATTTAACACCAAATAGTTTTGAAAAACAAATGTGGCTTATGAAGTTTTAAAATAAAGTTACACCAAAAAAGAGCTCATTGTTCAAGTTCTGTAAAAACTAATTGTAAAAACATTATTCCATATAATTTCCATAGTAAATTGCGAGAAAAATAATTTTAAAAATTGGGATGACAGTATTAATGGGGAGTCCACTTTTTTTTTGTTTTGTCATATAGCAATATGCTATTTAAAAGCTAGGAATATCAAAGGCTATTTTGTTTCACTACACAATTTCTGTATTGTTTAACAAAAATTTAGGTACGAAAATATCCTAGCATCATAGGTTTCAGACCTGCAATGAATTTAGATCACTTAATCCAGAGGTGTTCAAATTCACCTGCCACAATTGGGGGGAACCAGATTAAAAATGTAATTGGCAAATGTTTAACAAAATAAACAAAATTACAATACAACATAGAGATAACATTAATTTGTGGTTTTCTGAGTCAATATGTAGCCTTTTCTATTTGAGTTTGAAACCACTGAACCAAGTCTTAAGTAATTTTACAGATGAGGAAATTGGGGCCCAGAGTGGTAAAGAGACTTGTCTACAATCACATGGGTAGTATTTTAACTGGGATTTGAATTCAGATCTCTCTGGATTCCAAATCCAGTGCTCTTTCCATTATACCACGCTACCTTCCTTTCAAATAAATGGAGATGATGGCTATAATACGGTTTAAAAAATCAAATAAAACCAGAAAACCCTGTTTATTTGGCTCAGAATATCTCAACAGTGCTAACTTGGGCAAAAAAGAAAAAAAAACACAGATTTTTTTTTCTTTAAGTAGTGGAATGAATAAAATGGCAACACATAGAATTACCATTCTTCTTAGCCCCTTAAATACTGTATTTCCTGCAACCAGCAGCATAGTCAATAAGTAAACTAAGTAAAAGAAACCATGGAATTCTTTTTGGCCCACTGGTAATAAATAGTTAGGATTAAGGAATTCCAGTGCAACTAAAGAACACTTTCAAATTGTCAACAACTGAAGACAACACTTCCTTCGAAAGTTATTTTCAAACAATTATTTCATATTGGGAAAAACACAAACATTTCACAGTATAATGACATTTAAATATATCATGAAATACTGAGGTTCTTTATTCAACAGATTGATGCAGTTCACTCCAACAGTACAACTATGTAACTATAAATGATACAAAGTGAGGACTGATTATTGAGTGAAAATCCTATTTGTAAAGATGTTACATCCAACTTCAGAACACTGAGATACACTAATACTTTCTTCATGCTGCAAACACAATTAGAATATTGTTTCATACCATACTGTTTATAAGCAACAACTTGATGGAAGTAATCATTTTTACCATCAAAAGGAAGTGATTATTTCTCTCTGTATTTATAGTCCACAGTGTTCCCTTTAGAGCACTGAAGCATTTGCACATCAATATAAAGTTCAATTTACGGTGGAAATTTTACTTTTGATTCATTTATATAAAGGAATCACTAATTTACCTTCCTTTAAAAAAACCACTGATAATATAGTAATAGACTTAATACTTGTGATCATCATCATCATGCAAGACTTGTCACAAAATACACATTTGGATTAAACATTTAGAATAGTGGTAAAGTTGCACCATTCTTTAAGTAAAATGCAGTATATGTTAAAAAGCTTTAGGTATGAGATAACTGATAACCTTAGCCTCCATTGTCCAATTCACATCTCATGTAACCAATTAATAGGATGGTATTAGGGTCATAATTTATTTCAACCCCTAGGAGAAAATAAAGGTTGCAATCTTCCTAAGAGGTATTACCTAGAAGGTGGATTATATAGGTGTTTACAAAACACAACTGGACATTCTCCGTCCTTTTGTGTTGAACACAAAAGGCTGTAGAAATTTCATTTGGAGACTCAAGGCTGAAATTACTCCCAGCAAATCAACATGCCTTAGAATGTAAGAAAGTATATGTCCATAGTTGATTGTGACATTACATGCCTTCTTTTGAATCAAAAAATTTGACACTTTTTCATTGAATAAGTACTGTTTCTTTTCTGGTAAAGTTCTTTGGCATTCAAGTAAAGTCAATACTTTCTGGATAGTCATCTGCATCACATGGGAGTGACTGTTTAATTTCCGAATCACCAGTTAATCTAACCCAAGGATACTGATGTCCTCAAAATATAATTTTAGTCTTATAATTAATACAGAAAGTATGGAATTCAGGGCTTTTTCTTGGCATCATCTAACCCCATTTCTTTTTACCACAATGGTTCCTGCTACAATGTCATATGCTGTTCGATTATGCTGAAAAAACAGCAGTGTGATGAAAGCAGGAAAAAAAGAAGCAATAGAAAAATTCTTGATCAAGGCTCGAATAATGGACCTAAACATTTAAAGGACAAAAAAAAAATCAGGTAATACTCATTTCAATATAAAATCATTTTCCTAAGTCCAAAATATTTAACATTAATCAAAATCATAACTATGGCTCACATTTACTTACAAAATAAATTCTGTTTCTAATATTCAAAGTCATTTTTGAATAGCAGGACTTGTGATCAAATTCCATAACCCTTTAGCTACTTTCAAAGACAGTAACCTCATGTTAACAGGGGAAGAAAGAAATAAAGGATTGGGACATGCTGGACACAGAATTAATGACATTTTAAAATGCTTTTCCAGTAACATAAAAAGAACATCTTTGTAAAAGAATAAATATTCTGTTGAATGCTTTTTCTACAATCATTCACTAAAGTGTATTTCTGGCATTACCTTCTCTTTAAACTAGTTCTACTATACTCCCAGTTTTTATCATATATGAAGCTTTAGGGGTTTAGTTATCTCCCAGCTTTCCTTTCTTTTTGAAATTGAGCAGTTAAATAAGCAAAGCTTCAAAAACAGGTTCAAATTGCTTCAGTAATAGTTCAGCCTGGAAAATAATCCTGGAAATATTAGATTTCTACCTTTCCCTCTTTTTTAAGCTGTTCTAATTGGCACTTTAAAGAAGCTTGTGGAATTTCAAACTGAGACAAGGACCAGTATCCATTTCCTCTTTGTACTAACACAGTAATTATAGCCCTTAACTTGAATGACTAGGACAAGGCATATCAACAGGAATACTGAGCCTCAGAGAAACAAAGGTACTAGAAGACCCATGCCACTATGGAATCAGAGACTGAGGGGCAATCCATTTGCCCCAAGTATAAAGTGACTTTGAGAGGGGCATCATCCCTGTCATCTTGGGATGAATATACAGTATTGCCACTGAGCATGAGATCTTTATTTAAAGACTTTTAATAAAACAGAGCACACTACTTTTTTTTTAAGTCCATTCTACTTCTGGATAGCTCTAATTTTAGAAGTTTTTCATTATATCAAGCTAAATTTTGTCTTTCTCCAACTTTCACCCACTTCTATTTCTGCCCTCTAGAGTCAAGCACAGTAAGTTGTAATGCTGCTTCTATGGCAATCCTTAAAGACTTGAAAATAACCTCCTGTCTTACATTCTCCAGGTTTAATTTCCCATTTGTTTAGTCCAGCCTCTTGTGGTATGATCTTGAAACTCTTAATCATATTGGTACCCTTCTTTTAAAAAAAATGTATATATACATTTTTTTTCAAAAATCTGCTTTCTTTCCCACCAACCTCCTCCTCCCACAATTGAGGATGAAAAAAATTTAAAAAGTCCTGTTACAAACATGTATAGTCAATCAAAACAAATTTCTGTATTAGCCATGTTTAAAAAAAATGTCTCAAGCTATGCTCTGAGTCCTTTACCTCTCCATCAGGAGGTGGGTAGTATGTTTCACCATTAGACCTCTGTAAATCATGGCTGGTCATTATGCTGATCAGAGTTACTAAGTCTAAGTTGATTATCTTTACAATATTGCTGTTACTGTATAAATTATTCTTCTGGTTCCATTTACTTCACTTTGCATCAGTTCATATTGGTCTTCCCAGGCTTCTCTGCAACTATTCACTTCATTATCTCTTACAGCACAGTCATATTCCATCATATTCATATACCATAACTTGTTCAGCCATTCACCAAATGAGAGGCATTCCCTCAGTTCCCAATACTATGCCATAGTAAAAACAACTATACACATTCTTTTTTTACTTAGGACAAATCCCTTAATATACCCACCCTCTGTCACTTCTCTTTGTCTCTATTTTCTTCCTGAGTGAAATGTATTTCTGTATCTAAATGTATTGTTAATGTATTTTTGCTTAATTTGAAGATCTTCCCATCCATTAATAGGCCCATGTGACCTGCTTAAATCACATGGAAGCCTAAGTCACATGTGGTAGGAGGAGCTTGCTGAACAGGTAGTGCAGGAAGGGTGAAGCAGAACGGAGAGGAAGTGAAGTTAGAGCAGTTAGAGCGGTGGGAGAGAGCAGAAGCAGGCAAGGAGGCAGCTAGGACTGTGAGTGCCTGTATGGGAAGGCCCAGGCAGGGGGAATACTTTGGGATGGAGTTGCTCTCTGCAGTGATAATGTGTATTAATTTCTTTGTTGCTATGATGGATTTGGTTTACTGGTGTTGGGATTTGGCTTTCTAGTGTCTGAATAAATGTTCTGATTCTGTCTTCTACATGGAGAGTCTGTTATACTTTGTGATTCAGAACCACAGTGGCATATTCATAGCAATAGCAACCACTGTGAATATTGCCTTGGCGATACACCAACTCCGTGTATGTATTCTTCCCTCCTCTGACCAGTGCAGATGAGAGTGAGATTCAAGTCAGTTATGCCCCAAACTCCCCTTCCCCTTTGCATAGATTTCTACTTGACCAACTCAACTATGAGGTAATTTTCCCTAATTTTTCTCACCTTCTTGTCCCCTCCACCCAGTAAATTCCTCTTACTCTCCCTCCCTTTCTACTCTTCTTTTAAGAGCATCAGGATGTAACAGACCTACTCCCAGGTCATCCATCTAATTAGATTCTCCTGATGACCTTTAATTATATTAAGGTTCAGATTTTTCATTTTGCAATATTAGAATGTAAATAGTTTATTCTTTAGTTCCCTGTGATTGTTCATTGACGTTTACCTTTTTATGTTTCTCTTGACTCCTGTTTACAGAATTTCCAAGTTTCTAAAAAGCTCTGGCCTTTTTATAAGGAATACCTGGAAGTCCTCTATTTCATTAAAGATCCATTTTCCTCTCTGTAAGATTATACTCAGTTTTCTTGGGTAAGTTATTCTTAACTGTAAGCCTATATCCTTTACCTTCTGGAATATTGTACTCCAATCTCTATGTCTTATTATAGAGGAGGTAGCTAAATCATGTGTCATCCAAGAGGTGACTAGTGGTTTCTTTCTATTTCTATTTTGCCCTCAGGTTATAAGAACATGGGAAGTTTTCTTTTATGATTTCTTGAAATAGGGTATCTAGGCTGGTTTTTGGGTCATGGCTTTCAGGTAGTCCAAAGATACTTAAATTTTCCCTCCTTGACCTGTTTTCCAGGTTACTTGCTTTTGCATTGAATAATTATTCTTAAAAGTTCATAATTAGTTTTATCAGTATAGAGTAAGTTTAAAAATAAAAACCTTAGAACTTACGTTGTTATATTAACATTTGAAGAAGGAATCACTAAAACACGGCTTGGTGCAATGAGTACTGATGTGTCACATGTCACAACACGAAGTCCCAGCAAAAATTTCCCCGGAGTGGCTCCACCTGCTCCCCATATGCAAATTATCTGGAAAGAGAGATTAAAAAAAATATAATCGGGAAAAAATAAAATATTATTTTAAAAAAGATGTAAAAATAAGGAAAACATTTCCCTTCTCAATTGTGTTGATTAATAAAGTTTTCCCCAATTATTCTGTTTGCTCCATACTTGCTGAAAACTTTAAAGTGAAAGGAAAGCATCTTATGTAACATTACAGCTAAAGTTTATCATGTAAAATCCATCATTATACATCTAAGCAAGGACTAGATCTAATATGTTTAAATATGTGACTTTAGTTGTCCATGCCAGAGACAGGTATTCTGCAGCTTCTCTTAGTGACATGATATATTCTGTCTAGTTCTGTTTCTAAACTGGCTTCAAACTAAGCTCCCTGAGGGCAGGGCAATATATCTTATATTTTTACATCCTCCATATAACTACTAACATAGGTATTAGACATAGGTAGGGGCTCAAGAATAACAACCAAGTTACCTACATTTACATTGTGCTATAAGATTTATGAAGTGTCTTCTTCACAAAACCTCTGTGAAGTAGGTAATGTATCATTATCACTATTTTATAGATGAAAAAAACCCTGATGCTTATCAATAAAGTGACTTGTACACAGCCAAATAAAATGACTAGTAATTATTGGAGCTGTGATTCAAACCCAGGTATTCTACTCCAAGTACAGTAGAATTCTTTTTATTATATCCTATTTGCTTTCAATCAGCAAATCCTAATTTACTATTGATGAAGTTTTGACCGAGAATGAATGGAAGGATTAAAAAAAGAGATAAAAATTGCTATGTCTATAAAGAGATTGTATATAATAACAAGTATTTGTGTGTATCTAAGGTTCTTCTAAGTACAAGCTACTTGAGATTCTGGGCACAAGGTATAGTATAAAGTGAACTGGCTTAGGAAAAACCTGGGGTCTAGTCCTTAATTCTTAGTACTGTGAACTTGGGAAAAATCAGTTTGTTTCTCTAGATTTCTGCTTCTTATAAAATGAGGGGGTTGGGCTAGATTACCTCAAAGCTCTCTACTCAGTTTAAGACTATGGTTGTCAAAGGCTTAAATGTCCAATTTTGCCTTGTATTAATTTCTATCACCAAAACATTAATATTCTAAAAATTTTCTTGAAATACCAGGATCTTACCTCATAGACACAAACTAATAACCTGTATATAAGAGCCACAATCATCATTTTCTGCAGGTCTTCCATTGATGTGTCTTCATCTATTTCTTCTATTATGTAATGCATAGCAAACTTAGAAATATCCCTATAGAGAATAAAAGGCAGCATTTAGGTTATGAAGAATGAACTACAAGAACAGTTAAATAAATGACAGATTAATATTTTCCATTAAAGCACACCAATATTTAAAGGAAACTCTAAAAATGAATAGCTCTCTGCAGCAAGAACTTCCCACTCATTTTCACATGCCAGATTTCACATTACTTAAGAATTTCTTCAGTCATCCCTTTTTTTCCCAAAGAAACTTTCATTAGTTTACTCATGGATTGACAACTGTACATCTACACATGCCATCCTAACCACTGGCATCCCCTATCCTTATCTCATCTGAATCTATACCTAAAGTTCACCTACTGACATAATTTAGTTTGTGCAGTCTTAAAAAAATCTATCCAAAATTTAAGTATTTGGATAAGGATAGAAAATGACATAGAGATTTTCAGAGGAATACTTCAACATGGAATATAGGAGATAAAGATGACAGAGACTACAGGGAAGAAGAGTTAGATAGTAGTCCAGTTTTGCTCAAGCATAATACATGTGCAAAGGAGAAGTATTAAATAAGACATCATTTTTAAAGGGATTCAATAAATATGAAATAACATTTGATCCTAGAATCACTAAGGGGCCAAGGGCATTTACTGAGTAGGGAAGTGACATATATATTTAGACCTGTGCTTTAGGTAAATCATCTTAGCATCTGTGTAGGGAATGGAATAAAGATGGGAAAAATTTGAAGTAGGGAGACCAATTAGGAGGATGTTTAAATAGTCCAGGTGAGAAGTGAAGAGAGCCTGAATGAGAGTGGTGTAAATGAGAAGAGAGGTGAGAGCCGTGAGATGGAGAAGCAGAACAAGCAATATTCAGCAAATGACTGGACATGTGGATTCAGAATTAGGGAAAGCAAAAAGTCAAAGATAGCAGCTAAGAAAACCTGGATAGCTGAAAGAATGGTTGTGACCTCAACAATAATAAAGAAGATGAGTGGGGTTAGGGGGAAAAAATTTAATGTTATCTGTGATCAGAATCACAATTTAGCCAGGCAGCTCTGTCCCTCAACTATGAGGTGATCTAGGTAGCAGGAGATGAGGTAGAATTTTCTCAATTACTCCTGCACAGCTGAAGTGGATAGCAGTTAGTTTAAGGGCCAATACTTGACTCAGAACGGTGGGAGGGAAATAGGAAGCTTGCACATCGAAGAGAAGGGAAAGGTTGGGGGAATGTTTGGGGGATAAAGGTAGGTGTGGCTGTGTTGGAGACAAGCTCCCAGACTAGGTATCAGAGAAAGGATGGGATGAGAGCACCAGCATGCTGGGAAATGTTTAACAATCAACTCTCTGAAAAGAAAAATGGACATATGGTACGCTTTAAATTCAATTTGCCTTATTAACATTGTCTTCATCATTTTCTTAAGTCTAGATAATCAATAAAACAAATCAAATCCTGAAGTGAAGTGTTTGCTGAGTTTGAAGATAAAAATGCTCATGTAAAACTGAACAACTGTAAGTCGGCTGCAGCATATTCCTGAATGTAAGCAGTCTTCCCAACCTGCAATTAGTTATTTACACACCCCCTTAGGGACTCTGGTTGTAAACTGTGGTGCTAATCATGATCTTCCCTGACCATTTAATAGGCCTCAGAGGTGGAGCTAGTTAAGGGAAGCTTGATTAGGTGAGGCTTGTTTGTAGGCAGGCCCACACCCTTTTGCTAAGGAGGTACTAAGTCCCAGGGCCCTAAACAGGGTGTGTGTGTGTGTGTGTGTGTCTCTCTCTCTCTCTTTATTATATATATATATATATATATATATATATATATATACACACAACACACACACACACACACATACATATATATACACACACATATATACGTATATATGCATACATATACATATATACATATATATGTGTGTGTATACATATACATACATATACATACATATATATACATATATATATATATATATACACATATGTATATCCACTGGGAGCAGCCATTAAGCTCAGCACTAGAGAGCTGCAAGGGGAAGAAGATGATGAAGAACAGAGAGCTGCAAGAGTAGAAAGAGCTGTGAAGAAGACGGAACTGAGAGAAGGAGAGAAAACTGCGAGAGAGACACAGAACTGGAAGAGACAGAGAGAGAACTAGAAGGGCTCTAAGAACTGCAAGGGCTTTCAGAACTGTGGGAGGAGAAGATGCAGGCAAGCAGACAGGATTTGTGAGTGAGTGTTTACGGGAAGGCCCTAGCAGAGGGGAAGGTTACAGGATGGCTTGGCTCCTTGTTGTGATACTGTGTTTTAATTTTCTTGCTGCTACATTGAAGTGGACTTGCTGGTTTTGGGATTTTATCCTCTGGTGTCTGAATAAATGTTTTACTTCTTCTGCCTGCTATACAGAGAGTCTCTTACACTTTGTGATTCCAAACTATATAGGCACATTCATGATCACCATCGATATCGTGAATCTTGCCTTACTGATACATAGACGTCTGGCATAATGTCACATTCCCCATTTGGGAGACCATTGGTCTAGCCTTCTAACAGTATCAATACAATTCAGGAGGCAGTTTGATGGACTCAATGGGTTCAGAGCAATGGCTTTGTGAGATTCCTCAACCTCAATACCTTGCCAGAGGCTACGTTCAAATTAACTTTATGGTAAGAGGACAGAAAGAGAGAAAAGATCAGGTAGCACAGAAGAATTAAGTGATCCTATGTTTCATCTCAGATCCTCCAAATATTAAGTACATTTTCATAGAACCTCAGAATTTTGAAAGATGATAAAGGTCAATTAGGAAATATTTTAAATACGGTCAAATTGAAAATAAGTTTTCATAGAAGTGTTTATTAAGTTATGGGTTTTTAAACAAACATATCTATCTCATACAGAAAAAGAAAAAGATGACTAGAAAGTGAGTTTCTCCTTTCCCACTGGTGCTATTATCTTGTCACTACGTATGACATGATTATTGGGTAGTCAAATTCAGGATACTTTTCTCCTACTAATTATTGTTAAAAAATTATTATCATCAGGTTGGACATTTAAGTCTAAATTATTATGGACAGGAAAAGTTCTGCTGTGCCAAAACATGAATATATAACACATATTAATCATTGGTATAAATTTAAATTCTGAGAACTAAAAAGCCAAACACTACCAAGAACCTCTTAGAGTATCTCTACCATTAGCCCGCAGAAATGTACAGACCAGTCACTGTAGACTGAACCCCTCTTTCTGGAGACTACAAATATTTCAAAGCCTGTTTGGTCTGTAAGCTTCTAATTTTCTTTTTCTTTGACACAATGTCCTTTCAAAACAGCAGCAGAAGAAGTAAGTACTTATTTTAAAATACAGCTACATTTTACTAAAAGGAATGATTGATTGCTACCATGTATATACACAATTCTCAAATACATTAAACTACAGTAAATAAATTGGATTATATGGTAAATGTATACTGCCATTTCGTATCACCAAAATCCTATTCAAAAAAGCAAAAAACAAACTTTTTTTTTAAAGGGCAAGATAACTTTAAAAGGAACATGAAAAACTTGAATTAAAATAAGTTTATATTATACTCCAAGAAGGGGTATAATATTGTTTCAACAATCCGGCTAGCAGCTTCTGTGGGGGTATAAGATCCACCAAAAACCAACACCCAGAAAGCTGCCAACACACTGCAAAAGCACAGGTTCTTTTAATCTGCTTTAGTAAGGAAAGCAACGTTAAGGGGTTGACAAGCTTACTTTAATTCAGCATACAAATATCAATCACTTAGTTCAGGGGAAAAAAACCAGCACCATGAACTTCAGAGCAAAATACAAACAAAGTACAAACACTGACAGACAGACCTTGTCTGATTCAAATCCCAATAGTTAACAGAGTTTAACAGTCCCAGCATCCAGGTTTACAAGCTGGAGGGCTCTTAGCTATAGCTGCCTGGAGCCTCTGCATCAGCACCACCACGAGTGAGAGCTCCAGACAAATTACAAACATCGACAGACAGACCAAATACAATTCATAGTTACCAACATCTAGGTTCACCCCGGGAGCTCATAACAAGGGCTGGCCCAGAGTCACTCGAGCCACCACTGCTGTGGGTAAGAGCTCCGAAAAATAGAAAGCCAACCCCTGGTTTTATATCTTTTTCAGGGTCCAGGGTGAGTCACACATGCAAGTCACCCACGTGACCTAGAATCACAAAGAGGCGACTTAAACCCACCTGGTCTAAAAGCCTCTGATGTCCCAAACATGTCGCTCAAACTCATGTGTAAGCTAGGCCCTCCCCTGAGGCAAGAAGGCCACCAAGGACTCCCAAATCTAATCAAGGAAACAAAGGCCAAACTCTTCAAGGGCTAAGCACTTGAACTAAGTGCTAAGAGCCCATTTTGCTTACCAACACAAATACAAATACTTTGTGGTAGGCAAAGATCTAGAAACAAATATTCCCATTAATTGAGGAACTGCTAAACAAAATGTATATGAATGTAATGAAATATTATTACTTTACTACAAGAAATGATAAATATGAAGATTTCAGAGAAGCAAAGGAAAACTTATATGAACAGATGCAGAAGGAAGTAAGCAGAACTAGGAGTACAATACATACAATGACTACAACAATGTACATGGGAAGGAAAAAAATGTGCCTTAAGCTAATTAGTTAAAATTAAATATAATCATAATGACTAATCTTGCACCTAAAGAAGAGATGAAAAAATGTACTTCCCTTCAATGGAGAGGTGGACAACTATAGAACATTTAACAAACTGTCAAGACTCAGCTGACATGGTGATTAGTTTTGGTGAGCTGTTTTTTCTTTCTTTTTTTGGGGGGGAGTGAGGAAGGCAGGGCAATTGGGGCTAAGTGACTTGCCCAAGGTCACACAGCTAGTAAGTGTGTCAAGCGTCTGAGGCCATATTTGAACTCAGGTCCTCCTGACTCCAGGGCTGGTGCTCTACTCACTGTGCCACCTAGCTGCCCCCTTTCTTTTTTATTAAAAGGATGAAGGGAGAGGGACAGAATACATTAAGAAATTAAAATAACAGAATAAATTTATATAATTTGTGGTATCAGTAAAAACAGTTGATTTAGGTATATTTATGACAACCTTAGAAAATAACTAGCCCTTATTTCTTGTTTCAACATCAGCTAGGCTCTTGCTATACACTTCTTGATTTTGAGGTATCCAAATACATGGTTCATTTCATAAAGAACAGCTGCTATATTTGTTAGCCACAGAGATGACTAAGATGGTGATAGAACTTGAATTAAGATCATACAAAACTAGAAAAAGGGCGATGAGTTATTGAACACTTAACTAAAACATCATTTTTATAATCTTATTTTTCCTCCTAAAAGGAAGGGCCACTGAGGAGCAACTGATTAAATCATTCACGGCTTAAATGTTCTTTATCCTTTACCCGTCAGAGTATCCACTGTGAATGGACCATAGTAGCCTCTAGAGCAATATTGTTTCCCAAAGACTGAAAAACAAGTTCAGAAACTTGATCCTTGAACTTGAGGTTCCCTATCCCTATTCCAAACACAAGCCATGTTCCTACTGTTACTATTAACTTTTGTTCTCTTTTATAGTTATTATTTAAAACTACTAAGGAAATAAACTTGAAAGAACACATCAAAAACAGAGCCAAAGTATACCACTGACAATCTGGTCTCTTTAAGAGATTTGTTCATATATATTTACATACTTTCAGCTGAAAAAAATTTCTTTAAAAAAGAAAGAAGCTTATAAGCCTTTTAACTAAATTAACTTACTTTATTCCACTGACATGCATAATAGTTAAGACCATGGTTGCCTTTATAAAAAACAGAATAAAGAAATCCACCATCTCCGCCATAAACCTGTGTGCCAAGGATGGAATAGCATATTCTCTACCTGAAATAAGAAAAAAACACGTTATAAAAATTATTACATTAAATTAAATGTCTAAATTACTTTAGCATGGCTTAGCATACTAGTTAGGTTAGGAATAAGGAAAGTAATGGAGAAGAAAAATTATTACTCAAAAATTCCCGTTAGTAACTCATAATATTAACAAAATTAATACCAAAAATTAACATCTAGTACTTGTTATACACTATTGTACTATGTTATATTTATATAATCTGATGAATTTAAACTCCATATAAAATACTAAAATCCATGTAATTACTGTCTTTTATCACCTTAGTGATAAAGGGTATCACAGATAGCTCTCTTAACAGTGTAATAATACTTTATTTCAACAACAACAAACTGAAGGAGGGGCAGAATTCAACTGAGTTTATACTTGAAAGAAATCATCATCTTATGAGATACTGAGATGAAAAATCAACTTCACAAGTAAAGGGTGGAAGAGAACTTGCTAGACAACAGAAAAAGACTTGCAGGTTTAGTGGACAGCAAACTTAATGTGGATCGATAGTGAGATGTGTCAGCCAAAACAGCTGATGCCAATCTTAGTCTACATGAATAGAAATAAAGCATTCAGAAGGAGGGAGATAATAGCCTGATCTGATCTAACCTGATCAGAATCCATCTATAGGATTAGTGTCAGTTCAATTAAATTGAAAAAAAACATTTATGTTTCAGAACATTTTATAAGGACAGCTGGAGCTCATCCAGGAGTTGACCAGACTGGTAAAGGGTCTTGAAACCACGTTACTCAAGAATGAGTTGAAAGGTCTGGGGATGTTTAGCTTGAAAAACAGGGAACAAGACAACCATATTCAAATACTTGAAATGCTGTCATGTAGAAGAGGAATTAGCCCTAGTTTTGTTTGGTGTAAGAGAACAAAACAAAGAATGAAAAAGCAATTTTCAACTCAATATAAGGGGAAAAAACCTTTTTAACAACAAGAATTGTTAAATAGGCTACTTCAGGAGTTAGGTGAACTAATTACTCTTAATAACTCATCATGGAGGATTTAAAATAGAAATTAGACAATTATAAATTATTGGGGATGTTGTAAGAGGGGATTCAGGCTTCAGGGAATTCATGCTTCAGGTGTGGATTGGATTAGATAACCTCATAAAACCATGATTTCATAAAACTATGCACCTTATAGTAAAACCAAAGGGAAGCATAAATGTGGACATCCAGGATCTCAAATTCCTATGTCCAACATTACCTCACAAGATTTACATCAGTTATTAGATTTGCTAATCATACTGACAACCGGGTTGTAAATTTGTTGTATACAAGATTTACTTGTTATTTTGCTAAATACTGACCAAGATAAAAACCAGAGTATAACTGGTTCTTCTCCCACATATAAGTAGCAGTCTGTCATTAAAAAAAAAAGTCAAGAAGGCCTGGGTTCAAGTCCTACCTCTGACATACAGTGACTGTATAAGCATTTCAATGGTATAACCATCAACTCAGTGCTCTAGCCAATTTTCTAGTAAGATACAGAGCAGATATATGCACTGGTATATGAATTGGTAGAGTTACCTGTATCAATGAAATCACAGGTCTAATTCCTTTTTCTTCCCTGTTCTACATACCATGCCCCACTCCGCCCCTCAAACAAAACAAAAATCTATACAACTTAGGACAAGCAGAAAGATAAAACAGGGCCCCTTGCCTTCAACTGAGCTTATTTTTCTTTCAATGACCAACTCATTTTTCTACTTCTGATATATCATTTAAAAAAAAAAAAAGGTTTTGCTGCTGTTTCTTTGCACTGTAGTAATTTCCCAATATACCCTCCTTTTTTTTTTTTTAAACAAAGAACAGTTAAGCACTGTTGTTGAACTGGAAACGATAAAAAAAAAATCCAAGATGTGGTTGATACCCAAGATAAAAGGAAATAGCACCTAGGTGCCCCTGATGAATTCAAATCACCTGGCCCAGATGAACTATACTCTGAAAGAACTAGTGAATATCACTGCCAAGCCACTGTCTGAATATTTCAAAAATCATGGGAAATAGGAGAGGTACTACAAGATTGAAGAAGGGCAAATTCTGTTTCGATTTTCAAAAAAGTGATGAAAATAGAACCTATAAACCATAGGCCAATGAGCTTAACCTTGATTCCCGGAAAAATTCAAGATGAGATCATTAAAGATATGGTTAGTGAATACCTAACAAAGGTAGAACTGGTGATTACAAAGTACCAGAATGGCTTCATCAAAAACAGATTATGCCAAACTAGCTTCACTTCTTTTTTTTTGATAGGTTTACTCAACTAGTAGGTGGGGGGATGCTGTGGATATAGTTTGCTTAGATTTTGGCAAAGCTTTTGATAATGGTCTCATACTATTTGTATGGAGAAGATGGAGAGATACAGATTAGACAACAAAATCAGATAAGATTCATAACTGGTTGGGTGTCCTGATGTCTCCAGCAAAGTCTTCTGGTCAATAAACATTTATTTATTAAATGCTTATTATGTGCTAGGCAATGTGCAAAGGGGAGCCAAAAAAAGGTAAAAAAAAAAAAGTCCCTACTCTCAAGGAGCTCACAAGTCTAATGGGGGAAAAATACGCAACCAATCATGTACAAACAAGCCATATACCGGATAAATTGACAACAACAAAGAGTAATTAATACTAGAATTAAAGGGGATAGGGAAAGACTCTTTGTAGAAGGTAGGATTTTAGCTAGGATTTGAAGGAAGCCAGGAAATGCAGAAAGTAGAGATGAAGGAGAATATTTCATGCATGGAGTGAAAATGTCTCGTGTCAGGTGGTAGATTATCTTGTTCAGGGAATAACAAGGAGGCCAAGGTCACTGGAGTGCAGAATAAGTGATGAGGTGAAAGGTATAAGAAGACTGGGAGGGTGGGGTGAAGATTAGGTTATGAAAAGCTTTGAATGCCAAACAGTATTTCAGACCAATCAGCACGCTATTGCAATAGTCCAGACATAAGGTGATGAGTGACTGCACTGGGTTGGTAGCAGTGTCAGAGGAGAGAAGACATATATGTGACAGATTTAGAAAGGTAAAAATGACAGATCTTGGCAACAGATCGGATAAGGGAGGGGGAAGTGAAAGAGTGAAGAGTCAAAGGTGATACCTAGGTTGTGAGCCTAGGGGAAAGGAAGGATGGTGTTACCCTGGCCAGCAATAGGGAAGTTTCAGAGGCGAGAGTTTAAGGGGAAAGATAATGAGTTCAGTCTTGGACATGGTGAATCTAAGATATCTTTAGGACATTCAATTTGAGATGTCTAATAGGCAGTTAGAAATGTTAGTTTGGATATCACCAGATTTGAGGATCATCAGCGTATAGATGATAAAAGAATCCAAAAATGAGATTTGATTGGAGATTATGAGATCACCAAGTGAATAGTAGAGAGGGAGAACAGAAGAGGGCCCAGGACAGAAAGCCCTGTGGAACACCCAGGGTTGGTGGACATTATGTAGTTGAAGATCCAGCAAAGGACAATGAGAATGAGCAGTCAGACAGGTAGGAGAACCGAGACAGTAATGTCCCAAAAACACAGAAAAAAGAGAATATCGAGAAGAGGGTGAATGACAGTGTCCTAGGCAGTAGAGTGGTCAAGAAGGATGAGGACAGAGAAAAAGCCATTAGATTTGGCAACTAAGAGAGCACTAGTAACTTTGGAGACAGCAGTTTCGGTTGAATGAAGGCACTGGAAGCCAGATTGTAGAGAATCAAAGAGAGAGGAGAGGAAATGGAGGCACCTTCTGTATATGGCCTTCTCGGGGAGTTTAGCTGCAAGAGGGAGGAAAGATAAGGAATAATAGCAAGTGGGGAAGGACGGAACACCTGAGGGTTTTTTAAGAATGGGGTAGATGTGGGCATGTTTGTAGGCAGTAGAGAATCAGCCAACAGACAAGAAAAAATTGAAGCTAAAAGAGAGAGAGAATGGGAATAATTCTACTGGAGAAAAAAAAAACAATGGGATGGATCACGTGTGCACGTAGAGGGGTTTGCTTTGGCAGAAGGGTCACCTCAGTATGTGAGAGAGGTGAAGGATGAGAGAATGGCAGAAGGAATCTGGGTGATGTGAGATGAAGAAGAGGAGAGGAAAGGGAGCTCTCACTGAATGGCCTCAATTTTTTCAATCAAACATGAGGCAAGATGCTCAGTTCAGAGTGGGAAGGGGTAGCTGTGGGAGGTTTGAGGAGGGAAGGAAGAATCACTGCGGTTGAGTACCCCAGGGATCTTTGCTTGGACATATGCTCTTTCACATTTTTATACTTGATACAAGAACACAGATGACATGCTCATCAGATATGCAGATAACACAAAGTTAAACATGATAGCCAACTTGATACATGACAGAAGTGGGATACCAAAAGATCCTGACAGACTATAGATGAATCAAAGATGAAATTCAATAGGGGTAAATATAAAGTATCTTACTTGGGCACCAAAAAAAAAAATCATTTCCCAAAGTACAAGAGTCATAGTTAAGACAGCTGTTGTTTTCAAAAAGATCTGGGGGCTTTAATGGACAGCAAGCTTGATATGAGTCAGTATGATAATGTGGTAGCCAAAAAAGCTAATATGATATTGAGCTGTATTAAGAAGAACATAGCTTTTAGGCATGAGGTGACAGTCCCACTGTATTCTGCCCTTATCAGACCTCATTTGAAGTACTGTGTTCAGCTCTGGGCACCACAGTTTAAAAAGAAAGCTAGAAAAGTGTTTAGAGGAAGGCAAGTAGAATAGTGAGGGGCTCAGGTCATATAAGTGTCTATTGAAGGAACTGGGCATATTTAGCCTGAAGAAGAGAAGACTCAAGGAGCTGTCCCATATATTTGCTCTGTTTGGCTCTAGAAGACAGAACAAGCAGCAACAGGGGAAGGGAGGTAAGGGAAAGGAGGAGAAGAAACTGAAAAGATGCAAGTTTTGGCTTGATGTCAGGAAGCACACCCCAATGATTATAGTTGTCCAAAAGTACAATGGGTTGCCTCAAGAGGTAGGTTCCCTCTCCTTCGAGGTCATCTTCAAATACAAGGTGGACAGTCGCTTGTTGGGTATGCTACAGTTGAGATTCCTATAGTGAGATTGGTGTAGACTCCAGAGATTCACTGAGGTCCTTCCAATCCTAAAATTCTGAGAACTCTGACCAACAAACTCACTACTTCTGAGAGTGTATACAACATTCTTAATTGAAGACTTGTACTTCTCTATAGAAAGGAGGGAAGGATTTCTTTGTTCTGTTCTCAAGGACCAAGATTGTCACTGCATTAAATATGACTTCAGCAACCCTTTTGTGTCACTTTTGTTTACATTATTTATTGTAATTATCATGTATGGTATTCTCCTGGTTGTGCTTTTTTTTTTCCGCTCTGCTTCAGGTCAACATATATTTTTCCATATTTCCCTTAATACCACATATTCTTGATTTTTTTTTTATTAGAGAGGCCATGTGTCATATTAGAAAGTTGGCCTCAGAGCCAGGAAGCTCTAGGTTCAAGTCCTGTCTCTGGAACATACTGGCTGGGCAACTCATTTAACTTCTAGGTACTTTGGGAATTCCAAAAGACTGTAAGTTGCAGAGAAGGTACCAGCCTGCATTGGTAGCTTTCCTGGGAGCTTACTATACTAATGAAATCACAGGGTCTACTTCTATTTATATTCTTATTTTTGCAGAGCAGTAATTGACCATTATATTCCTAAACGACTTTAGTTTTTAAATGTTTTATTAATGCCATTCCTTTTCACACTGCAATTATTTCCTGATACACCTCCCAACGAAAAGGAATCCTCTCCTCTAACAACAAAAACAGTTAAAGAAGCTTAATAATTACAAGAAATGAGCACACATAATCTTTTGGGTAGCGGTATATAGTCAAATCACTCACAAATTAACAAATTCAAATTATCTGGCCATGGTCACCTAACCACCTCGAGCGATCATATATTAACCTGTGTCTTCTGACTCTATATCCCCAAACTCTTATCTACTTTACCATATTACCTCTGGTCCGGAATATAATACAAAACATTTCCCTCCCAGGAGGGTTTGCAGAAAAGGTCAGGTAGCAAAGAGAGCTTCCCTAATGTGGAGTTTAATGGAGCAAAGGAGAAAGAGAACTGTGATGCACATGCGTGAAGAAGACCAGAAACCTAGTCGTGCCCTTTGGAAATTGCAGCCTATATGTCCACCTTAAGGAAAAAATCGAGGTCCGAAAGGTGCAAGGGTTTCTGCGCTAAAAAAAGAAAAAAAAAAGAATATATAAGCAAATGTTTGAATAAATAAAGGCAGGCACCATTGCTTCCAAACGAGCTCTACCCCCTTCGCACACAGACCTAGACTAAGACCCAGAGACAGACACACCCACCCACTCGCCCGCCTCTTACCTGCAGGACGCCCATTCTCGTTCTGCTGCCGGGGCGCGGTGACCCCTCCAGCCCTGGTCACCGGAGCTAATCTAGCCGACCCCTGCCAGTTGGGAGCCCGGGGCGCCGGGGAGGGGGCGGCGGCGGCTGCAGCAGGAGCGGCGGAGGTCGCGGCAGCAGCCGCTGCAGCTGCGGGGTCGGCCCCGGGAGGGGTGGCCAGACAGTAGAAGGGGTTATAGTAGCCCAGCGGGGCGAGCGGGGGCCCAGCCGCCGGGCCGTTGGCGGGGCTGCCGCTTGCCTGGGCGCAGGACGGCGGCGGCGGCTGCGGCTGCGGCGGCGGCGGCGGCTGTGGCTGCGGCTGCGGCTGCAGCGGGGGGCTGCCGTAGGCGGGGAAAGCCAGGAGGCCGCTCTGCCAGGTCAGGTAGCCGCAGTACGACTGCCACAGCCATTCGTGCACCTGCCGGGAGTACTCGCGCGCCGTCGGCTTCTCTGTTTGCTCCTCACCGCCGCCGCCACCGCCGCCAGGGTCCGCTTCGCTCTCGGGTGTCTCGGGCTCGCGCTCCGGACCCGCCTCGGAGGCGGAGGCTGCTGCGAGGTTCTTCGCCTCGGGCCTTCCCGGGGCCCGGGACTGGCCTGGTTGTTCGTCCCGGGGAGGGACGACGGCCGACGAGCTCGAAGTGGAGGCTTCGGAGTCGCGGTCCCCGCCTCGGTTCTCCCGCTTGCCGCGCTGCCTGAGAAGGCGGCCCTGGGCTTTTTCCGGCCCCTCCGCCATCGTCGCCACAACCCCAGCGGCAGCTGTATCTGTCACTGCGCTGTCTGCTTCCCGACCAACTCTCCCCTTCTGAGCCCCGGCCCTGGCGCCGCCGCAGTAGCCGTCGTCAACAATCCGCACCCGGAACCGGAAACCCCGCCCCTTCCAAACGTCACCGCCCCTTTTCCAGCCGCAGGCGTTGCGGAGCTGCAGTGTTGGGGCGTTACTGCGGCGCTTGCCTGTTGTCCTCATCCAAGAGTCCCTGAGTACGCCCTTTAGGGCCCAGCTTGGGCCGTGCAGCCTCAGGCCCGGCTGCAGTTTCCCCCAGCACTGCAGAAGGCCCGGGAGCTCTTTCTCTGCCGTTCAGCTTTATTTAAATTAGGGATGTCTGGGTGGGAAAAATCCCCGGGGAACCTTTGTAGAAGCCCCTCGGTGCCCACAGATGTGGTCAGGCAGCCCTCTTAGCGCCAGCGACAGGGACTTAGACAATAAGGAGAGGGAGGCTAGGCTTAAAAACCTTGTCTGAAGGACGTAGGGGGTCTGGGAATGTAACCTTGCTACCAGGACCGAAACAATTGACTTGTTTGCTATATTTGAAGTAGAGGTAAATGAAGAATAATGAGGTTGGGTGATATGGCTCTTCGTTCCCACCCCATGAAAAGGTATCCTGGCCAAAGCCTACCCAGATGCTGCCTTCAATTAGCAGAACTAATCTAAATTCAGAAGAAACTAATCTTATACATAAATTTTATCTTGAGAAAGGACAATTAGTGGCTTAGAGTCTAATAGCAAGAGAAATAGTTTTTTTTGGGGGGGGGTTGTCAGGAAGGCACACTAAACTTAACATGGTCAATAAATAGTCAATAAAACATTAAGGGCCTGTTTGCTAGACACTGTGCCAAGCACACGCGCACACACAGGAGTCTCCACTTTCAAGGTGCTTACAATCTAATGGGGAAGACACTAAAAAAAGAAGCTGAAAAGGGGAGGGGGGAGAATCGTCAATATAAGGGATGATAGGGAGGTACTTGTGGGAGGAAGAAGGGGAAGTGAGAGAAGTCAGAGTCTCTGACAGGTGGTAAATAAGATGGTCAGTTCTGGAGCCTTTTCCTTAAACGGAAATTTTGGAATTCATGGTTTCACCTTCTAATCAGGTGCAAAAGGTACTTGATGAAGGTGTGAGGAAGTGGCTAATTTGATCTTATAGACTAGTGAGTTTTCCCAATGTTAATGTGGATATAGTGAATAATTGAGAGAAGACCCAAAGACCCTAAGAAGACCCAAATGCAGCCAGGTACAAAATGAACCATTGTAAAAGGAATTGACTTGTTTGCTATTTTTGAAGTAGAGGTAAATGAGGAATAATGAGGTTGAGTGATGTAGTGCCAAAAGTATAAGTTACAGCATACAAGTCCATCTACTCAAAAAAGTCTTTTCTTTCTGAATAGTTATCATGAACTTAATCTTCAAGACTGTTTAAGCATGCTTTTAAAGAATTTTTGACATAGGAATAACCACTTATCAACACTGCTGATCTCTTTGTAGTCATAGTCTTGTGTTTGAATATACTCTTTACAAAGGTATTGTAAATATTATACTAGTTCTGCTTTCCTTCGCTCTTTCAAGCTCACTACGATAAACATTATTTATTAAGCCCTTATTGGGTGTCAGATACTGTGCTAGATGCTAGTGATATAGTGATAAAAATGCAACAGTGACTGTTCTCTAGGAGTTGCTTCTTCCATTGGGGGAAACAACAGATAAGTAGATTCAAAACATGTAAGCAATGATGCCACTCCCACAGCTTCTAGAGGTTCCCAAAGTGGGCGATGCTGCCCCCTGGGGGGCAATGGAACAATAGGGGTGGTAGTAGCCTTGGGTGCAATTTGGGGGCATTGAATAAAAATAAGGGGACCAAGGAAGCATAAAGAAAGAAGAGAAGAGAGTTTTGAAAAGCCATTCATACATGTTTCATCTGTTGTGTAACAGAGTTAAAGTTGTAGTGATTATATTATTTTCCAAATAAATACACAAAATACAAGTTATAACTAGTCAGTGGTCAAGTCCACCAACAGGTCTTAACAAGTAAGTGTTGGCAGGCAAGCTTGGTCCCTGTATTGTGGGAAGTTCAGCATGCATTGGCAGGAATATGTGGTGTGTAATGGCTTCTTTACGATATGATACTATATGGTTATGTAATGCAATATTGTATCATCAAAATTTCAATACAGGAAAACCCCACAAATTTATAATAAATTATTAAATTTAAGACGTATCATTAAAAAATATATATTAAATTTTTTGAAATGATGCAAGTAAAAAAAAACCTGTTAAAGGGTTAAACAAAGTAGATTGCCAGGGGGACACTAAGTAATTATTTTTAAAAGAGGCCAAATTTTAAAAGTAGGCCAAATAAGTTTGGGAACCTCTGGTTTAAATATTCACTTATGTCTGCATTACCAAATCTATGTCCGTAGTCTGTTCTGTTTTTTAGAGTATTTAATTGATGCTTTTAAAAACTGCTGTCATTTTCCAGTAACATCCCTAAAGTAGAACCCTCTCTTTTAACAGTTAAGCAAAACAATACATTGATCTGATGCAATATGATGGTATATTTATCATTCTACATAGTCTACCACCTCTCCACAGTGAGGTATGTATCTCATCATCATCGTACTTCTGTAGACAATCTTGGTCAGTGTACTGATTGCAGTTCTGATTTTTTTGGGGGGGAGGAGTTATTATTTTCCTTTACCTATCGTGGTCATTGTGTATCTTGTGCTCTTGGCTTTGTCTTACTTAGTTCTCCAGCAATTCTTACGTATCTTCTCAAGTTTCCCTGAATACTAAAGATTTACATTGTTTCATATAGTGCAATAATATATTAACACATCCATATACCACAATTTGTTCAGCCATTTCCAGTCAATGGGAATCTAGCTTTTTTTTTCTTCCAATTTCTTGATACTGCAAAAAGTGCTATTATAAATACTTTGGCAAATATGGGACCTTTCCCTGTCTTTGACACCCTTGTTTTCCAAAATGGTTGTACAACTTTATGGTTTGAACAGCAGTGTATTATTGAATCCACTTTCTGAAAGCTTCTTCAACATTGATAATTTCTGGATTTTATTATATTTTCCAATTTGAAAAAGTCCTGATCTTTCTTTTGAGATTCATACTCACTTTTGAGTACATAGAAGACAATTCTACCTGGATGTCTAGCCAGCACTTCAAGTTCAAGTCTAAATGTGAACACACCACATTTGTTCATCTTTTTTACTTGCTTTTCAATTGCATCACCATTCCTTCATTCACTCATGTTTATAGGCTCAGAGCTGGGTGTGCTCTGTATATTACTGTCCACCTTATAGGTACTCAGCAAATATTTAGTCTTCATCATCTTGGAAAAGCCTTGACTTAACCCTGCTATCCCTTCTCTCCTTCACTGCAGTTCTATTTTTTCCTTTCAAAAATGTATTCTCCCAAAGAGCAACTAATATAACTGCCTTTATTCCCTTATCAGCTTCTTGCAATTAGACTTCTGAGGGCTCCAATATTTTCTTAGTCCATCTCAGTGGTCTTTTCTCATTCCTCGTTCTTTTTCTTTTATTTGCTATACCTCAATCACTTCCATTAATAAAAAATACAAAACACAAAAAGATCTATCACAAAAAGATAGATCTAAATAATTGGAGAAATGTTAGTTGCTCATGAGCAGGCTGAGCCTATATAATAAAAATGACAATACTACCAAAATTAATTTACTTATTCAGTTGCCATGACAATCAAACTACCAAAGAATTAATTTATAGAGCTAGAGAAAATAATGCAATTCATCTGGAAGGACAAAAGGTTAAGAACGTGAAGAGAATCAATGGGAAGGAAGAGAGCCTAGCAGTACCAGATTTCAAACTATGCTACAAAGCCATAATCATCAAAACAATTTGTAAGTGGGTAAGAAATAGAGAAGTTGATGAGTGGGACAGATTAGGTATATAAAATACAGAAGTAAATGAGCACAGTAACCTAGTATTTGATAAATTTCCCCCCTTCCCCTGCCCCCCAGCAACTGGGGCAAGAACTCACTATTTGATGAAAACTTTTGGGAAAACTGGAAAATGATCTGACAGAAACTAGGCATAGACCAACACCATATACCAAGATGAGTTTGAAATGGGTACCTGATTAAACATAAAGGGTGATATAAAGGCAAATTAGTGGAGCAGAGAAGAATCACCTGTCAGATCTATGGATGGTGAAGAGTTTATGACTGAACAAGAAATAGAGAGGTTCACTGGAGATAAAATGGATAATTTTGATTATATAAAATTAAAAAGTTTTTGCGCGAACAAAACTAATGAGCCTAAGATTAGAAGAAAAGCAGAGAATTGAGGAAAATTTTTGTTGCAAGTTTCTCTGATAAAAGTCTCATTTCTAAAATATATAGGCAACTGAGTTTAAACTATTAAAAAAAAGCCCTCCCCAAAGTAATAAATGGTCAAAGAATATGAAGAAACAGCAGAAGAAATCAAAGCTATCAAGGGCCATATGAGAAAATTCTCAAAACCACTATAATTAGAAAAATGCAAATTAAAACAACTGAGTACTAGCTTACATTCATCATTTGGATTAAGGTGACAAAAAAAAGGAAAAAAAAGAGGAAAACAGGTACACCAATACAATACTGGCAGAGTTGTGAATTAGTCCAACCACTCTGGAAAGCAATTTGGAACTACTCCCAAAAAGCTATTAAATTGTACATTGACCCAGCAGTGGGGACCCACCTCCAGTTGTCCTGATCTATATCTTCCCACTGGACCCAGATGGCTCCTGAGGAGAAAGTGAAGCTAGTGACCTTGTCCAGCCTTCCTTCACTTAAATCTAATTCACTTGCAAGTCATGACATCATCTTCCTGATGTCATGGTCCTCTTAGAGAATGAAGGACAAACAATAACAATGACCCTGCAGTACCACTATACTAGGTCTATATTTCAAAGAGATCAAAGAAAGAAGAAAAGGACCTATATATACAAAGATATTTATAGTTCTTTTTGTGGTGACAAAGAATTGGAAATTGACACAATAATTGGGGAATCAATTGGGTAATAGCTGATCAAGTTATGGTATATGAATGTGATCAAATACTAATATGTTAAGAAATGATGAAGAGGATGATTTCAGAAAAACTCGGGAAGATCTGAATTAACTGATGCAAAATAAAGTGAGCAGAACCAGGTTAATGACCAGAACAAGAGATAACAACAGAAATATCATAAAGATAATCAACTTTGAAAGACTTAGTGATTCAGATTAGTACAGTGACTCACTACAATGCCAAAGGATTCATGATGAAACATGCTATCTACTTGTAGAGAGAGAACTGATGGATTTAGCCTATAGATTGAAATATCTTGAAAATTAATCTATCACTGTCATTATTTTTTTTCACACAGACATTGAACATACTTAACCCCCCCAATAAAGCTTACATATGTAGCTGTAATCATCTAGCCAAACAAGTGTCCACATTATACATGTCTGAAAATTTAAGTATCTTTCTCTATTTTAAGTTTATCATTTCTCTGTTAGGAGGTGAGCAATGCTTTTCATCTTCATTCTTTTGGACTTGTGTCTTATGTTGTATCGGTCAACACTTTTAAGTCTTTGAAAGTTGTTTTCTCTATAATGTTGTCATTGTATAAATTGTTCTATTTCTGCTCACTTCACTCTGCATCAGTTCATAGAGGACTTACCATTTTATTCTGAAATTATCCATTTAATTATTTCTGATGACACAATAATATGCTATTACATTAATGTACCACAATTTATTTAGCCATTCTCCAATAAGAGGATGTTCTCTTGGTTCGCAATTTTTGGCTATTACAAAAAGATATATTATAAATATTTTTGTACATATAGATCCTTTTCCTCTTTCTGTATAAGACTAATAGCAGTATAACTGGATCAAAGTATGAACAGTTTGGCAGCTTTCTGATCATATCTCCAAATTTATTTCCAGATTGGCTAGGCCAATTCATGGTTCCACCAATACAACACTAATGGATCTGTTTTTCCATAATCTCTCTAGAATTTGTCATTTTCCTCTTTTGTTATCTTTGCCAATCTAATAGTTGTAAAGTAAAATATCAAAGTTTGCATTTTTCTGATTATTAATGATTCAGAGTATTATTTCATGATTGCTGATAGCTCAGATTTCATCCTTTGAAAACTGCATTTTCATATTCTTTGACCATTTATCAATAGGATAATGGCTCTTAGTTTTAGAAATCTGATTCAGTTTCATATAGATCTTAGATATGTGATCTTTACTAGAGCAATTTTTTGCCAAAATTTTCTCCCCCAGTGAACTATTTCCTTTCTAATTTTTATTATATTGTTGGCAAAAATTTTAAGTTTATATAATCAGAATTGTCCTTTTATTTCTTCTGTGATCCTCTCTGTCACATGTTTAATTACAAACTCCTTCCCTATCTACATATCTAAAAGGTAATTTCTTTGTTGCTCCTTTAATTTGTTTATGAGATGAATGATCTTTTACATCTAGGTCATGTATCCCTTTGAAACTTGCTTTGGTACAGTGTGAGGTGTTGCTCTAAACCTAATCTCTGTCAGGCTGCTGTCCAGGTTTTTACAGAAGTTTCTGTTAAATAGTGAGTCCTTCCTCCAGTAAAAAGGATTTGGGAGTTTATCAAACACTGTGCTGCTGTTTGTTTGCTTTTATATGTTATATATTTAATCTGTTCTACTGATTGACATCTCTCTCTTTTAAATCAGTACCAAATCATTTTAATTATTTCTGTTTATTGTGTGACTTAATATCTAGTACTGACAGACTGCCCCCTCCTTCCCACCTTTTTTTTATTATTACCCTTGAGATTGTTGACCTTTTGTTCCTCCTTATGAGAAATACATATTTTTCTCCAGCTCTATAAAATGTTCTTTGGAGAGTTTGGTGTAGCACTGAAGAAATAAATTAGTTTAAGTAATATTATCATTTTTATTATATTGGCTCATCCTACCCATGAACAGTTAATGTTTTTCCAATGGTTTAGGTCTGTATTTCTGCAAAGAGTTTTATTATTAAATTCATACAGTCTCTGGGTGAATCTTGTTATATATATATTGCCATATATTGTGGTTGAGGGAACAAGATCCTGGAAGAGGAAGAAAAGGACTTAGGTAGAAGATAATTATCCTGGAAATGAGGAGGCAAGCAGAAACAATAATATAGGTAGTAGTGTGTTATGAGAGAACTAGTCAGTATAATGAATTTCTGAATTAGTTTATACTTTTGTTTATAAAACTGTTTACTTTATCAAGTAATATCTTTGTTTATATTCTTAATTATAACTGAGTAATAATTTTGAGGGCCTTTTGGATAAACTTCAAACATCAATTCTCTTGTGTATTTAGGAAAGCTGATTGGGTAAAAGATTCCAGGACAAATATCTATTAAAAAAACTATAGCCTCAGAATGTTTGAGATTGTCTCCATATCTGACCTTTCATGCTAGGATTTTCTTGACATAATAACGTAATTGTGGTATAGAATTTATTTTGCTAGATTTATTGTAGCAGTAATAGTATGCAATAAGTTGGTATGAAATCATCCCTTTGCCCCTGTAGCATGTATACTCTGACTTTAATCTTTCAGGGTATATTTTGCTTAGTTCTCTCAAATTCTTGGAAGGGTTAGGGGTTGTCTTTTTTTTTGTTATTAGCCTAACACACCTGCCCCTCAAGCCATTGTGTTGCCATCATTTTTAGGGGTCCTGTAACTAGCATCCTAATTCCACCTAAACAACTAGCACTGGGTAGCTTTTACAAAGGAATATTTACTTCAAAGATATAGCAGTAATAGATATGTGAACATTTTCCCTAACACCTCTCCCTGATCTGCCTTAGTCTAGAGGTATAGATTTAAAATTTAGCCTACTTTCTACATAGTATGAATTACACCGTGTTCACATACAGATGTGGCATACTGCTGGATGAACCTGTACCTCTGTTATCACTCGGCTGGAGTCCCAAAGGTCACTTCCTTGTTCCTTGGGGCATTGATGCTACATTGGCTGTAAAACCCATCTGGGACCTTGACTCCCAGATTCTTGTGGCTCACTTTACTAACCTTTTGAAACTTCTAAGGATGGGATGGTCTCTTGTAGGATACTCTGAGCTAAGAAGTCACCAAATGAAGCAAAAAAAAATGAGGCAAAGGAAGATATAGCTGAAACTTCCAGGCCTTTTTTGAAAGCTTCCACAAACAAATCAAAGAGCTCCTCCTCAGTACATGGTTAGTTACCCAGAACTAGTTATATAATGTCCATCAATGCTCCACGATTGCGCTAAGCTACTTCTCGTCATGATTATTCCAGAAGCCGGTTTCACAGGTTCACCATGTGGAGAAACACTGTCCCAGGTGTCTCTGAGCATGTGTCAGATATACATTAAACTTTAATGAATTTGTGCATCCTACATTGTGAAGAATATAGAATTTTCTATATTCACAGAATCACAATGTTTTAAAGTTAGATTGGGACCTTAATATTCATCTAGCCTAGCCCTTAACCAAAAATGAATCCCTACTATGATATAACTGACACGTCAGTCATCTAGTATCTGTTTGAAGACCTCCTGTGAAATTCACAATTTCCTGAGGCAGCACATCCCACTTTCGTATAACTCTAATTGTTAGGAAGTTGCTTTATTTTACTTCCTGACGTGAAACCTAAATTTACCTTTTTTGCACCTTTTACTCATTGCCCTTAGTCATATACTCTAGGGCTGAATAGAAAGTTTAATGCCTCTTCCATATGACTGCCCTTTAAATATTTGAAGACTACGTCCTTGAAAGTAGAGATTGTTTTTTACTCTAAACTTGTATACCCAAGCCTAGTACATAGTGCCTGGTACATAGTAGGTAATTGATTGGTAAATTTATTAGCTTCTATATGTATTATTATTATCATCAAAATATTATTATTCCATGGGTTTAACTCTATGCAAATGATTCCCAGATTTACATATTCAACCTTATCCTCTCTCTTGAGCTTCAGTCCTGCATTACCAACCACTTTTTGGAAACTTTGAATGGGATGTCTCTTAGACATTGCATACTAACATATATCAAAAAGAGAACTTATTATCTTTCCCCCCAAACCCTCCCCTTTTCTGAACTTCCTTACTATTTTTTTTTGTAAATAGTATTTTATTTTTTCCAATTACATGTAAAGATAGTTTTCAATATTCATTTTTTGTAAGATTTTGAGTTCCAAATTTTTCTCCTTCTCCCTCCTTCCCCTCACCACTCCCCAAGATGGCAAGCAATCTGATATAGGTTATACATGTGTAATAATGTTAAACATATTGCCACATTAGTCATGTTGTAAAAGAAGAGTAATAACAAAAAGGAAAAACCATGAGAAAGAAAAACAAACAAAAAGTTAAAATAATATGCTTCGATCTGCATTCAGACTCCATAGCTCTTGCTCTGGATATGGATAGCATTTTCCATCATGAGTCTTTTAGAATTGTCTTGAATCATTGTATTGCTGAGAAGAGCTAAGTCATTTGTAGTTGATCATTGCATAATGTTACTGTTACTGTGTGCAATGTTCTCCTGGTTTTGCTCACTTCGTTAACATCAGTTCATGTAAGTCTTTCCAGGTTTTTTTGAACTCTGCCTGCTCATCATTTCTTTCTTTGTTTTCTTTTTTTTGCCAGTTATCAAGTAACTTAATCAGTTTCAGAGTGAAGAAGGTACTTTTAGCTGAAGTAAAAGCACAGGTTATATACTTTTTAAAATAATTAATTTTTAGTTTTCGACGTTCGCTTCCATAAGATTTTGAACTTTAAATTTTCTCCTCCTCCTACTCCTCCCTCTCCAAGATGGCATGCAATCTGATATAGGTTTTACTTATATGTTCATATTAAACATATTTTCACATTAGACATGATGTAAAGAAGAATTAGAACTAATGGGAGGAACCATGAGAAAGAAGAAAGAAAACAAAATAACAAAAGAAAAGGAGAGCATGCTTCTGTCTGCATTCAGACTCCAAAGTTCTTCCTCTGGATGTGGATAGCATTTTCTATTGTAAGTCTTGGAGTTGTCTTAGATCCTTGCATGGCTGAGAAGAGCTAAGTCAGTCATCGCACAATGTGGCTGTTACTGGGTACAATGTTCTCCTGGTTCTGCTCATTTCACTCACCATCAGTTTATATGTCTTTCCAGGTTTTTCTGAAGCCCACCTGCTCATCATTTCTTATAGCACAATAGTATTCCATTACATTCCTATACCACAATTTGTTCAGCCATTCCCCAGTTCATGAACATCTCCTCAATTTCTAATTCTTTGCCAC
The DNA here is from genome assembly GCF_011100635.1 of Trichosurus vulpecula. NCBI lineage: Eukaryota > Metazoa > Chordata > Mammalia > Diprotodontia > Phalangeridae > Trichosurus > Trichosurus vulpecula. The sequence goes on along the minus strand of NC_050573.1, from coordinate 185,711,186 downwards.
CACAAAAAGAGCTGCTGTAAAAATTTTTGTACATGCAGGTCCTTTTCTCTTTTTAATGATCTCTTTGGGATACATACCTGGTAGTGGTATTGGATCAAAGGGTATGCACAGTTTGATTGCCCTTTGGGCGTAGTTCCAAATTGCTCTCCAAAATGGTTGGATCAGTTCACAACTCCAACAACGATGCATTAGTGTCCCAATTTTCGCACATCTTCTCCAACAGTTATTATTTTCCTTTTCTATCACATTAGCCAATCTGATAGGTATGAGGTGGTACCTCAGTTATTTTAATTTGCATTTCTCTAATCAATAGTGATTTAGAGCATTTTTTCATATGACTATAGATAGCTTTAATTTCTTCATCTGAAAACTGCCTGTTCATATCCTTTGATCATTTATCAATTGGGGAATGACTTATATTCTTATGAATTTTACCCAGTTCTCTATATATTTGAGAAATAAGGCCTTTATCAGAAATACTGGCTGTAAAGATTGTTTCCCAGCTTTCTGCTTTCATACTAATCTCAGTTGCATTGGTTTTATTGGTGCAAACCCTTTTTAATTTAATGTAATCAAAAGTATCCATTTTGCATTTCATAATGTTCTGTATCTCTTGTTTGATCCTTATTACTGTTGAAGGCACGACCTTCCAATCTCCCAAGTCTGCAACCTCAGTTTCATTCCCAACTTATCACTCACCCTTGGCTTACACCTGGCTGTCACCAGTCTTCTTGACTTTTGTCTTGCCACTGGACTTCCATGCCATTTAGAGTGAGGCTGATAATTTGCACAATTCCACCTCAGTTAAATTGAATTCATGCACAAGTCAAGACATCACTTATATGTCCTTGAATGAAGGACAAACAGTAAACAATATATAGTCAGGAAGTTGCCTTATCTTTTCGTTCTACCTTTACAACATTTCTCCAATGTGTCACTTTCTCTTCACTCACACAGGTACCACCATAATTCAGTCCCTCATCATCTCTCAATTGGATTATTATGATAGCCTTCTCTCCTCTCATTCCAATCCATTCTCCACAGAGTTGCCAAAATGATTTTTTCTAATATAATGACAGCATTACCCTCCCACACCCCCACACCTTCTCAATATTACTTCTAGGAGCAAATATAAACTCTGTTTGGCATTTAAAATCCTTCATAACCTGAGCCCAAACTACCTTTCCTGGCTTGTTACATGCAGTTCTCCCTTTCCCTAACCCATTCCACAGTACAGTTAATCTGTCCTTCTTACTGTTCTTCATATACAGCACATCCTTTCCTATTTCCACACCTTTGTACTGGTCATGTCTCATTCCTGGAATGCCGTTTTTTTCTACCTTTTCCTCTTGGAGCTCCAAGTTTCTTTCAAGACTCAACACAAGCATCACCTTATACATAAAGCCTCCCCAGCTGCTAGCACCTTCCCTCCCGCAATCATCTTCTATCTATTTTGTGCATACCTACAGAAATACACATTGTTGATCCTATCCCCTCCAGGCAAACTCCATGAGGGCAGTGGCTGTATCCCTTTGATCCTTGCAGTTTTAGTTCCTAGAACAGTTCCTGACACATACTGCTTAATAAACGTTTATTGTTTGAGTCATATTGACAAATATTTTATCAATTTTCTATTTTGGGGGATGAGGTTCAGTTTATTGACAAACCTTAATCATGTGGTTTGGGTTCAATTCTTCCTGTAAGTTCATAGAAATAGCCTTCCCAAGATTCAAAATAGTCCCTAAAATGGCTACTTCAGAATAAAACTGAGCCTTAAAAAATCCAACATGCAAAAATTAAAATGAATATCAACAATAAATTAGGGATTGGTTGTGATTATTGAAACTATTTGCTTTTTTAAAAAGGAAGTTTTCTTTAATGCATTTAAAATAGAATTTTATTTAAACGCCATGCTCCACAAACACCTGTTGCATAAATTAAGAAGATGTCACTTGCATTATAAACTAAAAGCGTTATTTCATAGTGCTTTTCTGCCCTCCAGTGGTTATTTAAAAAAAAAAACCTATGGCAATATATAATCCATGGAATAGGTTCGTGTTCTTTTTTGGTATTCTCATATCAAAGCGATAGCACTTTATATTGAGAATAGAAATATTTGAGGAATTCAAACTAATTCGTAAACATATAATTAGCCACAAATAATAAATATCATCCTTATAAGAGGCCTAAAGAACATAGCAAGAAACGCTCAGAGAGAGCCTTGTCATCACATGTTGTAGGACGAACTTTACAGGTCTTTGAGAAACCAGTAGGTGGAGTGATTTCCAAAGTTAAGAACTCTACAAAAACAATCCCCAAAGTAGAAACAAGGCCTTAGATGTGGAAGGGTAGAAGTCATCTATTCCAATCTCCCATTCATAAAACATTACCAGTAAATCATTGACAGATGGTCGGCCAGTTCTGATTGAATACCTCCAGGGATGGGAACTTATTGCTTTATGAGCCAGCTTATTCCATAGTTGGAAAGTTCCTATATTTAACTGAAATCTGCCATTCTGTAACCTATTGGTATTAGTTCTATCTTCTAAAATAATGTAGAATAAGTCAACCTACTCTTCCACATAACAGCAGAACCTTCAAGGATGTGAAAAGATTTGACAAGCCATCATCTCTTCCCTTTGTTTTCCCTTCCTAAAGTTGAATATACATAGTTTCTTTAATAATTCTGCATATGATATACATACCCCTCACCATTCTTGTCACTCCTATTTGTGCATGCTTCAGTTTATCAGTGTCCCTCTCAAATTGTCCCAGAAGAATATATGACATTCTAGATATAGTCTGGCCAGACTGGAATATAGTGCGGACTATTGCTATTCATGATTTGGACCATTTCTATATTAAGACTTTTTTATTTTTTGGAAAGGGGACAGAGTCAAGGGAGAAAATTCAATAAAGGGGGATGGGTTGGGAAGGAGCAAAATATAGTTAGTCTTTCACAACATGAGTATTGTGGAAGGGTTATACATAACGATACACATGTGGCCTATGTTGAATTGCTTGACTTCGTAGGGAGGGTGGGTGGGAAGGGAAGAGGGGAGAGAATTTGGAACTCAAAGTTTTAAAAACAGATGTTCAAAAACAAAAAAAAAAGTTTTTGCATGCAACTAGAAAATAAGATACACAGGCAATGGGGCGTAGAAATTTATCTTGCCCTACAAGAAAGGAAGGGAAAAGGGGATGGGAGGGGAGTGGGGTAACAGAAGGGAGGGGTGACTGGGGAACAGGGCAACCAGAATATATATCATCTTGGAGTTGGGGGGAGGGTAGAAATGGGGAGAAAATTTGTAATTCAAACTCTTGTGAAAATCAATGCTGAAAACTAAATATGTTAAATAAATAAATTTTTAAAAAAGCTAAAATAAAAAGCAACCTAATTTTGAATTAATAGTCATTTCATACAGTTAGCTCAAATTGTATTTGTGGTCAACTAAAAGCTTAGAGTCTTCGTAGGGACCATTGGTAAATCAGGTCTCCCTTGTTTTGTAGTTATGCAGTTGTTTGTTCTTGTTGGTTATGGTGGTAGCTTATTTTTTAAAAGCCTATTTGAAGAACTTTGCATTTATCTCTAGCAAATTATCAAGTTTCATGTTTTTTTTGTTTCAGCCTACATTCCGGCCTTATAAGATTATGTTGATGTTTGATTCTAACATGCGGTGTATTCATTCATTATCCATCCCAGCTTTCAATCAACTACAGACTAGACAGGCATGACTTCCATGTCCTTACTGAATTCACTGACAAAAATTTTGAACAGGACAGAGGTAAAGAAAATGTACCATGGCTTAGCTCAAAAGTATCTCTCTGCTAACTAGACCATTATTCAATTCTCTTTTAGGTATCATCACTTAGCCACCTAAAAATCTACCTGTGTCTTATAATTCGACTTGCATTTGTCTATCTCATCTGTAAGGATATCTTTTCTCCATATTTTTATTATTTATTTAATATTTTTAGTTTTCAACATTGATTTCCACAAGATTTTGAGTTACAAATTTCCTCCCCATTTCTACTCCCCCCACCACTCCAAGATGGTATATATGCTGATTGCCCCTTTCCCCAGTCTGCCTCCCTTCTGTCACCCCCTCCCTTTATTCCCTTTCCCCTTACTTGCCTGTAGGGCAAGAGATTTCTATACCCCATTACCTGTATATCTTATTTCCCAATTGCATGTAAAAAACAACTTTTTTATTTGAGCATTTGTTTTTAGAACTTTGAGTTCCAAATTCTCTCCCTTCTTCCCTCCCCACCCACCCTCCTTGAGAAGGTAAGCAATTTAACATAGGCCACACATGTATCATTATGTAAAACACTTCCATAATAGTCATGTTATGAAAGACTAACTATATTTCCCTCCATCCTATCCTGTCCCCCTTTATTCACTTTTCACTATCTCCTCCCCCAATCTGCCTTCCCTTCTAACATTCCCCCTATCTTGTCCCCTTCCCCCCTACTTTCCTGTAGGGTAAGATACCCAATTGAATGTGTATGTTATTCCCTCCTTAGGTCAAATCTGATGAGAGCAAGATTCACTCATTCCCTTTCACCTGTCCCTTCTTCCCTTCTATTATAACTGCTTTTTCTTGCCACTTTTATTTGAGATAATTTACCCCATTCTATCTCTCCCTTTCTCCTTCTCCCAATATATTCCTCTCTTACACCTTTATTTTATTTTATTTTTTTTAAGTATCATCCCTTCATATTCAACTCACCCTATGCCCTCTGTCTATATATATGTATATTCCCCTCAACTACCCTAATACAGAGAAAGGTCTTGTGAGTTACAAATATCATCTTTCCATGTAGGAATGTAAACAAAACAGTTCAACTTTAGTAAGTCCCTTATGATTTCTCTTTCCTGTTTACCTTTTCATGCTTCTCTTGGTTCTTGTATTTGAAAGTTGGATTTTCTATTCAGCTCTGCTCTTTTCATCAAAAATGCTTGAAAATCCTCTATTTTATTGAAAATCCATATTTTACCTTGGAATATTATACTCAGTTTTGCTGGGTAGTTGATTCTTGGTTTTAATCCTAGCTCCTTTGACCTCTGGAACATCATATTCCAAGCCCTTTGATCCCTTATTGTAGAAGCTGCTAGATCTTGTATTATCCTAACTGTGTTTCTACAATACTTGAATTCTTTCTATCTGGATGCTTGCAATATTTTCTCCTTTACCTGGAAACTCTGGAATTTGGCTATAATATTCCTAGGAGGTCTTGGAACATTATATTTCAAAGAGCAAAATAGCTGAGGTTGTATCCCAGAATAACTTACATAGATAACAAAGTTGAGTATAATCCTGAATGAAAAAAATGTATTTAATGAACTGAAAGACTTTCAGGTATTTGTAACAAAAAGACCAGAACTCAATGAAAAATTCAATTTAAAAGATCCAGAAGAAATATGAAGAAAACATTAAAGACTAGTTATAAGGTACTCATTAAGGTCAAACTGTTTACTTGTATATGTGAAAATATTATCGTTATTCTTAAAACTTAAATTCTCATAAGAGTAAGGTTCCAGCACCACCAGCCCTCCACTTCCACTTGCTTCTTTTGTATCTATTCTTCCTTTGATGCCTCATTTGTATGAGATAATTGGTCCTTTTTACCTCTTCCTACCCAGCACTCTTTACCACCTTGGAACTGTGACTAGACTCTCCACTCCTTTGCGGCCACAAGCTCTGGCGTGTCAGTGCTCCTCCTTGCCCTGACCCTGAGACCCAGGACTGCAACACAGATCCAAGCATGGGCAATGCAACAGAGTTTTGCCCCCGGTGCCAGCAAAGGGACCCCTGTAATCTCCTTCTGACCAGTTGTCTGACCCCCCTTACTATCTGTGGGCTGGGAAGTCTGGAACCACCACTGTTGCCACTGATTCAGCCACCAGCAGCAGCCTGTGTTGGACTTCTCTCCACTCTCACTGTGGTGCAACAGACCTTTCCTGCTGACCTTCTAAATTGTATTTGACTGGAAAATTGTTTCACTCCATCCTTTTATGGGTTCTGTCACTCTAGAATTTGTCTTGAGGCATTATTTAAACATATTTGGAAGGGCTTGGGGGAGAGCTCATGCAAGTCCCTGCCTTTACTTGGTTATCTTGGCTCCACTTGCAGAATAAAAAACTACCCTTCCCTCTCTGAATCACTGTTCCTTTCTTTTGTGTGATTTGACGGAATATATATTTGCTGCTTCTTGTGCATCTGGCAAGGATGGGAGGGTAGTAGTGGTGGTGGTGGTGGTGGCAGCGGCGTTTCAAGCTGGGCTGTTGCTGTGGACTGAATGAGTAGGTATTTCTGTTGCTGAACCCCGATTACAAGGCTGCAGATTTGTTTGTGTTTATTGAGCAAATAGCATGGAGTGGGTTGGCCATAGGGACCCTGAATGGGAACTCCAAGTGCTAAAATTCTGTTATATCATGAAACTTTTACTTTGTGCATGGATTCTGTTTTGTTTTGCTTTTAATCTTGGGTATTCAGCAGTAATTACTTTTTAGCATAATTCCTTTTTATGAGGTTTTGAGGTTGCTGAGGTTTGGGGAAAGTAACCATATCTTGCCAGTTACATAGTGAAATTCTTTCAAAAGGTTGAACTCCAAAAGGTTTATCCCATGCTTATGTCAAAATCGTACAAAATTCCTTGCGCGATATAATGACACGAATACCTTTTTATGATCCTCAGATTAATAAGAATAAGCAAGGCATAAAATAGAGAGAACTATGTCACTATCATGGAAGATTATGCCCACCATAGATACTAAATAGAAGAGGAATTCTCTGTAGGTGGTAACATCTTCCAGATGTTGCTGTTTTAAAATTATGTTTTGCCACATCTGTGTTCTGGCCACGTATCTTCACTATGTGTGTATCCCTTCATGGGTATACTATAGCTACATGTTCACTGTGCTAACAAATGTTTCACACACAGGTCCAATCAAGGTGTGTGTGTATATTTGTGAGAAGGCATGCTCCATTTTTTATGGGGGAAAACATTTCATTGCTACTCTCCTTACCATTCTATTTCGTTGTAAAGTACTGTTTCTTTAAGGTACAGACCTTGCATGTAGAGGTTTAATGATGAAAGAGGAAGAGAAAAGTATTTTTGTGTAAAGAAAAGAATCAAATTAACTGTCAAACTATATAAAATATTGTACCATTCATGGACAAACAATTTGATGTCTTAAAGGAGTAGGAAAAGAATAGATTTAATAAAAACTGTTAAAAGTATGTCTGTAAAAATTAGTTTTAAGATGGAATTTGAGCAATTTGGGACAGAAAATGAATTGAGGTACACACACACACACACACATATATATGTATATATATATGTATATATATGTATATATATGTATATATATGTATATATATATATGTATAGGCTTAAATCACCTATTCACTGCCTCATTTACCATGATTCTAATTCAATGAAATCTCAACATCTCTTCAAATACAGCAAAACAGATGCCGCAACTGTATGTGAATAGTTTAATGGCTTGGATAGGCTGTGAAATTATTTTCATTTATTAAAAATGATGAAATGTGATTATGAAAAAACAATTTCAAGATCAAGGACTGAAATGGAAGAATGTTTTGAGAACTGAAAGCTGTTGGGCTTTATGATCTTTCTGCTCATTTGCATACAACTGTTTTAAGACTTCACAAGGTAAAACTCAAAAAATCATAACTATTTTGAAAGTAAAAAAGGTTAAATAAAGACTTAATTTCCATGGAATAAATTTAGTGAGTTTTTATTTCATAAGCAAACAATGAGCACTGAGTACCGGGTGCTCTGATTTAAGCTACTGAGGAGTATTGGAGGCTGAGGCTGGTGTGGTAAAGAATGGGCCAGAGAGGAAAACTCAGTAGGGGGTTAAAAAAGCAGCTTTTGGGGGGCTTTCTGGGAAGGGGGGAAAGCAGCAAGAGAAGTCAGCTGATAAGAAGGTTTCAGCTGCTAGTTCCTGACTGACTTAATAAAGATTTATGCTCATTAGAAGCTAGCTACTAATTGCTATTGCCCTCCAGAGCCCCATAGACCTAGACCTTATAGGATGTGTGTCTGTTGCCCTTTGCTCCTCTCTGTGGCTTGATGGGAAAAAGCAGTAAGGGAGAAAGAGGTTTTGTGGCTATGTTTCTGTATTTGAAGAGATGCTGAGATTTAATTGGATGAAGCAGAATCATGGTGAATGAAGAAGTGGATAGGTTTGCTTGCTTTTCTCAAAGAGTTAACCTGGTCCTGTTGCTATGAATGCTGTTTGCTGCATTTAATTGGATGATTCAACATTCTGTTGAGTGAATAGATGTCTGGGCTTCTAGTGCCCAGAAATAGCCAGTTTGATGAGCTTTTCATTTCTAAAGGCAACTGTTCACCAGATGAAGAGGTACCATTTTTCTGATGCCCCTTTAAGGGTAATTTTAAATTGAAAGAACATGTAAATGCCATATTGACTTGAGAATGGAAGATTTGCCAAGCTGGAGAGCATTGAGGACTGCAGATGCTTAATTAGTGGAGAAGTGACTTTGTATGGTGCAGATGTTCCTGAAAGGATCAATGACATCAAAGTCTGAAGTTCAAATTTGTGAGTTGCCTGATGCATTTGGGTTTTTCTCCTTCACATACTTTCCTGCCAGCTTTCCAATGTGCCTAATCTCCCATGCAATTACTGAGGGCACTTTTGGGAGAATGGGACCCAGGCTGATATGTGGAATATGTTTGTTATCCCTACATTTACTTTGATATATGAGTACATGTTACGTTATTATTTCTTTTGCCTATTGCTAAGTCAAGTTTAAGATTTTAAAAGTGTCATGTTTGTCTATGGCTACTTTGTGTAAATGGAAGTATATTAGTGAGAGTTTAAGAGCTATAGTAATTAGTGGGGGAGTATATTCTCCCCCAACAAGGTTACTCTTAGGACGGTGAGAAAATGTGAATGTAATTGCTTAGTGATGATCCTTCTTGGGCAACCTAGAGCTCCTAGTGTGAGGGCAGGTTGGAGTGAGCTAGTCAATGGTGAGGGGTGGAGGAGAAGGAGAGGGAGAGGGAGAGGGAGAAGGAGAAGGAGAAGGGGAGGGGGAGAGACACAGAGACAGAGAGAGAAGAGGGAGTTTACATGGCCATTTGAGAGGCAGTAGGGAGGGGTGCAGATATCCCATATACCTATGACATCATTAAACGTATTTCATTTGAATTAAAGATATCCTCTCTCTGACTAGTAAAAGTAAATATACTACTAGGGACTTGTAAGTTGTGGTTTTGAGTGGATGGAGACCCACAGAATACCTTGAACTTGAAATAGTCTCATCTAGCAGAGCCTCAGTGAATGTCAATTAGTGACTTCAGTTTCTCTCTACATAATGAAACCAGTTTAGGAAAAATTTTAAAGTCATTAAACCATATAGTTGATTAACCTAACACCTCAAGGTAAATAGACTTTGTTAGCTTATAGCAAAATCCAGTTTATTTTTAAGATTAGTTGTTATTTGGCTTTTTGTTTCATCTTAGAGCACTTATGAAATATAGGAAAAAAGACCATGTTAGTATTAATTAGTGATGTCTTGTTTGGCAATATATTCAAATCATCTAATTGAGTCATAGGATAAAAATTTAAGTTCCTTAGCCTGGAATTTGACACCCTACACATGACTCCCATTTACCTTTTCAGCCTTATTTTGTTTTACATTCTTTGTTGAATCCTACTTTTAGCATCCAACTAGTTTACTAGCTCTTCCCTGATCTGTACCCATATTCTCTTGACTTTCCTACATTTGTTCAGGTATGGAACATCTTCCTTCTACATCTCTACCTACTGAAATAATTTTTTTTGTCAAGACTCAGTTGCTACCACAAGGCTTTTAAAAAAACTGCATCAGCTTAAAATGACCACTTACATTTCAAATTTTCTCATAGTACTTTATCTGAATCAATTTCTTGCTCTTTCACTCTACAGTATGGAGTGGAAAGAGTGCTGGATTTGAAGCCAAGAAATGTAAGTTTGAGTCCCACCTTAGACTTTTACTAACTATGTGACCCCAAACATATCATTTAATCTCTAAGTTTCCTTATCTGTAAAATAGGGATGATAGTTTATGTAATACCTAACTTCACAAGGTTGTTATGGGTAAATCTTAAAGCTCTACCCAAATGTGAGCTGCTAATGCCTTATAAGAGGAGGTCTGGCACAGTGCATTGGAATCAGGAAAGCTGGCTTAAAGTACTGCCATTGCCTCATGCTGTGTGGCACTGGACACTTACACCCTCAGTGCCCACAATAATTGTTTAAAGTTGCAGAGAAGGGGACTAGAGACATTGGTAGAAATTCCTCACTGGAAGCTTTCTATACCAATGAAGTCACATGTTCGAAAAAAAAAATACAAAACCCCCACCAACAACAAACCTTTATGTCACACTGATTTGTGTACATTCATAACCGCCTTATTATACTTGAAGATCCTTGAAGGCTTTTCTACATTTGTATGGCAAACATCCTTCAACAGGCCTTGCAGATTCTTTAATGGATCTGTGATCTCATCATATGGACACTCCCTCCCAGGTGCAGCTTGCAGGAGGCTTTTAATATATGTTGAATTAAGTCATCAATCCTGGCTACTTGTTATGTCATTTGGAGAGAAACTTTCTAATTCTAAGCTTTAAATGGCACTTATCAAGTCACCCTGGCTGTTAATTTTTTGAGTCTGTGGCCAGAGATTCTTTTCCTGTGCTTTTGTCTGACAGGGCAGAACACTTTGTACCTCCTGCATGCATAAACTCTTGTCTGCACTTTCTTTTATCAAAGAGTAGCATTGCTTAGCTTACTTTTATTCAAAGAATAAAGTTGTACTTCTGTTAATTTAATCTTCTTGCTGGGCAGCTGGGTGGCACAGTGTATAAAGTGCTGGGCCTAGAGTCAGGAAGAACTGAGTTCGAATTTGACCTCAGACACTTAATAGCTATGTGACCTCTGTTTGCCTCCAGTTTCCTCTTCCCCATAAAATGGGGATAATAACAGCACTTGCTTCCCAGGGTTGTTGTGGGGTTCAAATCAAATAATTGTAAAGCACTTAGCACAGTGCCTGGCACATCATAAGAGCTAAATAAATGTTAATTATTATTAGCTATTCTAATCAATAAATGAAGTCCAAGAATCATAGTTGTAAAAGTTGGAAGGACTATCAGAAGCCACCCCATATGTGAATAAGAAGCCCTTCAACATAACTGACAAGTGGACTGTAAGTTTCTGCTAAAAAAATAAAAACCTTCAAAGAAGTAAGCCCATTCCATTTGGGTTAGTTCTAATTATTAGAAAGTTTTTCCTAATGTAGAGTCTAAATTTGCCTCTTATAACTTATGGCCATTGCTCCTCATTCAGTCTTCTGGATGAAGGAGAACAGGTCTAATTTCCCTTTTCCTCTCTTCAAATGATTGAAGATAGTTATCTTGTCCCATCCTGCTCCCATCCCATGGATCTTCCCTTCCCCAGGATAAACACATCCAAGTTGGATTGTATTGCGTGACTTTGAGAGCCTTCACAATCCTGCTTATCTTTCTCTGCCTTCTGGCTTATCACTGCCCTTCCTAAAATGTGGCCCCCAGACCCATACATAAGACTCCACATGTGGTATAACCAGGTATAAATACAACAGGACAATTATTTTCCTAGACATTTTGCCTCTCTTAATGTAGCCTATGATTCAATTAACTTCTTTGGCTGCCATATCACATTCTTTACTCACATGGAGTTTACAGTACAGTAACACCCCCAGATCTTTTTCAGGCAAAGTATTTTTTTTAATTTATTTTATTTTCAATTCATGGAACAAAACAGGTCTTTCCACAGCACAGTACAATAAAAAAGATGATTGCACATGAAACTGCAAATCTACCATGTACAACTTCCTATTCCCTCCAATTTCTTTTTTTTCCCATCTTTTTCTTCCATCCCATCCTTCACCCTAGAGATGGTTATCATTAGACACCAATAGGTGTATACACACATATGTATATGTATATATCTATATATGTTCACATGTATATATGTAAAAGTATCCTATACATGCTTCTATTTATCAGTTCTTTCTCTGGATGTATATAGTGTCTTTCTTCATATGTCCTTTATTTTTAATTTGTGTATTTGTAATAATCAAAATGACTTAATTGGACAAGAGGAATCAGGCAAAGTGTTATCTAACCATTCCTTTCCTTTCTTTTATTTGTGAAAGTTTATATTTTTGATCCAACTGTAATATTAAATTTATCTTTATTGAATTTTTTTTCTCTTTGGTCTAATGTTCTAGCTTGGGGCCAGCAAACTACAGAACTCTCTGAAAACAGCCTATTCATGTCCTTTGACGCTGTATCAATTGGGGAATGCCTCTTTTTCTTATATATTTGATTCAGTTCCCTACATATGTCAGAAACGAGACCTTTATCAGAGAAACTTGGTACAAAGATTCCCCTCCCCATTTCCTGTCTCAATTTATTTTAAAATTTATCATTTTTATTTAATATTTTAGTTTTCAACATTGATTTCCACAAAATTTTGAGTTACAAATTTTATCCCCATTTCTAGCCTCCCCCCATTCCAAGATGGCATATATTCTGATTGCCTCATTCCCCAGTCAGCCCTCCCTTCTTTCACCCCACTCCCCCCCCATCCCCTTTCCCCTTACTTTCTTGTAGGCAGGATAGATTTCTATGCCCCATTCCCTATATATCTTGTTATCCAGCTGCATGCAAAAAAGAACTTTTTTTTGTAAGCATCGGCTTTTAAAACTTTGAGTTCCCAATTCTCTCCCCTCTTCCCTTCCCACCCACCCTCCTTGAGAAGGCAAGCAATTCAACATAGATCACACATGTATCATTAGGCAAAACACCTCCACAATGCTCATGTTATGAAAGGCTAACTATATTTCCTTCCATCCTATCCTGTCCCCCTTTATTCAATTTTCTCCTTTGACCCTGTCCCTTTCCAAAGTGTTTACTTTTGACTGCTTCCTCCCCCAATCTGCCCTCCCTTCTAACATTCCCCCCTCTCTCATCTCATCTCCTTTCCCCCTACTTTCCTGTAGGGTAAGATACCCAATTGAATGTGTATGTTATTCTCTCCTTAAGTCAAATCCGATGAGAGCAAGATTCACTCATTCCCTTTCACCTGCCCCCTCTTCCCTTTCATTATAACTGCTTTTTCTTGCCACTTTTATGTGAGATAATTTACCCCATTCTATCTCTCCCTTTCTCCCTCTCTCAATATATTCCTCTCTCACCCCTTAAATTTATTTCATTTTTTAGATATCATTCCTTCATATTCAACTCATCCTGTGCCCTCTGTCTATATTCCCTTCAACTCCCCTAATACTGAGAAAGGTCTTGTGAATTAATATTTCCATGTAAGAATGTAAACATAACAGTTCAACTTTAGTAAGTCCCTTATGAATTCTCTTTCTTGTTTACCTTTTCATACTTCTCTTGATTCTTGTGTTTGAAAGTAAAATTTTCTATTCAGCGCTGGTCTTTTCATTGAGAAAGCTTGAAAGTCCTCTATTTCATTGAAAATCCATATTTTGCCTTGGAGCATTATGCTCAGTTTTGCTGGGTAGGTGAATCTTGGTTTTAATCCTAGCTCCTTTGACCTCTGGAATATCATATTCCAAGCCCTTTCATCCCTTAATGTAGAAGCTGCCAGATTTTGGGTTATTCTGATTGTGTTTCCACAATATTCAAATTGTTTCTTTCTGGCTGCTTGCAGTATTTTCTCCTTGATCTGGAACCTCTGGAATTTGGTGACAATATTCCTCAGAGTTTTCTTTTTGGGATCTTTTTCAAGAGGTGATTGGTGGATTCTTTCAATTTCTGTTTTACCCTCTGGTTCCAGAATATCAGGGCAGTTTTCCTTGATAATTTCTTGAAAGATGATGTCTAGGCTCTTTTTTTGATCATGTCTTTCATGTAGTCCAATAATTTTTAAATTATCTCTCCTGGATCTGTTCTCTAGGTCAGTGGTTTTTCCAATGAGATATTTCACATTGTCTTCCATTTCTTCATTCCTTTGGTTCTGTTTTATAATTTCTTGATTTCTCCTAAAGTCACTAGCTTCCACTTGCTCCAATCTAATTTTTTAGGTGGTACTTTCTTCAGTGGTCTTTTGGACCTCCTTTTCCATTTGGCTAATTCTGCCTTTCAAGGCATTTTTTCTCCTCATTGGCTTTTTGGAGCTCTTTTGCCATTTGGGTTAGTCTATTTTTAAGGTGTTATTTTCTGCAGTATTTTTTTGGGTCTCCTTTAGCAAGTCATTGACTTGTTTTTCGTGGTTTTCTCGCATCACTCTCATTTCTCTTCCCAATTTTTCCTCTACTTATCTTACTTGCTTTTGCAAATCCTTTTTGAGCTCTTCCATGGCCTGAGGCCAATTCATATTTTTCTTGGAGGCTTTTGATGTAGGCTCTTTGACTTTGTTGACTTCTTCTGGCTCTATGTTGTGCTCTTCTTTGTCACCAGAAAAGGAATCTAGAGTTTGAGTTTGAGTCTGAGTTTGTTTTTGCTGCTTGTTCATGTTCCCAGCCAGCTACTTGACCCTGGAGCTTTTTATCAGGATATTACTGCTTGTAGAGTAGAGAGTGGTTTGTCCCAAGCTTTAGGGTCCAAACACTGCTGTTTTCAGAGCTACTTCTACTCCACTGTCACCCCAGGCTCTGTCATGGTAGTGCTCCTCTTCCCCCAAGAACCACCAACCAGAACTGCAATACAGATCCAAGCAGGGTACAGCAAGACAATCTGCCTTTGTGCCCACAAAGTGCTCCTTGCACTCCCACTCTAATCCGCTGCTAGATTCCTCCCACTGTGTGAGCCAGGGACTCAGGAAGCAGCTGCCGCTGGAGCTCTGGAGGCAGCCTCAGGAGCTTCCTGCTGCTGCCACTGCCACTGCAGCACCACCTCCACCACCCCCAGGGCTGGTGACTGGCCTGCTCTGAACTCAATCCTGTGGTTTCCCACTAACCTGCTCTTTGACGTTTGTGGGTTGAGAAGTCTGGTAACTACCACAGCTCACTGATTCATGTCCCCAAGGCCTGTTCTGGCTGCCTGACTCAGGGTCTGGTCTGTCCTGGGCTGCGCTCTGCTCCCAGAACCATGCAATAGACCCTTTCCGGTGACCATCCAGGCTCTCCTGGGCTGGAGACCTGTTTCCCTCTGCTATTTCATGTGTTCCCCAGCTCTAGAATTTGTTCAGGGTCATTTTTTACAGGTGTTTGGACAGATTTGGGGAAGAGCTTAAGCAAGTCCCTGCATTCCAGCCGCCATCTTGGCTCCACCTTCCCTCCTCTTTTAATTTTAGCTGCATTACTTTTGTTTGTGAAAAATACTTTTAATTTTATTTAATGAAAATTGTCCATTTTACCTTCTTTGGACTCCTATATTACTTGTTTGTTCATGAAATCTTTCCCTATCCACAGATCTGACAGGTAATTTCTTCCATGTTCTACTAATTTATTTATGATGTCACCCCTTATGTCTAAATCAGGAACACATTTGGAGCTTGCAGTGTGAGATGTTTGTGTGTAGCTAGTTTTGCTAGACTGCTTTCTATTTTTTTTCATCTACAGTAAGTTCTTGCCCAAAATAGCTAGAATCTTTGAGACTATCAAATACTAGACTAATGCGCCTGTTTACGTACTTAATATATCCCACAGAATAACCTTTCTGTTTCTTACCCAGTGCCAGATAGTTTTGGTCAATAAATCTTTATAGGACAGTTTGAGATCTGGTATTGTTAGGACCCCTTCTTCCCCCCCTTTTCATTAATTGCCTTGATGTTTTTTGCTTTTTTGTTCCTTGAGATGAACTTTGTTATAATTTTTCTAGTTTTATAATGTAATCCTTTGGTATGGTACTGAATGAGTGAACATGTTGTGGGATATAAATTAAACCCACATAAATCATTGGCATTTCTTTTTTTTTTTTTTAAAGGTGTTTTATTTATTTTTAGTTTACCACACACGGTTCTACATAGTTTTGAGTTCCAGTTTTTTCTCCCCTCCCTCCCCCCTCCCTCCCCAAGACAGCATGAAGTCTCATATAACTGTCATGTATAACTTCGCATTGAATTAATGTATGCTCTAGTCAAGTCGTGGAGAAGAATTTTGACCAATGGAATGAATCATGAGAAAGAAGAAACAGAACCAAAAAAAAAAAAACAAAACAAACAAGAAAAAAAAAACCCCAAAAACAAAAACAAAAGAGAAGCAGAAAAGGCGAGCATGTAGTGTGCCTCAGTCTGTATTCAAACTTCGCAGTTCTTTCTCTGAATGAAGATAGCATTCTCCATCGTGAGTCCCCTGGAATTGTCCTTGCCCCTTTAGGTTGCTGAAAGAAGCGCAGTATGTCAGGGTTGGTCCTCACGGAATCCACATATCTGTGGCTGTGCACAGCGTTCTCCTGGCTCTGCTCCGCTCACTCAGCATTATGTCGTGTAGGTTTTTCCAGGTTGTTATGAAGTCTGCATCATCCCCATTTCTTATGGCACAATAGTATTCCATCACCTTCATATACCACAGCTTGTTCAGCCATTCCCCAATTGATGGGCATCCCTTTGCTTTCCAATTCTTGGCTACCACAAAGAGAGCTGCTATAAATATTCTTGTACATATGGGTCCTTTTCCCGCTTGCATGATTTCTTTGGGATACAACCCTAGAAGTGGTATTACTGGGTCAAAGGGTATGAACATTTCTATAGCCCTTTGGGCATAGTTCCACACCGCCCTCCAAAATGGCTGGATCAGCTCACAACTCCACCAGCAATGCAACAATGTTCCAATTTCCCCACATCCTTTCCAGCATTATCATTCTCCTGATTTGTTATTTTAGCCAATCTGACAGGAGAGATGTGGTATCTAAGAGTTGTTTTGATTTGCATTTCTCTAATCAGCAGCGATCCAGAGCATTTTTTCATATGCCTGTAGATAGCTTTAATTTCTTCCTCTGAAAACTGCCTGTTCATATCCTTTGACCATTTCTCAATTGGGGAATGGCTTGTATTCCTATATATTTGGCTTAGCTCCCTGTATATTTTAGAGATGAGGCCTTTATCAGAGATACTAGTTGCAAAGATTTTCTCCCAATTTTCTGCTTCCCTCCTAATTCTTGTTGCATTGGCTTTTTTTGTACAAAAACATTTCAATTTGACATAATCAAAATTATCCATTTTGCATTTTGTAATGCTCTCTATCTCTTGTTGGGTCATGAATTCTTTACTTTTCCACAAATCTGATAAGTAAACTATTCCTTGCTTTCCCAAATTATTTAGAGTATCAACTTTTACTCCTAAATCATGAACCCATTTTGGTATATGGTGTAAGATATTGGTCTATGCCCAGTTTTTGCCCTACCATTTTCCAATTTTCCCAACAGTTTTTGTGAAATAGTGAATTATTAGCCCAGAAACTGGCTTCTTTGGGTTTATCAAAGAGTAGATTGCTAAACTTGTTGATTTCACCTACTTGTGTACCTATCCTATTCCACTGATCCACACCCCTGTTTCTTAACCAGTACCAGGCAGTTTTGATGACTGCTGCTGTGTAGTACAGTTTAATATCTGGTGTGGCTAAACCACCATCTCTAGCATGTCTTTTCATTAATATCCTAGATACTCTAGACCTCTTGTTTTTCCAAATGAATTTTGTTATTATTTTGTCCAGCTCGGTAAAAAAATTTTTTGGTAGTTCGATTGGTATGGCACTGAATAGATAGATTAATTTAGGTAGAATTGTCATTTTTATTATATTAGCTCGGCCTAACCATGAGCAACTGATATTTCTCCATTTATTTAGATCTGATTTTATTCGCGTGAAAAGTGTTTCATAGTTATGTTCATATAGGCCCTGGGTTTGTCTTGGCAAATAGACTCCCAAATATTTTATAGTGCCTTCAGTAACTTTGAATGGAATTTCTCTTTCTATCTCTTGCTGTTGGGCTTTGTCAGTAATGTATAGGAATGCTGAGGATTTATGTGGGTTTATTTTATATCCTGCAACTTTGCTAAAGTTGTTTATTATTTCAAGTAGTTTTTTACTTGATTCTCTAGGATTCTCTAGATAAATCATCATATCATCTGCAAACAGTGATAATTTAGTTTCTTCTTTTCCTATTCTAATTCCTTCAATTTCTTTTTCTTCTCTTATTGCTACAGCTAATGTTTCTAGAACCAAATTGAATAATAGGGGTGATAATGGACATCCTTGTTTCACCCCTGATCTTATTGGGAATGCATCTAGTTTATCCCCATTACAAATAATGCTTGTTGATGGTTTTAGGTAGATGCTATTTATAATTTTGAGGAAGGTTCCCCTTATTCCTATGCTTTCTAGTGTTTTTAATAGGAATGGGTGTTGTACTTTGTCAAAGGCTTTTTCTGCGTCTATTGAGATGATCATATGGTTTCTGCTAGTTTTGTTGTTGATATGGTCAATTATGCTAATAGTTTTCCTAATATTGAACCAGCCTTGCATTCCTGGAATAAATCCTACCTGGTCATGGTGTATTATTCTCGTAATGAGTTGCTGCAATCTTTTTGCTAATATTTTATTTAAAATTTTTGCATCAATATTCATTAGAGAAATTGGTCTATAATTTTCTTTCTCTGTTTTAACTCTACCTGGTTTGGGTATTAGTACCATATTTGTGTCATAAAAAGAATTTGGTAGGACTCCTTCTTCACCTATTTTCCCAAATAGTCTACAAAGTATTGGAATTAGTTGTTCTTTAAATGTTTGATAGAATTCACATGTAAAACCATCTGGCCCTGGAGATTTTTTCCTAGGGAGTTCGTTGATGGCCTGCTCAATTTCTTTTTCTGATATGGGGTCATTAAGAAATTTCACTTCCTTCTCTGTTAGTCTGGGCAGTTTATGTTTTTGTAGATATTCATCCATATCTCTAAGGTTGTCAAATTTATGGGCATACAGTTGGGCAAAATAATTCCTAATTATTGTTTTGATTTCCTCTTCATTAGAGGTGACCTCACCCTTTTCATTTTTGATACTGGTAATTTGATTTTCTTCTTTCTTTTTTTTAATCAAATTGGCCAAAGGTTTGTCAATTTTATTGGTTTTTTCATAAAACCAGCTCTTTGTTTTATTTATTAATTCAATAGTTTTCTTGGTTTCAATTTTATTAATCTCTCCTTTGATTTTCAGTATTTCTAATTTGTTATTTAATTGGGGGTTTTCAATTTGCTCTTTTTCTAGCTTTTTCAGCTGTCTGCCCAGATCATTGATCTCCTCTTTCGCTATTTTATTCATGTAGGCATTTAGAGATATAAAACTTCCCCTAAGAACTGCTTTTGCTGCATCCCATAAGTTTTGGTATGTTGTTTCATTATTGTCATTCTCTTGAATGAAATTATTAATTGTTTCTCTGATTTGATCTTTGGCCCACTCACTCTTTAGAATTAAATTATTTAGTTTCCAATTAGTTTTTAGCTTATTTTTCCATGGTACTTTATTAAAAATGATTCTTATTGCATCATGATCTGAAAAGGATGCATTGACTACTTCTGCTTTTCTGCACTGGATTGTGAGGTTTTTATGCCCTAGTACATGGTCAATTTTTGAGTATGTGCCATGTACTTTTGAGAAGAAAGTATATTCCTTTTTATCCCCGTTCAGTTTTCTCCAGAGGTCTATCATATGTGCCTTTTCTAAAATTCTGTTTACCTCCTTAACTTTTTTCTTATTTATTTTGAGGTTAGATTTATCAAGTTCAGAAAGGGGGAGGTTGAGGTCTCCCAATATTATAGTTTTGCTGTCTATTTCTTCCTGTAACTCCCTTAACCTCTCCTCTAAGAATTTGTATGCCTTACCACTTGGTGCATATATGTTAAGCAATGATATTGCTTCATTGTTTATGGTGCCTTTTAGCAGGATATAATGTCCTTCCTTATCTCTTTTAATTAGATCTATCTTTACTTTTGCTTTGTCTGAGATTAGGATTGCTACACCTGCTTTTTTTACTTTAGCTGAGGCACAATATATTTTACTCCAGCCTTTTACCTTAACCCTATGTGTATCCCCCTGTTTCAGATGCGTTTCTTGTAAACAGCATATTGTAGGATTATGGTTTTTAATCCATTCTGCTATGTGCTTCTGTTTTGTGAGAATGTTCATCCCCTGCACGTTCAGGGTTATGATTTCTATCTGTGTCTTTTTCTCCATCCTAATTCCCCCTGTTTATGCTTTTATTTCTCCCTTTCTCCTTCTCCTCCCCAACAAAGTTTTGCTTTTGACCGCCGCTTTCCTCAGTTAACCCTCCCTCTTTATTCCCTTCCCTTATCTTACCGTTACCCACTTGCTACTTCTCCTCTTCCTTCTGCCCTCCCCCCTCCCTTTTTCCCCCCTTTCCCTCCCACTTCCCGTAGGACAAGTTAGATTTCTAAACTTATTAGAGTATGTTATTCCCTTCTTGAACTAGATCAGATGACAGTAAAGCTCAAATACTGCTCTTCTCCCTCCCTTCTTTCCCTCTACTATAATATGTTTTTTTGCCACTTCCTTTGGTGTAATTTACCCTTTTCTACAACCTCCTTACCACTTCCCTCATAGCCCTCCCTTTATATCTCTTATTTATATTTTATATCTTTACATCAGTTAATTTATACAGGCATTCACAACCTATGTATATCCCTTTCATTTGTCACAATAGTTGTACCATTCACAAGAATGACTTATATATGTATATGTATATATATACATATATATATATATATACATAAAAAACATACATAAGATGATATAATCCCACATAAAGATGTAAACAACCTAAGCTTATTGGTTAATGAAGTTTGTGGGGTTTTTCCCCCTGGTTACCTTTTTATGTCTCTCTTGAGGTTTGTATTTGGAGATCAAATTTTCCATTGAGTTCTGGCCTTTTCATCAGGAAGGTCTGGAATTCCCCTATTTCATTGAATGTCCATCGCCTTGCCTGGAAAATTATGCTTAGTTTTGCTGGGTAGTTGATCCTTGGTTGTAGTCCCAGCTCCTTTGCCCTTCGGAATATCATATTCCAATTTCTCCTGTCTTTTAATGTGGAAGCTGAGAGATCCTGCGTGATCCTGACTGTAGTTCCACGATATTTGAATTGCTTCTTTTTGGCTGCTTGCAGTATTTTCTCCTTGAGTTTATAGCTCCGAAATTTGGCTATAATGTTTCTTGGTGTTTTCAGTTTGGGATCTCTTTCAGGGGGTGATCGGTGAATTCTTTCAATGACTATTTTGCCCTCTGGTTCTAGGACCTCTGGGCAGTTGTCTTCGATAATTTCTTCGAAGATACTGTCAAGGCTCCTTTTTTCATCGTGGATTTCCGGTAGACTAATAACTCTCAAATTGTCTCTCCTGGATCTATTCTCCAGGTCAGTAGTTTTGCCAATCAGATATTTCACATTTTTTTCTATTTTTTCATTCTTTACGTTTTGTTTTATTACTTCTTGATGCCTCATAGATTCATTAGCTTCTACTTGCTCAAGTCTAATTTTAAATGAGTTAGTGTTTACATTTTGCTTTTGAGCCTCCATTTTCAATTGGTTGATTTCACCTCTCAGGGTGTCCTTTTCTCTCTCTAGATTCTGAATCTCCATAGCCATTTCGCCAATCTTATTCTTTAGGGACTTTTCCATTTTTTCCATGTTTTCTTTTACCTCCCTAATTTGGTTTTTAAAATCCTCTTTTAGCTCTTCCAGCAGTGCTTTTTGGGCTGGAGACCAGATCATATTAGCTTTTGAGGTATCTGATGTATCTACCGTGTCATTGCTATCTTCTTCTATGTCGATATTTTGATCCTGCCTGTCTCCATAAAAAGAATCTATTGTCCTCGGTTTTTTTGTGTTCTTCTTCATGTTGGTTTGCCTTTTGCTGGCTTTACAACGAATTTCTATCTCTGGATCTCAGGGCTTTCTGTCCCAGCTTTCTTATTCTGGGGGTTGTGAGTCTAGAATTATAACCTTCAGTTTCCTGAGGTGTGGGGGAGGGGTCTGGCTCCCTGGCGTCTCACTCCCTGTGGGTGCTCTCCAGCACTTGCTTTTCAGCAATGGTCTCAGCTGTTTGTTGTTTGAGCTGATGACTGGTGCTTCCCCTGGGGGAGCAAGGTTACGTCTGGGCTCCTGGCTTGGCCCCCTGCCGACTCTTCCCCTCTGGGACTAATGAGCTTCTAGTATTTGTCCTGTGAAGCCCCGCTACTCTCTCCTCTGTTTCAGTTCTCTTTTTTTTTTTCCCGAGGAATTCTCTGGGTGAGGGGGGGGAGGGGTTAGAGCCGGTTACCTGGCCATTGAGTCTTCCGGAAGTTCAAGAAGCCGAGTTCCTGGGTTTTGCAAGCGTCAGGGCTGGGTGTTTTCGCGGCTGGTGGCATTGCGCTGCCTCTCGTCGCTCCCAGATACTGCCGTCCTGTGTTGGGAGTCCTGGGGATCTCTGCCGGTTCCGGGCGCCCAGCTTTCTCCCAGCCCATCTCCCACGTGGATTTCCCGGCCAGCCGCTTCCGCCTTGGTCTGGAGCAGCTCCGCACCGGGCACTCTCTGAGCCTGCAGGTTCGTTCCTCCGGCCTTTCAAACTCTCCCGGCTCGGAAATTTGCCCCACGCAGACTGCTCGCGGTTTCTGACTCTCTCAAATCTGCTCAAATTCACCTTTTTATGGGAATCTGACAGACCTTGTGAGAGAGCTCCGGTAAGAGGCTGCCTTCATGCGGCCATCTTGGCTCCGCCCCCAATCATTGGCATTTCTGGATATTACTAACAAAAGCCAGAAGGAAGAGATTGAAAAGAGAAAATCCATTTAATATAACTACAGACTATATAAAATACTTGGGAATCTACCTTCCAGCACACATACAAGAACTATATGAAGGCAATTACAAAACACTTCAGCAAGTAAAGACATCTAAATAATTGGAGAAATATTAATTGCTTATGGGTAGGCCATTTTCCCCCCACTGCAGCTGAAGCATAATAGATTCTGCTCCAGTTCCTTATTTTTATCTCTGTGCATTTTCTGATTCAAGTAGGTTTATTATAAACAACATATTGTTGGATTCTTGTTTCTAATCCATTCTTCTATCCTTGGATTAGGGAGGAACTTGACCCACTAGCAGATGAATGCAATAATCTAAGCCTGAGGTGATGAGAGCCTGTGGTACAGAGGTCGCTGCTCCAGAGGAGAGAAGGAGGCGTATTTGAGGGATGTTGCCAAGGTAAAATTGACAAACCTTGGCAACAGATTGGAATTTTTATTTGTATATGTTTTGGGGTTGTTCTCTTCTGGGTTTGTGCGTTTAGGCTCTTTATGGTGGTTTTCTTTTTCTTTTTTTTTTCCTTTCTCTGCCCATTATTCCAAACTATTCCCTGACTTTAGACTTTATGTTAAGGCCACACTCTGTGCATGGGGGGTGGGGGAGGAGGGTGGAATGTCTATCATAAGCTTTTGTTTTCTTGGGTTCTTCTGCTGCTTTCTGGGGTATTGAGTGCTATTCTTGACAGGATTCAAAGATCTTGGATAGTTCAGGCTGGGATCTTATTGTTCCCAAAATAGATGAGATCTCATTGCCCTTTTAGTCTGAACTCAGCAAGTTCTTGTCTCAGTTTTAGGTTGGAGCAACACACCTGGGGCTTTTTCCTGGTTGGAAGTTCCAGTAGAGTGCTTCTGGACTCTGGTGCTATCAGCCAGCAGGAAACTCTGCAAGTTCAGAGTAACAGGGACTACTCCCCTTTGGTCTTGGATTCCTGCCTGTTCATTCAACTGCAGATTTCAGACTGGGCTGGAGGCTAGATCTGAGTCCCCATTCTGCTTTTATGGGTGAAGCCACATAGCTACTGTTTGCTTTTGAACCTCCTCCTCACTAGGTACGTAGCCTTGGGCCCAAGACTCTTGTTCTTTGACATTCCAAGGTGCAGGAATCTAAAAGAAATTGTAAAGGATTCTATGGAAGAGAAAGATTCACCCGAATTTCAAGGCATTGCTTCAATGGCAACACCATATTTAATTCCCTTCTAAGGGAGCTGATGAGCTAGCTGACTGCTTTATGTATATTTATGTATATGGGCTATGGTGAGACCTTTGCATCTTATATATTTTCTGTGGGGTGAAAATGAAAGAAAAGCTGTCCTATAGATTATTTGCATTTGACACATTGAATGTTTATATAGGAACTGGGGACTCTATTACCCACATTTGGGAAAAATTCAACATGAACTTTACCATGAGTATAATTGGAGATGTTCCTGGAACAACTCCAGGTGGAGTGGGTGATAATATAAAGACAATAAATTGTGTAGGTCAGCCCAAAAGGTCCTACTTCATTTATGTGAATCCAGTCTTCGGGGGCCCTGGGCCACAGATCACAGTTATTTCTGAATGTATTTTATCCTCTCATTAGAATGTAAGTTTACTGACAGCAGTGACACTTTTCTCATGTATTTATGTCCTAAGCATCTAGTATGATACATTTTCAGGGAGGAAGGATTCAGAAGACATGGGTTCAGATCTCACCTACCCAGCAAGCCAATTACTTAGTTTCTTTATCTGTAAAATAAGGAAGGGGAGGTTATGGATTGATGACCTCTGAAGTCTCTTCCAACTCTAAATCTCTGATCTTGTTCTGAATAAATTCTTTTTGACTGATTTTTTATCAATCATTCTGAGCCAGGTTTATAATCTATTTCCCCAAACTTCTTGTCTCTTTACTTTTATTTCCAGGTGGTCAGTAATATGCATCTTCAAATCATAGAATCTTGTTAGCTTGCACTTCATCCTCTCTTGTGTCAACCCTCCAACACAACTGCTCCCTCTTCTTCCCTCTCAACTGCTAGGGACAATATGCCTGAAATACTAGAACAGATTTTTATTTCCAGTTTATCCCTACACTACTATCAGGTGCTGTTTGTAATTACAATGCATTTAAAAATAATCCATTTTATTTTAGTTTGGTGGCATCAGGCTATTTCTTTCATTTGGCTATTTCACTCCATTTAAAAAAAATAAGTTCTTATTCATATCACTTGCTTTTTTACATCTCTATAATTTCTATGGTATCCCTCCTCCCATTCTCAGAGAGCCATCTCATATAGCAAATAATATTTTTTAAAAGGAGGAAAAAAATCATCATAACTGATCAATGCTTTTTAAAAGTCTGAAAATATGTCCAATATATTATACTTGTGGATCTCTCACCTATGGAAAGGAGTGGGGTAGGGTGCCTTATCATATTTCTTCTTTTGAGTCATATTTCCCTTACTTTTAAATCAGAGTTCAAAATATTTCACAAGGTAAGTTGTAATTAAAATCCAAGAAAACTGGGTAAAAATATTTTGTGAACCAAAGTAATCAAGTTAACTATGTTTTTAATACAGAAAATATGTGTCGGGGGAGGGTGGCAGGGCTCTTCTCTCACATTATCCTTCACCTCTCCTCCCCACCTCTCCTTTCCCAAGTCTATAATTTCTAGAATCCTTTAGAAAATTCAAAACCAATTTTTTTTTCAAGAACTGAATATTGGGGGCAGGGTGGAGCCAAGATGGCAGCTTGAAAACAGGGGATCTCCCCAAATCCCTCCAAACACCTGTAAAAAATGTCTCTAAACAAATTCTAGAGCTACAAAACCCATGAAATTACAGAGGGAAACAAGTCTCCAGTCCAAGACAGCCTGAATAGTTGCTGGGAAGGGTCTATCTCACCGTGTTGGAAGCACAGTGCAGCCCAGCATGGGCTGTGCCAGGACAGACCAAGCACAGAGCAGACCAGGTGAAGCAGGCCTCAGGGTCCTGAATCATTGAACTGTGGCAGTTACCAGACTTTTCAACCCACAAACGCCAAAGTCAATGGAGCAGGGCAGTGGAAAACTGCTAGTTCTGGGTGAGGGAAGTGCAGGGTTTGGCAACAGCCCCAGGGTGCTGTGGAGGTAGCTGTAGCTATGGCAGTAGCAGCAGCAGCAACAGCAGATGCAGAGGGCATAGGGTAAGTTGAATATTAAGGGATGATACCTTAAAAAAATAAAATTAAGGTATAAGAGAGGAATACATGGGGAGGAGAAAGGGAGAGATAGAATGGGGTAAATTATCTCAAATAAAAGTGGCAGGAAAAAGCAGTTGTAATGGAAGGGAAGAGGGGGCAGATGAAAGGGAATGAGTGAATCTTACTCTCATCAGATTTGACCTATGGAGGGAATAACATACACACTCAATTGGGTATCTTACCTACAGGATAGTGGGGGGAAGGGGGCAAGAGACGGGAATGTTAGAAGGGAGGGCAGATTGGGGGAGGAGGTAATCAAAACAAACACTTTTGGAAAGGGACAGGTTCAAGGGAGAAAAGCGAATAAAGAGGGACAGGATAGGATGAAGGGAAATATAGTTAGTCTTTCACAACATGACTATTATGGAAGTATTTTGCATGACAACACATGTGTGATCTATGTTGAACTGCTTGCCTTCTCAAGGAGGGTGGGTGGGGAGGGAAGAAGGGAGAGAATTTGGAACTCCCAGTTCTAAAAGCAAATGTTTTAAAAAAAGTTTTTACATGCAACTGGGAAATAAGATATGCAAGCAAAGGGCTATAGAAATCTATCTTGCCATACAAGAAAGTAAGGGGAAAGGGAACAAAGGGTTGGGGACGGAGTGGGATGACAGAAGGGAAGGCAGACTGGGGAAAGGGGCAATCAGAATTTATGCCATCTTAGGGTGTGGGGGAGGGTAGAAATGGGGAGAAAATTTGTAACTCAAAATCTTATTTTTATTTGTTTTGGAGGAGGGAAGGCAGGGCAATTGGGGTTAAGTGACTTGCCCAAGGTCACACAGCTAGTAAATGTGTCAAGTGTCTGAGGCCAGATTTGAACTCAGGTCCTCCTGACTGCAGGGCTGGTGCTCTACTCACTGTGCCACCTAGCTGCCCCTGTAACTCAAAATCTTGGGGAAATCAATGTTGAAAACTAAAAATATTAAATAGAACTGAATATTGACATTGGGTCTCTGCAGCACAAAAGACCTGTTAGTAATCACTATTCCTACTCGTATGTAGTTTTCACCCTCCTCAACATGTTTCAGTCTTTATTAGGAATGCATTTTCTATAGATGCTTCCCACCTCTCCTGAGTCAAGCAACTTCTGCTATTAAGTGATTTTTATGAGTCCCAAATCCTCCCTCTGCTTTTCTTTTGCCAACATCTAGTCACATTACCTGTTCAGTCTCTTTAGGGCAGTCTATTTAGCTCTACATTTAATTATTATTATGATTATTATTATTTTTGCAGGAGGGAAGGCAGGGCAATTGGGGTTAAGTGACTTGCCCAAGGTCACACAGCTAGTGTGTCAAGTGTTTGAGGCCGGATTTGAACTCAGGTCCTCCTGACTTCAGAGTCAGTGCCCTACTCACTGTGCTACCTAACTGCCCCTTCTACATTTAATTATTGAAAAATACATTCAAGGAAAACTTGAACAGAGCTTTAAAAATTGAATGAAAAAGTTAGTAACTAGTGCAGCTTCCAAGGCTATGTCCACATAAAATATGTGATTGTCACCGATTTGCCGGGTATCAGAAGACTTTTCTCTCTCTTCTCTTTCTTAGCTATTCCCTTAGCTTACACTCCAATTTCCTCATCTATAAAATGGGGATAATTAGAGTTCCTAACTCTTAGCGTTATTGTGAAGATAAAATGAGACACTAACTCTGAAAAACTTTGCAAATCTTGAAGTATCATATAAAGGCTATTATTATTATTATAATTATTGTTATTTTTATTGTTAGCCTGCAGAAACATACGGAGGCAGGAGGGGCATAGTATCAAATTTGAGAAGAAAGAGCTAGATTTAATTAGCAGGAGAGAATTCTGCTGATACCTGGCAAATAAATGACTGTCACATATGTCCATGACCACATATTAATAAACAAGGGTGGTTTTAAAATTTTAATATGATTTCTGAAGCTCTGTTCAAATTTCCTCCTCTGATTGCATTTTTTACATTCTAAGTATAGAGATTTTTCATGTGTATTTTTTGATGCTACTGAGATTAAGGCCATTGGCTCAGCAATCTGTAATCTGTAGTGAGAGACAGAATCTGTGGATGAGATAGGTTTGGCTTATTTTTAAAAAATTCTTTTAAAGCATTCATGTCCCCAATATATGATAAGGTATTGTAGATAGATTTCTGATTGACTTGCTCAAGGTCACACGGGTACTCATTCTGGTAGGATTCTTTCCACTGTAACACATTGCCTCTTCATTTATTTGATTAGATTAACCCAGCCTTGAAAAACATTTTGTGGAAAAATTATCTTTACAGTTTAAGAAGAACTATAATTTGATGGTTATCTTAGTTGGTATGAAGACAGTATTAGTCAAGTCAAGGTCATGGGTTTTCTTATTGTGTGAACAGGTCAAGCTTTGCTTTCATCTGTGTCCATAAATTATATCCCTAAATCCTGCCACCTGTTTACGTATTTGTGTGGTCACAAGGGGACCTGGGTAAGAGTTGGTACATATAATGGTGCTAATCTATCATCATAACCAGAAGACGTGAAAGTGCATGACTTATTAATGATCAGTTGGTATTGCTATATTTGCACATGTAAGAAACACATAGAATTTAAGAGTTGGAGGGTCCTTAGAGACAATCTAGTCCAATTCTTATGTTTGTTGGTGAAGAAGTTGAACCCCAGAGAGAGCCAGTAAGTTGCCCAAGGTCATATGGCTAATTACATAGGATTAGAACACGGGGCTTTTGGCTCATAGGACAGTGTTCTTTCTATGACTTCGTAATATCTTCAATAAATTCTATAAAATTTAATTTATTAATAGGCTTTCACTTCAGGGTTTAAAGGTTTGATTTCTTCTTCACCACTACATGATGAACTCTCTAGAAATTAACTCTACCCTCATACAAAGTCTTTGACTTTTTGAGAGAGAATTCTTCTTGTAGAATATTTGGTATATTCTTTTTAGCCCAAGGGTAGTTGGCTTGCCATTTGGCAGAAGCAGCCTGGCAAATGTAGGCCAGATTATTGATGTAATTATCCCAAATTTTAACAGATGATGGAATATTGTGCTATTTCTATGTATACTCACTTTAGATTGTTAAAGGGAACACCACTTACTGAACATCCACAGACTATCTTTCCATTAAAATGTTTCCTTTTCTTTTTTCAAATCAGATAACTGGCCATTAGATTTGTCTATGAAGTCAAGGTAAAATGATAATTGAAAAATTATTTGGTGAATTTGGCCAGTGTACTTTGGCTCATTTTGGTACCCAGAGCCCATTTCCCCCCTCAGTATCATTTTTTTTGGCACAGGAGGGCAAGTTATCAAGGTAATAGCTGCAGTCCTTCACTTGTCTGTCTAGAGATCACACAATTTTGGGATTTTCAACATTGTTTCATTTTCCTCTTTGTATCCTCCAGTGCCTAGCACACAGTAGGAACTTAAAAAGAACTTATTAATTGATACATTGAGAAAAAACCCTCCTGTACAATGAGCATACTTTAGTATTTCAGGATGTAGATGAGTATGGGTGGCTATAAAGTAAAGAAAGTAAAGAAATTCCTTTAACAAGCCATATGCTGGTTTTGCTGCTTTACAATTACAACTAATGACAATAAAATATGCTTATACAATACTCTGAAAAGTTCTTTCTTTGTAACAACCATGTGGAATAGGTTGTACAAGCATCTGAGGGGTTAAGTGATTTGTCGATTTTGGAATAGCAAGGCAGGATTTGAATCTGGGTTTTCTGACTACAAGTCAGGCACTCTAGCCATTTCCCCATGCTGCCACACATGAAGTACATTAGTAGCTAATATACTTTCACAGGTTCATAAGACACCATAAAGTTTCAGTATGCTTTCTCACAGCTAGAAGACCATCTAGCCTCTGGTTCTAAAACTTTTCTACACGGCTTTAAAACTGCAGCAAAACTCTTGGAGCTGGAGAT
Source organism: Trichosurus vulpecula (assembly GCF_011100635.1). NCBI lineage: Eukaryota > Metazoa > Chordata > Mammalia > Diprotodontia > Phalangeridae > Trichosurus > Trichosurus vulpecula. The sequence goes on along the minus strand of NC_050573.1, from coordinate 185,681,222 downwards.
GATACAAAGCAGCTCCACATGGGTTAGACTTCCAGAATATTCACAAGCAGTATTTATGGTTCATTATTTGTGATCTGTGATGGTCTTTGTATAATTAGCATTTGGTAGAAAGGGAATCAAGCCTTCAGATATAGCTTGGGGCATGCCCCAGTTAGGGGCTATAGAGACCATTTCCCCTAGAATAGAAATATTTGGGGAGGGTACAGATATAAATTGTAGCCCAGTGTCCTGTCTCACAGAAGAACAGAGTGGGCTAAAGTTGTAACCCCAACTTATGTCTCCTTTTCCCATGCAGAGGGGTGCACAAGAGTTCAGAATATTTAGTTGGCCCCCCATCCCACCCCCTTCAAGCTGCCTTTTGAAAAACTCATGTGGACATACACATAATGTGACATGGACAAAATACATACCTATACACATTTGCACACACTTTACAATACAAATTAGAATATTGACAGAAATCCAGATGTAGTCATCAGTTCACTAGTTCATTAGTTCTGGTTACCTTTCCACTTGTAGCATGAATGCATATACCATAATAGGCAAAAATAGGAAAATGGAGAATTAAAAGACAAATGGTCAATCAAGTTGTTTTACCAGATGTCATCCATTCATACTGGCAAGCAAAGAATTATAAGTGTCAGCGCTTTAAAAATCTTTCATAATAAACATGCTTGGTGAAAAATACTTATGGATTTGTGAAGTAATTATTCTCTCAATGTCTAAAACAGTGCTGTAGGATGTTAGTGCAGTACTAAATTAAAAATGTTACCCAAATCTGTTATTTTATTTGAAACATGCTTCTGTCTTATATGTATATTTGTTATAAATGTTTAAAAAGACACCTGACAGGTGTCTACACCTGCTGTCAGTCCTGTATACTCCTTAATAAATCAATCCACAAAATATTTGAGTGCCTGCTATGTACATAGCACTGGGTCAGGCATTGTTTGAGTGTGTGGAGGACAGGAGAGCAAGGTAAGGTGCTGCTGGAGACATAGAGAAGAGTAAGATATGACCACTGTCTTCCAGGAGTCCATGATATCACTGGGAGAGATCATAGCACTTGCCCAAAGATACATATTCAGTGTTTGACTAAATGTCACATATGTGGCCCTAAGACAGTAAATTTTTTAGCAGGGAAAAATTGCTTGGAGTTCATTGGGAAAGGGTTCATGGAGGAAGTAGGAAATGAGTTGGAACTAGGATAATTTAGAATTGAATCTGATGCAGAGGAAGTGGGGCATTCGAAGTGAAAGGATTATGGGTTTAGGTCTGGAAAGGACCTTAATATATCTTAGTTCAACACCCTTATTTCAAAGATGAATCTGAAGCTCAAGGAGGATGAACAACTTGTCCACAGTAACTAGTGGAGCCAGAATTTAAACTGGAATCCTGACTTCAAATACACTACATTTTCCACTCACCATACCTTTTGGTCTCCAATATGACCAAAAGCACAGAATTATGTGCCTCACTGGAACAAGGGTTTGAGGTGGGCAGTAGTGAAAAATAAAATTGGAAAGGTAGTTTCATTCAGCTTCTGGAGGGCTTTGAATTCCAGGCTTAGGAATTTGGACTTTGTTGTGTAGGTAATGAGGATCCACTGATGATCCTCATCATTAGAAGAGTAACATGATTAAGGCAGTATTTAAGGGATATGAGTCTTTGAAAAAATTATTTATCTTTATTTTTAGTTTTCAACACTCCCTTTTATAAGACTTTGAGTTCTAAATTTTCCTCTCTCCCTCTCTTCACCTCGCCTCAAGATAGTATGGAATCTGATATAGGCTATACATGTATGATCACATTAAACATATTTTAAGGGATGTTAATCTTGCAGCAGCATCAAGGACAGGGCATGGGAGAGAGATTAGAGATAGGAAGAGGAATTAGGAAGTTGTTATAATAAACAAGAAATAAAGATTGGATGGAATGGGAGAGTGTGAAAGATATTATGAAGAAAGTATTGATAGGACTTGGTGACTAGCTTAGTATAGGAGACAAAGGAGATATATAGATTAAAGCAAATTCTTGAACACTTTGAAGAATGATGGTGCTATTTACAGAATCAAATAAGTTAAAGGAGATCTGATTAGTTGGGGAGCGGAGAAAAGATGAGTTCAGTTTTTGACATATTGAATGTAAGATGAAGGTGAGACATCCAGGTAGAAGTGTCTTATGGGTAACTTAGTGGAAGTCCTGGGGGTGGTAGTTGAAGCTCTGAGAGAGGATGAGTTCTCATATCGAGGAAAAAGGCCAGGTTTGGAATAGGGGTAGAGAAGAAAGAGGTGCCAGAGAATAAGCCAGAGAGGGAGGAAGAGAACCAGCATAATGTAATGTCACTGCTGGCCAATGCAGTTTTAAGTACAAGGGAATGGTTTTATTGAAGAAATGATATCCCCGGAATCTTGAAAGTCAAAGAAGTACACCTTTACTTTTAGTTTCAGAATGTGTTATATTTAGGATTATGTTTATTTGGCCATTTAAACTATTTGAGATAATTTACTATATTGTAGCAATAGTAATACATGATTTAGGAAGAAAGGAAGAAGGGTTACCAAATCTGTAACATTTCCCTGTGGCACCTGCTTCATTTTACAACATATGGCTAAAATGTTTCTAATGACCCTGTTTGGAAGTTAAATACCATATAGTAAAAAAAGAACCCCCCAAAATAACCCAACCCTAAAAAGTAGCTGAAGACACATAGGCTTAGTATAATGGTTATGGTGACATATTCCAAATGACCTGTGCATATGATCTTGGAAGGAAAGACCTCAGGAAAGTTAAAACCAGTTCTGAAGTTTATGATGCATTTCAAATAGACTGTTCACCAATTTAAAGTTATTTCTTTGTGGAGCATGTCCATTTTTAGAATATTTTGGGCTCATGTCAGGCCAGTTATTTCTACCTGCATGGTCTTTCTCCCATCTGGTTCCTCTTTCTCACTCCCATTAAACTCAGGGTCTCATCTTTTCTCAAATAGACCATTGTAACACCTTCCTAACTGTTTTTTCATATCTCCAGGCTATTTATTTTCTTTAAAAAGATATTCAACATTCTTTTAAAAAAAATTTGAGTTGCAAATTATCTCCCTACTTCCATCCCCTCCCCTACACATTGAGAGAAGGAAAGCTATATGCTTTCAATTATATATATGAAGTCATACAAAACATTTTCATATCAGCCATGTTGCCAAAAAAAGCAAGAAAAATAAAATAAGTGAAAAATGTATGCTTTCATCTGCAGAGTTCAAGAATTCACTCTCTGGAGGTGGGGAATATTTTTTCTTGCGAGTCCTTTGGAATTCTCTTGGATCATTGTATTGATTAGTGTAGCTAAGTCTTTCACAGTTGATCATTACAATATTGCTGTCACTGTGTACAATATTCTGTTTCTGCTCACTTAACTTTGCATCAGTTCATAGTCTTCCTAGATTTTTCTGAAACTATCTTGCTTGTCATTTCTTAAAGTACAATAGTATTCCATCACAATCATATAGTAGGACTTGTTCAGCCATTCCCTAATTGATGGGCATCCCCATAATTTCCAATTCTTTGCACCAAGAAAAAGGAGCTACTATAAATATTTTTGTACATATAGATCCTTTTCTTTTTTTCTTTGATCTCTTTGGCAGAGGGTATGCACAGTTTTATAGACCTTTCAGCATAGTTCCAAATTGTTCTCCAGAATGGTTGGACCAGTTGACAACTCTACCAACAGTGCACCTATTTTGCCACATCCCCTCTAGGATTTGTCATTTTCTCTGTCATGTTAGCCAATATGACAGGTATGAGGTGGTACCACAGAGTTATTTTAATCTGCATTTCTCTAATCTCCAATCCCCTGATTTAGAGCATTTTTCATATGATTATTGATAGCTTTGATTTCTTCCAAAAACTACCTGTTCATATCCTTTAACCTTTTGTCAGTTGGGAAATGGCTCTGAAATTTGATTTGTTTGATTATATAATTGAGAAATGAGGCCTTTATCAGAGAAACTTGCTGTAACAACACCCCCCCCCCCATTTCCTGCTTTCCTTCTAATTTTGGCTACATTGATTTTATTTGTGCAAAATCTTTTTAATTTCAAGATGGCTCAGTGGAGCGAGCACTGGCCCTAGAGTCAGGAAGACCTAAATTTAAATCTAGGCTCAGCCATGCACTACCTGTGTGACCTTGGGCAAGTCATTTAACTTCTGTTTGCCTTAATTCACTGAAGAAGGAAATGGCAAACTATTCCAGTAACATTGCCAAGAAAACATCACACAGGGTCACAAAGAGTTGTGCACATTTGAACAACAATAAAACAAAATATCCATTTTACTTCCCATGATCCTATCTCTTATTTGATCATAAACTCTTCCCTTATCCACAGATCTGACAGGTAAATTTTTTCGTGATCTCCTAATTTGCTTATGTCATCCTTTATGTCAAAATCATGCAACCATTTTGACTTTACCTTGGTATACAGTGGGAGATATTGGTCTACACCTACTTTCTGTCAAACTTCTTGTCAGTTTTCCCAGCAATTTTTGTCAAATAGCGAATTCTTACCCCACATGCCTAAATCTTTGAGTTTATCAAATACTAAATTACTATGGTCATTTACTATTATATACTGTGTACTTAATCTAGTCCACTGATTTTGTACACTCTATTTCTTAGCCAGTACTGATTTGTCAGTCTATCCGCCATGCTGTGGCCTAAGCAATCCTCCCAATATGCTTCTATGATTAGGTGACTCTACTTAAAAATCTTCAATGATTCCCTATTGCCTACTGAATTAAATGCAAAATCCTTACTCTGACATTCAAGGCCCTTCACCAACTTGTTCAAACCTACTTATTTCTTCTGTGCTTGTAATAGATGCCTCACCTATCTGTCTTTGACTTCCATATGAAATTTACCTCTCTTTTCAAATTTCTTGCATCACTTTGCCTGAATGATTCTTCTGAATCGTTCCAACTCCCTCTTGTATATTTGTGTGTTTTTTTTATGTATTTGTGTTTTTGACCTGCATTTCCTCCTTTTGCTTGAAAGCTCCTTGAAATCAGGGCCTATAGCTATCTTTCTATGTAGCACTAGACAGTCTTAATATTTCTTAATACTGAACTGTACTGAATTTTGGGCAGATATTTTTGGTATTTTGGGTTGTTATTATTTTATATGCTGTAGCATATGTATTTTACCATTATTGCTGTTATGATGATTAATGGGCCCTGAGTTCAAGTCCTAACTCCATTATTTACTAGTTGTGCGATCTTTGGTGAATTTCTTACATTCTCTGTGCCTAAGTGTCTTCATTTGTAAAATGGGGGTTATACAGTTATCCCTTCCACACTGTGGTGTTTAGGGGTGTGGTACCCCTGCGATCTGGAAAATCTGTGTAAACATTTTTGGCCTTCCCTTCATATCACGGAATAAGTCTGATTTTTTTCTTTTTCTTTTACAGGGTGTTTATAGCTCTCTCTATATGGATATATTATGCATTTCTGAGTTTCTAAACTTTTTCTGTGTTGTCTGCTGGCCTTCGCATGTCATCTGTGGCATCTGCAAAACTCCCCCAAAATTCTCATTTAATTTCTTATGCTGACCCCCAATATATTGAAACTGTGATGGGGGAAGTCATGATGTGGAAGGGATAACTGTGATTGCATTGCCTCTGTTATACAGGGTCTTTGAAATGGTAAAATGAAGATATATATATATATATATATATATATATATATATATATATAGACACACACACACACACACATATATAGTTTTTTTTTCTGTAAACCACTAAGAATAATGATACATATCTTATGGAGATTAACATTTGTTAGCATATATATCAAATTGGCTTTGTGGCAAAGAAACAATGAATTATAAAAAGCGATTGTAGAAGTAAATTGTGGTTGACACTCTAACTAAAGTGTCTTGGATTTCAAATGCAGATGGCCTAATATATCTGTTTCAAAGAAACAAGCCAACTATTCTCCAGGAGTGCTGGATAGGATGCTCTACAAAAATACTCCCATTCAACCAGACAGACTCACAGCTGTTTCTATCAAATCCAACTACATCAGGAAGGTGTTCAAGAAAAAGAGAAATTATGGAGGGGAAAAACTTTCAACATTCAGAATTATTCTCTGTATTTAAACAATTATAGTCTCATTTTATTTCAGAATACCCTTGAAAAATGATCTTACTATAAAGCCACAACATTATACATATAGACAAAACCTTGTTAGCAAAACCTTGTTACATGAGCACTGGTTGTTATAGTATTGTAGCGATATCTAAGATATTTAAAAAACTGGAAACAATATACCCTGAAGGCTGCAATATATGTATGTATATATGAATTCATATATATACATATATGTGGATTATCATTACTACTTCTGCAAGCATGTCACTAAGATTTCATCATCACAAAGTATTATTACATGTGATCCAAAAAGTAGGCAGATTTTTCAGTGTTATAAATTGAAAATACACAAATGCATACCAGGTCTATCTCAGTGCTGAAAAAAAAACATGGTCTACAAGTACTACAAAACTGAGTCAGGGGCCCAAACCAGAATCAATTCCTTAGGCTTTGATAGGTAATTAATAAAGAAGAAATCTATGGCTTGTTATGTGCATTTCAAAGGCTGGTTTGTAAGTTTTATAAGCAGAAAAGTAGTACAATATGCAAAACAAATTGAGTCAAAAGTCTATTTAGGTATGAAATGACCTTAAAGTGGAAGTCATTTACAAGGCATCTGATGCTTAATAGGTACCAAATTAAAAACAATTTTTTTTCTTGATCTCTAGAGCAAGAGTGTGAGGTATTATGTGTAAAATAAACTACCTTCCCCCACCAAATAATAAGACAGAAGGCACACAAATTAAAACTCTTCTGGTGATGGGGTAGAATTTTAAATAAATCAGTGTATTTTCTAGGAGAAAAAAACCCAGAATTTTACTTTCAATTTTCAGTAACTTAAGGAGGTCCCAGAAACTATAAATTGGCATCCAAAGGTGGGCTTTCCCTAAATATTTAATAAAAAGTGTGATAAAATACTGGCAGATACATTTCTACTGGCAAATATGTTTTTGCTGAAATGCATAATCTAGATGATAAAATTTAATGGATAAAGTTACAAAAAAAATCACACTTTCCTGGGCACATTTTCACTGCATTATACATGATTTGGCTAAAAGGTAAAAATCAGCATCGTACATTCTTCAAGACTGTTATTAATATTTTTCAATTAGTATTAAAATAAGAATGGAATGCAACAGAATATGATCGTACAATATATATCATGCAATATTCTGACTTATCAGTCATTATGCCATAGCCAATGATATGAGGGGAGTGTATGTTTTTCTTTAAGTCTTTTATGTTTACATGGCATTTTTTAGGATCAAAACTATAAATGAATGCAGATTGTGAGGCAGTTTCAAAGATTTCAGAATGCCTAATAAAGCGTGCTGGAAATATCTCTGTTCCTAGAGTACACAGCGATTGCTTGAAGGCCCAAACTACAGCAGTCTTGGTTGCTGCTACTTCTAGTCCTTTGATGCTGCTATTCTTTATTCAGATGACCTGTGGGTATTAAGGTCATGGGGTTCTGTGTGTCCAAAGGAGATTATCCCATAATTTCTGCAGGTTCAGTGACCAACTTGGATCCATCCCATGCTGTCTTGAACTGTTCAGGAACAGGAAATTCTTTCTGGTAGAGGGATAACAAGAATGCTGGCTAAATAAATGAAGGTTGTCTTATGCATGCAAACAGTTGGCAAACATGATGGTTAAAGAGTTTATATCTAAGGCAAGCCTTTTCAATACCACACTGGGACAAAATCTGTTTTTTCTGAGTCACATCATTAGTTATCTCTTATACGAATGTTCCTCATCTACCCTTTGGCCTGGGAATAAAATGTATTGAGGCAAACAAGGTAAATCAGTTTCCCACCTCCCTGTTGACACTCCTTTTTCCCCCTTCCACCCCAATCTGGGGTAAAGACACCAATACATTAAAAAAACAAACAAAACCAAACAGAATAGAAAATGGGAGGAAAGAAGTTTTGCTGTTTTTTTCCACAGACACCTCTTGGGCACTTCATCTAGGGGTTTCAATTAAGGGAAATAGACATCTGTCTTTGGCTCTGGAGCTCTGGCATCCCTCACTTATCATTTAGGAATCACTGATAATGTTGTAGGTGACCTGGAGCACGTGTGTCTTTCTAAAATAGATATTTTGGTGAATCATAAAACTATATTTAGCTGAAGGCAAGTAAGATTTCTTTTCATTTTTTCTTTTTTTTTTTTGAGTAGGGAAGGCAGGGCAATTGGTATTAAGTGACTTGCCCAAGGTCACACAGCTAGTAAGTGTGTCAAGTGTCTGAGCCCGGATTTGAACTCAGGTCCTCCTCATTCCAGGACCAGTGCTCTACTCACCACACCACCTAGCTGCCCCACAAGTCAGATTTCTAATCAGGCCCCTTCTTTTGAGTATGCATATACGCATATCTTTTTACAGCAAGTACTTGTTGAATGGCAGCATCACTTGCAGTAGAGCCAACAGAAAGTCTCTGAAGGGGCAACTCAAAGAAGCCACATCTTTAATATTCTAGAAGAGTAGTTGGACCAGATGGCTTCTGAGGTTCTGTCTGGCTCTTAATCAATGATCCTCAGCAAATTTTTGGTTCTTCTTGTTGAAGTCGGCACAGAAAATGAGGTTCAGTTTTTTCCATCAAGTCACACTTCTTTGTTACTGTGTGAATTACCAATATCCTCTAGGTGATCTCAGTTTTCCTTTGGAAGGAGTCATTGCTCTTTGAAACAACTGTCCCTAATAAATGAGAGATGTACCCAGTTCAAAGTACATGGGGCTGAGATGGAGGGGGGATAGAAAATAAGATGTGAAATCTCATGAGAAGTCTTAACCAACAGAAGAATGCACAGAATGCAAACTGGCTTGACAAGCAAGTCAATGTGAATTTTTCCACTTAGGTCAAATCACATTTTGCTTTTGTTTTTGAAAGCTGCAGCTCAAGTATGTGTAGGAAGGACACAGAAAGGAAGTGATGGTTTCTAAGGGGAATGTGAGACTCGGTATTGTTCTCTGACACTTGTAGGAGCAGTGCTGGCCATGCTTTTGTCCTCACTGGGAATTCCCTTATGCTTTAGGGAGACTGGTTGTGGCAGTAGTGACTAGACCAAGTAAATTAGCTTGTGTTCTGGCTCCTCATCAGCTGAAAAACTGACTAGCAGACCATGATTTACTGGAAGATTTTCTTCCACAGAATGTCATGCTAAGAACCCCAATTAATTTATCTTTTCCCATATAATAACAGTTCATATTTATATAATTCTTTAAGGTTTAAGGATAATATTTGTAAAACATTTTGCAAGCCATAAAGTGCCATTTTTTGGAGGGGGGAAGGCAGGGCAATTGGGGTTAAATGACTTGCCCAAGGTCACACAGCTAGTAATTGTGTTAAGTATTTGAGGTCATATTTGAACTCAGGTCCTCCTGACTCCAGGGCTGGTGCTCTACTCACTGCGCCATCTAGCTGCCCCAAAAGTGCCATTTTTATTATAATTTAGGCAATTTAGATACATATTTTGGACTTACTGTAGCCTATTACCAACTATGACTTGTGTGAAATAATGAATAAATGATATCAAATTGGAACAGTGTGGTCAAAGATGGAGATAGATGAGCCAAGTAGCAAGAATGAAGGGTCGGAGCTAGATAGCTTGAGTGTCTCACTGAAGCTCACATAGTGTTTAAAAATCTACGAGAGGGCCTCTAACATGTTGGGTAGACCCCACATGAAGAATTAATGGGAAGACATAGAAAAGTCACACAAGAAAAAAAAGTATGGATGAGTTGTGGTCAGTCCTACTGGAAGCAGTACCTACGTCAGAGACATGGTTGATTCATGGAAGTACTGGAATGTAAGCTCAGAGGTGAATAAATGTTTAAGCAAAAGTATGGATGTTAATCGTAGGGACTAAAGAAGGATCTTAGCAGTCTGTATACTCACGTAATCACCATCCTGTGGAATAAGTATGTTCATTTCAGATGACTTGGCACTCACAATTGCACAGTCTAAAGCTTCTTCACTGAGGTATATGTGGCAGCCTTCTGTCTTATTAATTGAAATTGTTGGCACTCTCCCCATAACCTGAATTTAAAACAAATGAATAAACCTGTAGTGCTATGGTAATACATATTACAAATGTGAACAAATTCCAACGTAAAATTCAACAGGCCTTAAGCAAACCTCATGAATATTTTGGCAAGGGCAAAAGGATATAGTTCGGTGGTGGGTTCCTGGGGTCAAAGGTAGGACTGCCATTTTGGGAAAAGGGGATTATAAGAAAGAATTTTCAAAACTTAGGATCCCCTTCCTTAAAATGGAGATGGAAGTCCTCATAATATGGAAGCCACTGTATTCAGAGGTGGCTTAACGCTTATCTCTTAGTAGGATTACAATGTTCACGAACAAATGAATACATAATGAATGTGTTTTCATAGATTTAAAAATTTTCCCCCATTTATCTTTGTCAAGTTTGAATGAACATAGATATTAAGTATTGTCATACTGCAAAATATTAATAGTAAATAAATGATCCTTGAACTTGATAGCTGACAGATTAATAATTTTCTGAACCTACCAAAAAATAAAGGAGAAGCAGGATGATTCTTGTTAGCAAAGTCTTATGTTAGATGAAGACATTTACACCATCCATCTGTCTTAGGAGGTTAATGTGACAATTACATGAGATAGTATACATTTAGGTACTTTGAAGGTAATGAAACTCTCTCTAAATGTTGGGCCTTATTTTCAGAAAGCTGGGTCAGGGAAGAAGGGCAGGAGTAAACCATTCATAGAACAGCCTCCAAAGTACACAGCAGGAGAATAGATGCTGTGTATTGTTTGCAAATATTCAAGTGCCACCAAAAAATTCTGCTTAGTTTTAAGTTTCTTTCAAATAGCCAGGTTTTAGAAATCTCTGAGGTGTTCTGTAGTAGAATCAAATGTTTTCTGTCCTACTATATTACAGCTCCATAATTTTCCTTCTTGAAATGGTAATTAAAGTGATAAGAACTTCTCCTCTTTCATCCTAAAAACAATGTTGAGTTGCCAATTGCTAAACTCATGTAGATGGCACTACTGATGTCAAGAATTCTCTTGGGGAAACTCAGTCCATATCTCAGTACAAAAAAAAGAAAGAAAAAGGCGAGGTTGTTTAGGGTCATAGAAATGGCGGGGCTTTCCATGATAAATAAAAAGGGAAATCCAGAACTGGAGAGCACTAACATTTCAGTAATTTTTGTCTTAATTTCTTTAGTTTAACAGCAGCAAAGAAGATCAACATGCACAACGCTAGCCAGAATTTTTCATATACCAAGACGATGGATGAAGAAATAAGAATGAGCACCAAACGAATAACTTATGGGGGCAACTTTCTGTTTCAACACCACTTTAAGTTTAATTTCACAATACAGTAGCAGTCTAATGTACCAAGTTTATAATTCTGACACTCTAAGATGGGCTCTCCCCCATGAATCCGGGCAGGCTGTACACAGTGAAAAACAGTTTTAGTTACAAAGAAGAAATCATTTTAGTTTTATCCCTCTTTTATATTCTGAGGTGTATCCAAGTTTATGATTATATCTCTTTGGTGTTATTAGTTCATGTTTACAAAGCATTGATTGCCTTTTTGATTGAGTCTTTAAGGTGATTAAACAAGCATAGGCATTTCAGCAAACAGAGATGTGTTTTAAAGCTTCCCCCCTTCAAGTGACACGTATACAGTAGGAATGGTTTTCCCATGCAGAAATTTAAAGAAAGAACTCATCATTACTGATGGACCAAACTCACATTAGCACAACCCTGTCTACCTCCTAGGGAGACAACACAGAAAAGTGGTAATTCTCTTACTGTTTCATTGATTTTTGTTTCTTTTTTGTTGGGACTGTGAGGGAGCCTAAAATAGATTTACTTATTCCTCTCACTATAGGGTATAATTTTTCTGTAATTGTTTCCATGGTTTTCTAAAATAATCATATGAAGCTGGGTGTGGTAGAGCATGCCTACAATCTTTGCTACTGGGGAGGCTGAGGCTGGTGGATCTCTTGAGCTCAGGAGCTCTGAACTGCAGTAGGAGCAAAAGATAAGACTATACTAAGTGTGTCTGGCACAAAGAAAGGCGTTCCCAGAAGGCCACTCGAATGCCTAAGGGGGAACGAACCAGCCCAGGTTGGAAACCGAGCACGTCAAAGCTGCCAATCAGCAGTCTGATCAGGCACTTGACTGACAGCTGCACTTCCAGCCATGGTACCACAGATTTCTCCCTTACCTACTGATGTTTGAGTGTGAGCCACAGCTGCCTGTTACTTTACTTTGGAAGCTCTTGAGATGGAGAAAATATATAAACTAACTACCAATATGTCACTTGGCTGAAAGATCACTTGAATACCATGTAAACCAGAAGAAGTTTGAGAGAGGCCAACTTTAGTTTAATGTTCAAGTCCACTCTTACGAACTCCATTCAGGGTAGAGAGTCCTGTTGAGAAATCTTGGTAATCTCCCAGTCTAAAAAATAGTGCCAGAGAATGGTGGAGGCCCTACAGAGATACAGTTAACCTCAAGGAGTCAGATTCCGGTAACCAGGAACACAGGAGCAATGGAGAGATAAAGAAGGGAACTTAAGAAGGGCTCATCCAACAGGTGCAGAAGACAGCTGGTGCCAGACAATGGGTCATATGGAAAGAATGTGGCTCAAGATTTATCTTAAGAGGAAGCTGAGGGTTGGGGAAGCTTGTCCAACCTGCCTTAGCCAGAAAGGGACTTCTATCTCTATGGGTGAAGGGGCTGATTCTGGAGTCTACCCCTTTTCTGAAACTCCAGTTGTGGAGGCCTCAAGGAAATTAAGTCTGACTCATTAGGGTCAGGTGAAGGCCAAATGGCACAGTGGACAGAGTGCTGGGCCTGGAGTCAGGAAGATCTGAGTTTAAATCCAGCTGCAGACACTTACTAACTGTGTGACCTTGGGCAAATCACTTAACCCTGTGTGCCTCAGTTTCCTCATCTATAAAATGAGTTGGAGAAGGAAATGGCAAACCACTCCAGTATCTTTACCAAGAGAACCCCCAATGGGATCATAAAGAGTAGGACATGACTGAAAATGACTGAACTCATTAAGGTCAATCTAGGCCAGGGGTGGGGAACCTGTGGCCTCAATGATATATGTGGCCTTCTAGGTCCTTGGGTGCGGCCTTTTGGCTGAGTCCAAGTTTTACAGAACAAATCTTTTTATTAAAGGGATTGGTTCTGTGAAGTTTGGATTCAGTCAAAGGGATGCACTTGAGGACCTAGAGGGCCACATGTGGCCTTGAGGCCATAGGTTCCCCACCTCTGATCCAGGTCATCTGTGGTTCCAGAATTGGGAATATAGGCCAATTGGGAGTGTAGAAGTGAAAGTTTTTAAAAATTAATTATGTTACTATAAAAGTACCAGGACTATCCATATGCTGTTCCTAGGGTAAAGGGAGAGTAAGTTGCACATATATATAGCAAGACAACATCCACTGATGGAATGTATCTAATGTGGGCTAGGTATGAATGAAGCTTTAACATGTGATGCAATATATTTATTTGTGACCTTTATGTGACCATATATTTATTTATGACCTTTATATTGGGTTAACTTCATGCAACTTTAATTTGGATGTGATGTACTATATATCTGCATAGGACTCTGCACCTAGTATAACTGATAATGCATATTAACATATATCATATCACATCATAATATGCATATTAAAGGACATTTTGTGCTATGTGCATGCAGTTAACCTTATGTATCTAGTGTGATTTACAGAGATTGCACTTTTTTTTAAACCGGGAGATGAGAAAGTAATTCAGGGTCAGACGATGACAACTCTATATTTTCTAGAATTCTGTGTAGCAGATCCAAGTCTGTCTGCCCAGGCCTCCTTTTCTCAGCAGTCTGGTGCCTAGGAATAGGAAACATTTCATCATGGGGGAAGAGATGAAAATCCTGAGAAGGGGAAGAAGGTGAAATCACTCAGGAGGACTTTGTAAGGAGAAAGAAAATAGATGCAGTGTCTGGAGAGTCCTGAGTTGCCAAAGGTGGAGAATATAACTGGAGTGGGGCTACAGATTGATTTCTGGTTTCAGGCAGACTGGTGGCTACAAAGATGTGAGGCAGTAGAAATGTACAGACTGGTAATGGCTGAAGTTGGGGCAGACTAAAAGTCAATAACTATAAGTGACAGGGCTTATGGCAGTGAAGGCCTTTCACTGTCTTCTCAATTTTTCAGGCAGAAAATAAATCACTTGGCTATGCTGGGGAAGAGAGAAGTGGAAATGCACTCATTTGGGAACTAGATGTTCCAATTAAAACCTACTTTTCCTTTCCTTTCTTCTTCTCTTCCCTCCCTCCTTCCTTCGTTCCTTCCCTTTCTCCCTATGGTTTACCTAGGTTTCTATTTGTACCATAATAACTGAATACCTCTACAGCTATGAAGTAGCAGGTGTCTTGACTCTAAATTCAGGGCACTTTCCTGCTGTCATTCACTGTGCCTCCTCTTAGGAAGTTACTATGGTATTATGCAAGGAGAGAATGTGTGCATTTCTGTTTTGTGCTGAAGCTTACCTGAATTTGAATATCCTTAGAATTGATTACTTCCACAATGCCCACAACATTATCAAACACAAGGCCAAACTTCTTGCAATTGTCTAGGAAAAAACAAACTCCATAAAATACATGGAATTGCTTTTGCATGAAATGAATTATCACAGTAACTCTAAAACCATAGGTCTACCCTACCAATTGTAATGGAATTTATTTTTCCTTTAATTTGCAGTGTTGATTTGTTACATTTGAAAATGTAAGCCACTTGCTTCAACTCGGTATCTGAAATCACAAGGTCATTGCTATTCTCTTGATATTCCTAAGAGCAAAACAGACACAAACATTACATGCATTAATATATAGATGAGCAAGTCCCATTGATTGTTGAAATGTATACAGAGTTTTGCATTTTTGTATTTCTTCTGTGTCTTTTCTCTTTCAGAAACTCTTCCATAGGGACGGAGATAGTTTTTAAATTTTCACCCTGTGGATGGGGAATGTTGCCATCATTGGTTGGTCATCTAGAGTTACCTTCTGGGGTTCTTCACCTCTCTGCAGAAGAATTGAGAGTATCCCCCATGCTGGCTTGAGTCTGATGAGCATACAAAGACATAGATCATGGGCTGGCTGTTTTCTTTGTACCCTCTTGCTGATGAGCTGGAGTGGGCAAAGAAGCTAATGGGTGAGCAGTAAATCCTGTGACACCTGCCCAGTTGGGTGGAAGTATGGATGTTAAACACAGCCTCTAAAGGTTAACTCATTTGGAAATGTGGTATAGGGAAAATCTCTAGGGAAGCCCATGGCCTTAGTAGAACCATCACCTCTCATCTATATTCATCTCATCCACTAAATATGTATAGTAAAGCAAAACAAATTTTCTCAAAAAATATGTCTTATCTGTACCCTGAAACCAACACCTAGCTCTCTTGGGAGGGAGATAGAATGTTTCATCATTGGTTCTCTAGAATCGTGGATGATCATTGCATTCATCAGGGTTCTTACAGCTTAAAAGTTGTTTGTTTTTTTCACAATGTTTTGTTATTCTACAAATTATTCTCCAGATTCTGTTAATTTCATTATCTGTTTGTAAAAGTCTTCAAAATTGTTCATTTTTGTAATATCGATATTATAATATAGATTCTGCAATTTCTTTATGGAGAAATCCTTGAAAGTTGTGGATGCTATAGAGGGATGTGATCACATTAAGCCTGCGTCAACGTAACAGGTAATAAGCATGGTAAGGGAGAACAAAACGTGTTGGATACAGTGATTGAAAATGGTTTGGTACCTTGTCTTCTTGGTCTCAATCTGTGTGGACTGGATAACTATTAATACAGCTATACTTACCACTCTCCATTTCTTTCCTTCCAGCTCTAACACGGGAGGATGGTTCTGCTGCAAAGGAGATTGGGGAGAGATGGGACTTGGAGTGTGGTTTTTAGTAGGAGAATGAGTCTGTCCTCCTTGAGCCCTCAGCTTGGGATTCTTATGTGTCTTCTGATCATCGGACACATGTCGGAGTCCTAGAAAAACAAACTCATCAACAGGTATCCTAATACTTTGTGTGAAGAGAAACTATCTTCCTCTACTTTGAAGGACTACAGGAAGCCATGATTTGAGCAGAAGTGACATAATTTTATAATGTTGCTCTAAACATATCTTAGGGCCACTTGCAAACTCCATGGGCCTGGGTAGCATTTAGTTATTGCTGATTTGTTTCATTCATGTCCAATGCTTCATGACCTCATTTCGGGTTTTCTTGGCAAGGGTATTGTAATCGTTTGCTACTTCCTTCTCCTGTTCATTTTACAGATGAGGAACTGAGGCAGAGTTAAGTGACTGCCCAGGGTCACATAATATACACTTACACATAGTAAGTGTATGAGGCCAGATTTGAACTCACGAAGATGAGTTTTCCTGATTCCAAGCCCAGTGCTCTGTCCATTGTGCCCCTTAGGTGCCCGTAGCGTCTAAAGGTCTACATAATAGCCTAACTGGTAACACCACCAATTGAAACACTTTTACCTTGGGTATCTAAAACTGATGGGTAGAATTTCATGTTTTCTAGGTACACATCACTGAATGAAATAGAAAACAATGGCATGGCTAATACTTGTATTTATATAAAGGTAAAACATCTCCCACCTTACTAATTTAGAGTGTGCCATTAAAAGTCTAACCAGAATAATAAATCCAACTTCATTTCACAGATGAGTAATCTGAAGTCTGGAGAGGTGAAGGGTTTTTCAAGAAGGGCCAGGACTAGAACATTTATCTGTTGACTAGTATGTTCTTTCCCCTATACACACTATTATCTGTGCAAAACAAAAATGTATTGTCATGTACTTTTCAGCATTTAGCAATTGTTACTGAAAATTGAACAGCATACATTAATCCCTTTAATGTACTTTTTGATCCAGCAAGACCAGCCTTCGTGCTGTTCTTCACACAGAATACTCCATCTCCCTCCTCTGTATCTTGGCACAATTTGTTCCTCATCCCTGGAATTCATTTCTTTCATTAACCATGCCTTACCTGAACATAGTGAGATGGGATTCATGTTCTAATTCTTCAACTATTGTGTGAGCTCCATGATAGCAATCAGACTACATTTATAAATCCCCCTGGTAATATTTAGCTGATGTCTGGATTGCAGAGGCAGAAGCCAAAGCACGAGAGGGTTATGTAATATGTTAATAACTGGCAAATTTTGAATTTGGAGTCCCTGAAGTCTGATCCTGACTCTACTGAATTACTTTACCTATAGGAGGAGAATATGTTTTTTCATCCTAATAGTATTTGCATGTGTGTATGGCATGAGAATAGAATGATTCACTTATTCCAACCAGGGATCAGACTAAGCACTGATGAACTGTTGGAAGACTTGTACACCTGGTGTTAATAGATAGGATTGACGATCTTATTGTTATTGCTCTCTAACCTTTAGTAATTGCCTCCCCCTGGTTAAGCTGAGCAAACAGAGCTGAGCGTGATGGTGAGGACTCTTCTTTTCTGCTTTCATTATCGAAGATTGGAGGTGGTCCTGGAGGTGGAGGAGGAGGAGGAGGTGGGGGGACACCCTGCCCACTGGAGAGAATAGACAGTGCTGATGAAGGGGATGCTATTGGACCCTGTAGAAAAGAAAGAAAAAAGAGGATTTAAAAACACTTTTTTGCTTTAAGATTTGTAATCTTAGGCAGCTAGATTTTTGCCAGGAAAGGACTCTCAAGAACTGTTGGCACTGGAAAGATTGCAGTTCATTAAGGAATTCTCAGGGATGTAAATTAAATCTGTGCAGAAGGTGTGTGAATGTGTGTGTGTAAGATGGGACCTGGGCTTTCAGTCTTAACTGATTGGCCCTATCCACAGATTCGTATTATAGTTAAGAGGCTAGTAAAACCATAAAGACTAGTGTGGGTTCACAGGCTTAGATTTGAAGGAAACTGGGCTTTGTCTAGTTTAGAATCATAATAAAATTATATACACACAAACATACACGCACACATATGTATATGTATGCATACATATACATAATATATATTATATATAGCCTAAGAGTGTGATATTTTTCAGGATATTGTTGCTTGTTATTATATTTGAGTGAGAATTGCTGAGGAAAATACATAATGGCTCTTAGATACTTTTGAAGCTTTTTGTAAGATTGAAGAAACCAATATTCCTTTTCTAGATCAATTTTTCCATATATGGATGTAAGATAATGTATTCCCATGCTAGGTGCTTCATAAAGGCCAAACAAGATTAAAGATGTAGATAATTGAAGAGTGTATGCCAGAATTGATTTTGTAATAGATCAGCTTAAAGAGCTGACCATTACTAAAACAAAAAAGAAACGTACTAGTTGAGTTCTTGCCTTCTTCCCATATTGCAACACAATTTTTCAACACTAAATTCCAAGGTATTAAAATAGAATAGTATGGTGAATTATGAGAGACGGCAATGGGTCCATATTTTCTATGTGTTTTATTTCTAAATAAATATGGCAAATGGTGTTTTAGATATTAGAGATCAGTGATGAAGATTTGGGAAAAGATTGAAAATCTTTGTATAAAAAATAATTCAGTAGGCAATGTAGTACCAAAATTTCTCTGAGGACATAAGAAACCTGCCAATTTTACATCTATTTCAAAAAGGCATTATAAGGGACAAGAATCAAAAGAACAAGACTTTAAAAAAAAATCTCACCAGAGTAAGAGGCCAAATAGTGTGCAGTGAAATAGCACACTAGTCATCAGAGATTAAAAACTTAATTTAATTAAAAAGAGACTGCCAGAAGGTTTAGAAAACTTTTGTTGGACAGGAATCCAGTTCAGTTTAAATGCTTGATATAAAAAAATACTTTGCATTAAAAAAAACACCTTCGACAAAAATCTAAACACCGCTGGATAAATCTACTGAATTATATTAACTCATAATTTATTCAGTAGCATGAAGAATCAAAATTGATATGTCTGAATGTGCAGTACCTAATTTCACTGGGGACAAACCCCACAGTTTCCACAATGTTTACTCAAATCCTATTTGCCCACAGGTTAGGCCACAAAATTATATTTTTTTGTGGCTTAATAGAGTCAGAATATTTTGGATTAACTCTTTATCTCTAGATTTATAAACCATGTGACCCTGGACAAGTCATTAAAATTTCTAAGCCTTGGCTTTTCCCTACATAAAATGAAGACACCACCTGTGTACCAACCTCATAGAGTTGTTGTGAGGCTCACGTGAAATAATGTATTTAAAGCAACTTGTAGACTTCAAAGCACTATGTATATATGTCAGCCATTTTTAGTATGTCAGTACTTTCAGGGATAGATAACCAAATAAGTGAAGGGGCTTTAGGCCTCTTCAGAAGTTTAGCAAAAAGCTGAAATTTGAAAAGAAATTTTTTTCTTGTTATTTGTTTCTGTTACTTCCATTCAGGAAAAGGATCGGAATGATACCCGAACCATTTTTGTGCAATATAGAACCATAGATCTGGACTCAAATGAAGCCTCAGAGGTCATCTATTCCAATTTTTAGCTAACATCTGACAGGTGGTTCATTCAGTCCATATCATTTTTGTACAGCTCTCTGATACAAGTGAGGACCAGATGCTTGAAAAGAAGAGGTAAAGAGGGAACTCTAATATAGTGCTAGAAAATAGATCCATTTTCTTCTGGGTTTTAAAATCTTCCTTTTATGATACCAGGAAAGAGTGTGAACATTTTATTTGAAGCATAAAGTGCTGATATTCCTTTTATTTATCTAACAAAGTGTCAGTGCTGTGCTCATGGATGCTTTCAACTCTGAAGTGTTTGTTACTTTTGTTCATGTACATTGTGACTCATAGAATAAGTAAAGCAACAGAAATTTGCTGCTAGAAACACTGCTACTTTATACTCTTATTTTGTGGAAAGGGGAGACGATACGGGCATCTGAAGTCACAGTGGTTCTATCACTCTCAGAATTCAGAGCTGCCCCCAAAGAGCCATTAGAGAACAGTGAAACCAACAAGCTGCATATTCAAATTCTTGTAACTATGATACATTTGGATGGCTGACCCAGGAATACTAAACAAAGAATTCACTACACCAAAGAAATAAATGTTGAAAACCAAAGCCAACAAAAATAAGGGAACCCAGAGGAAAAGTTGAAACTGTGTCTTTAACTTACCTTTGTATGCAGTATCAACACCATGGAAAACATAATACGATGTCCTTGTTTCCAAGGTTACTTTTGCAATTAACATTCAGGGATTCTAATGCATAAAGTACACTTGAAACTGAACTGATTAAGCATCCTCTTAACTGGATCATGTTAGGGTACACCCTAACACTGGGTTATCTTTTCCTTTCTGTCCCCTTCTCTCCTATTAGTGGTTGAGAGATGACATCACCAGACACTAAAGCTTTCTACATTATCATTAAGGTAGGAGGCTATTTAATGTCATTCCCATTAACTGGAATCATGGCAGCAGTCTGAGGACCCCCTCTATGGCCTGAGCTGTTCCGATTTTGCCACCCTGAAGCCTGCCTTGTAAGGGTATCTGACAGCAAGGCCTGCCTGACTCCACAATGTATCAAATGAAGGAATTCACCATTCACTAGAAAATGATGTCGAAGATACCATGTACACAGCTTACATTTAGAGATAAGAGATGACTGACTTTTCTTATTGTCTCCAGCCATTAGAAAGATCCAAAGACATAGTGAAGCACATTGATTTGTGCCACTCCTTAGCCTGGGACTTCAATTGTTTATGTAGAAGACTTCAGGGAGCCAGATGCAATAAAATGTTTCTTCCAAGGAGACTTGAATCTATCACTCCAGTGCTGAGCCTTGGGACAGCAAAAGTACCAGGGGCCCTGTGCTTCCAGAATTAAGACACTGGGATGTAAAATGTCTTCCAGACATGCCTCATCTCTTAACACCTTGGGATTAGCCTATCCTCCTTGGGGGAGTAGAACATTAGTTATTTACTGATCTAGATGACCATAGAGAACTTGCTGCCTGTGTCCCCACGTCCCCTCTGATGGCGGTGGAGGAGCCAGAAAAGCTGACATCACCACCCCATACTCACTCTTTGTTCAGTCATTACAGGATCCTGGCCAGTGGGGGACCTCTATCCTCCATGCCATGAACTCCCAGCTCCCTTTCCCCCATTCTTGCAGTTCAGATCTTTTGTGGCAAAACTCCTTCCCTATCCTAATTTTCCCTGCCTTCTCATCACTATCCTCCTCTGTCCTACTTCTGAACTTTAAAATCCATAATATTCCATATTGTCCTATGTCATCCCATTCTATGATGACCCCTACTATTGCTTTTTTGAGTTATGTTTTACTTTTTGGAATCTGATCATTTTCTCCCTTTCCTACCTACTTCTCCCCACTACTGAAAAAAAGAAAAGCAAAACTACACAAACACACACACAGACACACACATACACACACACATAGAAGCAAAATATTGTAAATACAATTCCCAAATTCAACATTTACCATGAAGCTTTTTTCTATATAAGGCACTGAATTAGTCTCAAAGGATACAATGAAGAAAAAAGACTCCAAGATCCTGCGGATACATGTACACACACACACACACGCGCGCGCGCGCACGCACACACAAATGATGCAAGGTAGAATGTGATGGGATGGTCCAAAATGCTCAAGATTTTTGAGGAGGGAAGAGTATACTTTCAATTGAGGTTGAAGAAGATCATAAAAGGCTACACAGAAATGCTACCTAAATTGGCCCCTGAAAGAATGTAATTTTAAAAGCAGACATATACAAAGATTATTTTCTAAGAACGGGACTTGAACAAATGCATGGAGAAAAGAATCAATCCAGGAACGAAAACTAACCCATTAGATCCTCACCTATGCCCGCTGAAATCCTTCTCTCCCTTCAAGTTTCCATCTAGGTGTCATTTCCTTCATGAAGACAAGATAGCCTACTAGTGGTCTTCAAGTATTTTAAGGACTGTCCTGCAGAAAGGGGATTAGACTAGCTCTGTTTGATCGCAGAGGGTAGAACCAGGGGTGAACCAGGGGTGATGGAGGGAAGTTTCAAGGAAGCCCATTTCAAGGAAGCTCTTCTTAATGCCAGGAAAGAAAACATTTCTAACCATCACAAAAAGTGAAATGGATTGTCTCAGAGTTTCACCCTCCTTGGTGGTCAAGAAGAAGTTAGACGATCACTTACTGATAATATTTTATAGTAGGGATTCCATTCATGTACTAGTTAGACTACGTAGCCATTGACATTCCCTGCAATTTTCCAATTCTGTGGCTTAAATGCCCACCCTGTCACTTGCTGCCTGAGTAGCTTTGGGCAAATTACTTTCCCTTAATTACTTCATACTCAGTTTCCTCATTGGGAAAATGATTAGGTTGGGCCAGACAGCCTCTAATGTTCCTCCCAGTTCTAAACCTGTGATTCGGTGAAGGGCTATGCATGGTTCTCAGCAGAGGCATTTTGGGCAAACTCTAAATGATGGATGTTATTCAATAAAATATATCATTTTGTGCAAATTAACTGGATAATTCAGGTTCATCAAAAACTATGTCTTTGATGATTATTGTTTTTTTGTCATCTTATCTGGAAAATTAATTCAATCTTAGTTCTATATCACAGCATCATAAATCTCAAAACTAGAAGAAACTGAGAGAATATCTCAGGGTGTCCCCTGCCTTCAAAGGGCTATCCTGACCCCCATTTAATATGTGAGGCCATGAGGCACAGAAAGTCACCCAGCTAACAAGCAGTGAGCTGGAAAGAGATAAACTAGGTAGCATGTTCACCATCACAATGGTCTTTCCACCTGTCCACATTGCTACTTCCCAAGAAGGAGACTGAAAAGCCAGGAAAAGAAGGATAGATTGTCAGTGGAGAAAGCCCAGGGGATAATGACTAGAACCAGCTTACTTACTCAAAACCACTGAGTAAACAACAACTCTCTCACAAAAGTTGGCCTGTACTACTTTCCTTGGAATCATGTATTGGGAATCACTCAATTATCCTATTCTTCTAGTCTATAGTCGATGGAGAGTTTTGAAATGCCAAAAACTTGTCAACAATGGCTCCAGCTTTCTGAATAGGAAAACCAGTACCTTCATGATTTTAATTAAATTCTAGAGGCCAGAGTTCATTACAAAAACAAACAAAAAACCCAAACCATAGCCTCAAAACTTGCCTTGCGAACGACTCAAGATTAACTCTGAACTGATGTTAAATGCAGAGTTATTCAGCAAAGACTATTTGATAGTTATGAGACTTGCAGAGATTGCAAATCCTCTTTTTCTCTAGGTTGATTTCAGCTGTTTCCCTTGAGAACAGCTGCTTTCCCCATCTTGACACATGAGGTGTGACTACAAAGGATTGGGACAGGCTCTTGTGCAGCATGTGGAAGCTGTCATTTCATATATACAAGCATTTGTTGTCATCAAATGTGTTACTTGCCAGTGTTCTGATCAAATCATGCATTTATAATTTTTTTCGGGGGGGAATTGAGGGGGATGGGAAAAAGAATGCACTTAGAGGAGCTCCTGCCTTTGAAACATTTCTCACTGGCAAGACAAAGTTAAGAACTTAGGGGATTATTCTCATAATTCAGGACAAAAACCCTGCTTGTGTCCTAGTTACTTGGACAGTTAAGGAAAAACTGAGCTTTGTGTCTAATATATCTGTACAAATTGCCTTTATTTTCCATCTTGTCATATCACTGAAGGCTTGTGGCAATAGGTAATTCAGTTTTGCTGAATCTTGACAGGATATAAAATAAAAAGTTCAATTATTTAACTGGATAATTAAGCCAAAGAAATTTGCTGCAGAGGAAGACATGGAGTTCTTTTTTTGGGGAATGGTCTGAGGCGGGGTAGGGAACCTGTGGCCTCGAGGCCTTAATAAAAGGATTTGTTCAGTACAATTTGGACTCAGTCAAAAGGCTGCACCCGAGGACCTAGAAGGCCACATATGTCCCTAAGGCTGCAGGTTCCCCACCCCTGGGAGCTATTTGTATTAGCTGTCTTTAAGCACCTAGATATTTCTGAGCCATTCAATTTCATAGATTTCCAGATATTTAACTCTAGAATAATATAACAATACAGGCAACAGAGTTTCTAAGTTAATAATCCTTTCCAAGTTCCCACTTCCATACAATCTCAAAACGGATGATGTAATCAATAATCTTAAAGAATAGGAAAGTCAATTGCATTTGGGTGACATATGTTTTGTTTGGAAGCAGGGGCCTTAAGGTCCTCTTACCCAATTTCAGGATTCAGTGATTTTGGCTCTACCTCTATGAAACAAGAATTCGCTAACATATTCTTAATTTTCTTGTTGTTTAATTTTCAGCTGTAGGATGGCCAGCCTCTACAGCTGTCCCATCTATAAGGACACCATGCTTCTCCCTGAAACAAAGGCTGATATTCCTATGATGCTGTCTATATGCTTAGAAGTCAGAGTACTATAGTCTCTGAAGAATTAACCTTGTGGGTCCCCTAAAGGGCAGAGGGGAAGCACATAATCAATCAAGAATTGCACAGGAAGAGAGGTATAAAGGATGGTATAAAAAGATGGCCTAGATATATAATGAGAGCAATAAACAGTTCATTTACTCTATTTGTATCCATGGATTTCAAGACATCTGAAGGAAGGCCTCCAGTACATTGAAGACTTAGGGAAGATATGGGCAAAAGTTGCAGATGATGGAAAGGAATGAGTGGGTTACAAAATGCTTGGTCATAGGGAGTACCGACATGAGATCACAGATCTGTAAAAGCATTGAAGTATCCCTAGGGTTTTGAACATGGTAGGGTCTTAAATGTTAGTTGAATTGAATTACTAGTTCCCAGGAAGTAACAAAGTCATTTAAGATAAGTCAGAGTAGAATCCAAGTGTACAAGGCATCATGTTAGCAGTTCCTGGCTCAAGATGTGGAGGTTTATAATCTGCTTAACTTTTAACCCCTTGCAGAAGGGGAGGTGGGTCAGGGTACTGGGTCCAATGCTTATGTCTTGTGCTTATCACTTTATTCATCATTTACAGATGTCCCACTGATAGCCAATCAAGAGATTTTAGAGCTAGAAAGTTTCCTTTAGTATGAGCAATATTCTAATGAAATCATCTGTGGGTGGATAGAGGTCCTATATTAAGATCAAGATGTAGGGTGTATTTTAATCTGGAAGGGTCATCTATTTTAACCTCTTCCTTTTACAGAGAACTGAAGTCAGGAGAGGGCAAGCTACTCCACCCACCCCACCCCCACCCCACATGTGTGTGTAAGTGTATATACATGTGTACATATAAAACAGCAGGTGCAAATAGGCATACATGTACATATGAACACATATGTGACTATATGCAAGTAGATTTTATTTAAGCATACACATAAACACATCGCTATTTGTGTACATGTATACATTAAGGAATATATGTATACACATAATATACATACATGTGTACAGGTATTATATATGCACACATGTGGGTGTATATCTATGTATATATGTGAAATGCTAAAATATTGGACTATGAAGGAATAGGCCATATCTTATCTAAACTTGCATATCTCCCCCACCACACAGCAAAGTAGTGGATAGACCATTGGGCCTGGAGTCAGGAAGACCTGAGTTCAAATCTGTCCTCAGACACTTATTAGCTGTGTGACTCTGGGCTAGTCATTTAACCTGTTTGCCTTAATCCACTGGAGAAGGAAATGGCAAACCCCTCCAGTACCTTTGCCAAGAAAATCCCATGCTATGAAGAGTCAGACACAACTGAATGACTGAACAACAATTCTTAGACACAATTATATTATATCTACACACGTGTATATATATATGCATATATACATGATACACACATATACACATAACACACATATGTCAGGATTTAAACTCATGTCTTCTGACTCTAAATCTAGTGCTCTTTCTACTGCAGCAAGCCAATACCATTATTACACAAATGAAGAAACTGAGGTCCATACAAGCTATCAACTTGCCCAAATTTATAGAATTAGGGAGAGGGAGAGCCAAGGATTTGAACCCAGGGACTTTGCCTCCAAATTCAGCACCTATTCTACTATACCACAGGGCTTCCCACAAAAAAATCGCATTTCCACTTATTGGTTAATTGTTAAGTGTCCAATTCTTCGCGATCCCATTTGGAGTTTTCTTGGCAAAGATACTGGAGTGGTTTGCCATTTCCTTCTCCAGCTCATTTTACAGATGAGGAAACTGGGACAAACGGAATTAAATGACTTGCTCAGGGTCACACAGCTAGCAAATATCTGAGGCCAGATTTGAACTCAGGAAGAATCTTCCTGACTCCAGGACTCACACTCTAGCCACTGTACCACCTAATTATTCTATTGGTTAACTGCTTCCTTCCAAAACTTGTAATCTCTCAGATACAACCTTTATCTCAAGGAAGGGATGAAACGTAGCAAAGGGAGATATTGAGGTGCGCTGTAAAGAGGACTGGTTTGGCAGTCAGGTGATAGCACAAACTTACATATTCCAACTCATATATTACTGTAAACTGAGCAAACAATTATGACAATTGTTTTTATGTTACCCTGTAAGGGCCTGGCTTCTGAAGAAGTGTCACATGTCATCCACGAATTGGTTAAGGAAGCCTAGAGAATATGAAGCTTCAAGTCAAATGCTTAGCCTGCAAAGCACTTTGGGATCCTTTTCAATGAAAGGTGCTAAGTGCATGATGTATTAATAATACATAAAATGCTATGTTAATGCTGTTTTAATGCAATAGCAGTAATTCAGACCTTTCAAATTTAGACTCTAAGACAACATAACTAAATATGTGCATGAAGTGCCAAACAGAATACTATTGATTTTTTTTTACTGTTTACTTAACTATCTATAGCATAGTGCATTTCTGATGAAGCTAAATATATTAGAAACAAATTAAATATAAATATAAAATCCAGGTAAATATATTAAAGCCATGAAGGCATTTTTTTGATTTGATACTGATCAATTCAAAATCAAAATTTTCAAAATTCAATTCAATTGAACATTTATTCAGTGCCAACTTTATTCTGAGCACTTTGCTATGTGCTGGGGGAGATATACAAATGTGGATTAGATAGAGACTATTCCTTAAGGGGGGTTATAGTCTAATATTTCATTAATTCATGTACATACATATAAGCACTCTCACGTTGATATGGGAACTCCCTCCATTGGTGTCAAGAGCTGCCTATGTATGCCTTCTCACCCTGGCTAATTCTTGGCCCTGTTTTTCCATGAGTCATTCAAAGAGTATCTGCCTAACATTCTGGAGTAAATGGGGACACACTGAAGAAGGAAATAGCAAACCACTCCAGTATCTTTGCCAAGAAAACCCCATGGCCTTGAATGCCTGAACAACACACAAACACACATACATACACATGCATATACACACACCTAAAAGAAGGACTCTAGATATGTAATATAATGTAATATAATATATGATATGATATATGATAGTACTCATATAATACAATTCTATGTCAATACAACATACAATTAAACAACATATTATACAATCATTATAAAATTTGCAAGGATTGTGTTATATAATATACGTATATACCATAATATATAATTATATTAATAGAAGATATAATTATACACACAGGCATATGCATATATGCATTTAAGCTATTAGATAATATAAATGACATATACTATAACACACATGTAATGTACAATTATATATTACACTCATATATAATGGTATACACATGTATATATGTGTATCTGTGTGCATGCATGCATGTACATGCACGTGCTTATGCCAATGGAACTCGGGCTGTTTTTCTGTTATCCCTTGCTCTTGCCACACAAATAGCTTGGCTCCTTTTCTGATCATACATTTTCTTTATTTCTTGAGAACAGGTTGTTGCCTACTTGAACCCACTGCACATGCATCTTCTCATTGCCCTTCGGCTCACCCACAGTTTTGATTTCTTGAAGAGAGCAGTTTGCAGGATTCCCAGCAATTGGTGGGAAGCAATGTTAGAAGAACAATAGTACTGAATAGATCGATCTCTTCAGCAGTTTAGGATTGTTGAAAGCACTGCCCTCTTTTTCCAAATGCAATCTAACTTGCTCTCTTCCTGCTCTTTGATTCTGGGCCCAACTCATTGTCCATCTGTGTTATCTGCCTCAGATATATGTACCAATCTGCTAAATCAACGGACTAACCATTTAGCAGATCAGATCATAGTTTTCCTCATAGTCTAGTAAAGAAAAACAGAACAAGGACCCACCATCCTACTCCAACACCTCACACTGGTGTATAAATGATGGTGGATTGCTGAAGGCTAAATATATGACACACTCTGGCAGGCCCTATGATGCTGGCAAAATTTCAGATAGAGTACATACGAACAGAGTGCTTCTACTTTCTGAGACTCAGCCTGGCAAAACTCACCACTAAGGGGCCTCCAAGGGATGCTTCTTGCTGGCTGAAGCAACTCACAAACCTACCTACTAAAGTCAGGATGGCTTGTGGGAAAAGCAGCCAATGAAATTGTTTAAAGAACTGAAGTGAAGGCCACAGCTTCTAGGCCATACAAAGGATGGACTACTTTCCAAATGTTATAACTTCAAGTTCAAATTATTTTTGAGATTTACTAGCTTATGAAAGGGAAACAAACCCCAGTGTCAAGCTCAGGTCAACCTCTGAAGTCTCATTTAATTATATTCCATTCATTAAAGAAAAATGAAAATGAAAGTACCATGCATGGTAGGGGAGATTTGTACCAAGTAGGCACCACTTTGCATTTTGTTTTAAGTCTAATAAGCCAGGCCAACTTTTATAAGGATTATTTATATTTAATTAAATGAATTGAACAATTCCCCACTTGGTATTTTACTTTGTGTTGATCCACTTCCTCATATTACCCCCCCATTATTATCAAACTGTTAATGAATAATTATTGCCTAATAAAAATCCCATTATTTTAAAGCTTCTTAAAAATATAAAAGCCCAGGTTTTCCAGAGTACCACTAACAGCTAAATTTCTCAGAGAAAAGCTTTTGTGGCAGAACCCATTGCTAAAAATTTTGGGTCATCTTTACAACTAAAAAGGCACATTTCATAGACTTAAGTCTTCAAAAATGAAACAATTCCTAATTCATTCTAGAAGAAAAAAAACCTTCCTTCCTTTTCTCCCTAACTCCCACAACTTATGAATGAGAACAAAGCAAGGATATCCAGGCATCTCTTGGACAGTTAGAGACAGGCAATATTAAAAAGAAAAGGATTAAAATAAGAAATTTCAGATAGGAATCCATTGGGGAAAACCACATACGAATAAGAGATGTCTCTTTTTCTTTCCTCCAGCTATTTATAACCAGATTTATAAGGCTAATACAAACCCAGGATGCAACATTTTTTTCCTCTTAAATACATGTATACACAAATATCTGCGCATTTATAAAACATAGTCCAAGAGATTCAAAATAATGATCTTTAAAAAACAGATGCATCAAGTCACAGAGCTTTTGTTAAGGTGTTTCTCTTGTAAAAGTAGCTTAGTGGTAGCCTATTAACTACAACATTTTAAACCACCTGTCTCTAAGTGTTCATGGTTGCTACTAGTAGATAAGCTACAAGATGAAACAGCTGAAATGCAGGAATGTTGCTTTTTTGAGTAAAAAAAAAATCTCCCTCCTCTTCTTATGTTTCTTGGATACATGATCTATTTAGCTCCTAATTTCTAAATCATTTTAAAAAGACACTGGATCCACTTATCATTTGTTTCAGATTAAATGGTCTGTTCCCCTCTCTAGTCAGGGGTGGCAACACTTAACCACCAAATTAAGTATTTTAAAGTACTTTTATAAAGAGTAAAAGTTAAGTCAGTCATTTAATATTCTGACTTTTGATGTGTCACAATTGCACAAATATACAATTTATCACATATGGAAAGATTTTTTTGTAAGTGATCAATTTTGCAAAACAAAAAATAACTCCACATGACTCTGCAATATAGCATATAAATTTGAGAGTAATGAATATCATGAAAAATAGGCCAAAAGGAAAGAAGAAAGAGAACAGTCTAGAACACAGCTAAAGCCCTAACCTAAAAACCAGGCATTACCCATAGCAGTAAAGAGCAATTAGCAGTTTCACAAACTATAGTTCTGTTTACATTTTAGTTGTCATGGCACATTTGTTTTTGCTTTAAGTTAAGAGGTTCTGTGTGAACAAATTAAAATACCTTTTAATTTCCCCTAATATTTTTAAATTCTATATGCTTATATTTCACAAGGAAAGTCCCTGAGTTCACTTTCATGTGCTGATAATGGTAATCATGGTAAATGTCTTATAAATGCAATTATTCATGACAAGTATAAAACAAACCTTAATTCAGGAATATGCTATTGATTCTTTGGTGTGGATACATACTTTATCTAGTTAAGTCATATTTAATTATTCATAATAGAGAAATATATTACTTTGAGAGAACCTTTCAATGACAAGAAGTCTAACTTCGGGTAGAAAACTTCTAGTGGAAAATTTTTTTGCAATGGAGGTTAAGTGACTTGCCCAGGGTCACACAGCTATTAAGTTTCTGAGGCCCAATTTAAACTCAGGTGCTTCTGACTTCTGGGCCAGCGCTCTATCCACTATACTACCTAGCTGCCTTTCCCATGAAAATTCTAAGATTATTGAGCTGTTAGCATTGTGAATTGATTTGTTTTAGCATTTTAAATATATAATTTTTCTCGACAGCTATTACTAAAGTTATCCACTGTCTCTATTAAAATTGAACATTTTCATTGTAAAAATTATATAATTTATTCTTTATAAAGGATAACATGCAATACCTAGACAGTCAAAATAAAGATGGTTACACAAATATATTGGAAATTTAGGACCAAGATGACTTTTTCCCCTCAAAGGCAAATTATCATTTATCCCTCCAAATAAGAAAAAAAACCATTTAAACCCAAAGAAATTATCATTTTGCCAAAGTTCTTAGTAGTTCTAACTATTCCTTTCAACCCTCCCCTTGATTCCATACATGCCTCTTAAATACATCTGATGAGGGTATCTGAGTCAAGCCAGCTGATGAGAAAAAAATAGAAAAAGGAAAAAAAATCAACCCAGGGTGGCCACGATAGCATTTAACTTGGGAATGGCACATATGGCCTCTCCAAGGGTGTTGTGATTCTACTGCTTACCAACTGAATGTTCTCAAACGTGTTACTTCACTTTTTTGCCTTAGTTTCCTCAGCTCTAAAATGAGGAGATTGGACTCAATGATCTCTGAGGTGTCTTCTAACTCTAAAAACTATGATTTTTTGGTAAATAAGCAAAATACTATTTCAGAATACTTACAGGATTAATTTCAATGGAGACTTTTGGTTTTGACAATTTATGCAATTCTGATAAAAGCAGCCAAGGTATAGAGTCTGGGGGCAGATATCAAACACACCCAACTATACTTGAATTATCCAGATTTTTTTTGCCTGAATCATCCTGCTACTGCCTTAATTACTTGCTTTGTTTAACCAGCAGTGCCCTTGGGCCCCAAACCATTCTTTTCTCATGGTATCCCAGCACTAGCAGCCTGAAAATATAATTTCTAGAGAAAAAGGAAAGAATATACTACATTTTCCATGAGAAAATTTTCCAGGGTTAAAGATAGCAAGTAGACACATTGGAGGAACAAACTATAGAGAACTGAGAACACAGCCAACAGTTATATAAGAAGCAAGAGTGACTTCTGGCGGAACATAGCTGGAAATGTTCCCCAGTTCTCCACTTCATTTTGCCAGAGAGACCTGGTCTGAGCTGCCACAGGATTCAAGACTTTTGGGGTTTTAAGACCTCAGTGGAAATTCATTCAGATTTCAAATCATCCAAACTAAGGGCAGAGACCAGAGGCTATTCTAAAAAACAACTTACACCTGGGTTTGGATTATCTTTTAGGTGCTTTTTTCCTAAATGTATTTTATTTATCTTCTTGTTCTCTTAGGCAAAAATGAGTTTAAACCACATGAGTTCGCATCAACTGAAGAAAGGTGCAAAATGTGGGGTTTTATTGGAAGCTGCAAATTAGTCATGTGGACATAATCAAGAGTTAACTGTAGTCGAATGGACCATCTATTGTAAAATCCTTGCAGAATCATAGCATCTTACTTTATCAGTTGTGTTATTATTATGTCATTTTCAGTTGTGTCCAACTCTTCATGGCCTCATTTGGAGTCTTCTTGGCAAAGATACTGGAGTGGTTTGCCATTTTCTTCTCCAACTCATTTTACAGATGAGGAAACTGAGGCAGAATTAAGTAATTTGCCTAGGGTCATAGAGCTATTAAGTGTCCGAGGCTGGATTTCAGCTCAGGAAGATGAGTTTTCCTGACTCCAGGCCTGGTACTCCCTCCACTGTGTCACCTAGCTGCCTCCTATCAGCTGCATGATGGCACCCCTGTGTAACGGGTAATGGGCAATATGTGATGGGCCTGGGAGCTATGTAGAGAGATTCTTGCGCAGAATGCTCAGATAGTGAGTGCTCTGCCTCTTCCAGGCATAAGAGTAACTAGAAATTTTCATTCCTGGCCTCTCCCTGTTCAGCCAACAACTGGTACCACCCCCGCACTCTTGATCTTCTTGGGTGGAGAGGACAGCTGAGTTCCAGTGGGATAAAGTATTTTATCTTTAAAAACCTCAACTGAGGCACTCACTTGGTGATACTTTAAGTGAATCATGAATCAGAATTAACCAGCTTGTATTCTTGGGCAAATGCCTGGTAGTAAATGAAGGAATCTTGACCATTAGAACAGATAGATTTGTGCGGTTTTTTTTAAAAGTTACTTCTGTACTGTCTAGTTAGAAAAGATTTAAGTATTTTCCATAATCTTTATAAATCTAAACAAATGAGCCCAAGAGCTAAAAGTGTTAAAATCTAAAAGAAAACTGAAGCATTTCTAAACATGAAAAGTTTGTTTTGTGTAACTCTTTCATAGTTAGTACACTCAACTGTGAAATATTCCTAACAGGGAGGCACATATTCTGATCTCTAATGGCTCTGAGACCCTACTGATATGGCTACTCTTTCTAATGGTACATTTCACAATCCATCTCTGCTTGTCTGTGGACCTCTGTAAATTTACCTGGTCTACCCCTTGCTGAAGGCCTTCCTCTTATTCTCTGGACACTGCATGGCTACCAGTGGAAAGTGTGTATTGTCCATCTGTTAGTCTATTCTTGCTATGTAACCAGCCCATCTTTTTTTCAGTGGTACAAATTCTTCTTTTTTTTTTTTGGTACAAATTCTTCTAATGGTAGCATTTACTCACTCCTACATGCATCTCTCAGTTGCCTTTTGTTGTGATGCTTAACTTCAGTTCACAGATAAGTAATGTTAAGAAATGGTTTATATCTTCACTCTCACTACATTTTTTCCCAGAGTTGTTGACAAGTGGCAAAATGGATTGGTCAGTTTCATTTCAATTTTCAGAGAAGAATAATGATGGGTCAAATCTAATAAGATGAAATCTAATAGGGATAAAAAGCCCTACTACACAAGTACAAATTAGGGGAGGCATAGCTAGCCAACTGTAAGAAAAAAGCAGCTGGATGGTACAGTGGATTTCAGTGTTGTAGTTTTCCTATCTTTCTGCCTCCTTCATCTGATTTCTCTTTTTCTTCTGATCCCTCCTTGTGGGCTTTCCCCAAATTCTGTCCTGAGCTGACCCTTTTCTTCTCTATACTCTTTCTATTGTTCATCATGCTCACTTAAAAACCACTTCTATGTAGAAGACTCCCAAATTTGTATTACTAAACCAGGGATGTGCTGGAGTCAGCTCTAATAGCTGAGAGAGGATTATTAAATTTTCAGTGAATATTTACACCTCAGAAGGTTGCAAATCAGGGTCTGATTTATTGTTTTGTTGATTTTCTAAGCTCAAGAAAGTATTAATAATGCATATTATATTTAAAAGTACGTGTGTAATACATTTCCTTCCCCCACCCCACCCAAGCTGGATTATTTCCCAGCAGACCCTTGTTTTGTCCTTCAAATACTGCTTGAGCTCAGCAGGAGTGCAGTAGAAGGCTCAGGCAACGAAGATTTAGTGACCCTGGGCTAATAATAGAAATAATAACTGGCATTTATATGGCCACATTAAAGCTCTGCAAAGTGCTATATGTGATCTCATTTGATTTTCCCAATACCTCTCCCTGACCTCTCTCTCCAGGTCTGGTCCCACCGAAGTCAACAGACCTGGGTTCAACTTCCCCCTTTGACATTACTTGCGTGACTTTGGGAAAGTCACCAAATGTCCCTTGTTTCCTCATCCATGAAATTGGTGGGGGGGGGGATGGCTTCTGAGGTCCCTGCTGACATTGAATCTACGATCTTAAGATGCTTTCCTTTATAACTGTTGCCACCCTAGTTCATGTTTTAATGACCTCTCTCACGTAATGCTTCAATAATTTATTAAGTTATCTCTGTGTCTTCTTTCCTTCCTTCCTCTATTGATCTTTGGGTTTTTTTGGGGAGGCAGGGCAATTGGGGTTAAGTGAGACTTGCCCAAGGTCACACAGCTAGTACATGTGTCAACTGTCTGAGGCTGGATTTGAACTCAG
Source organism: Trichosurus vulpecula (assembly GCF_011100635.1). NCBI lineage: Eukaryota > Metazoa > Chordata > Mammalia > Diprotodontia > Phalangeridae > Trichosurus > Trichosurus vulpecula. The sequence continues at coordinate 185,646,450 of NC_050573.1, read as the reverse complement.
GTCCTCCTGACTCCAGAGCCAGTGCACTGTACCACCTAGCTGCCCCCTTCCTCAACTGATCTTGCATAGCATAGCTGTTACTTTTCTCTTTTGATTGTGTCATCATCTACCCTTGTTCAAAACCCTTAAATAAATACCCATTGTTCTCTGAGGTTACAGTGTCTGACACATTTTTTTCCTTCCTCCACAGCACTTTGAACAGAGTAGTTGATTAATTATTTGTGAAATGAATGAATGAATGAAGAAATGAATGATGACTCTATCACTTCTCTGGTCCAATCTACACATACCACTGGATTGCCAGCCTTCATTTTTAAGGTTCTACCTATTATCACTTCCTACGTGGCTGTGGTTATCTCTGCTTCTGGTACTTGGTGATGAATTGTTGATATTCACAGCGCCACTCTGAACTAGCCACAGCCATGTGGATTCTCCCTCCCCTCCCCCCATTATATTATTCTCCTTTCACATAAAAGAGTGAAAGCAACAGGTCACCTGTGGAGCCTTCTATGTTAAGGATTTACTCTCAAAGGCTGAGCTAGTTTAATAAAATAATTAAGAAGGCTGGCTGCAGATATAGCCAGAAATACCTGAGAACCAGACCCCAGTCATGACAGTGAGGAAAGAGCCTCACCTTTTCAAACTGTCCAATCTGCTAAGGGAGGGGCTTTCCTACCTACTCTATCTGCTCTTCCTCCTGTCTTCTAGCTTGTTTGCCAAAGGTAAATCATAAGACTGGCACCAATTCTAAATGAGACTTTTAAAACTAAAGTTTTGGTTTCTTTGCTACCACATGAGCATCTCAGGAAAAACAGTGGGAAGAGACCAAACATCTGAAAACTTTCAAAGCATAAATACTTAATGATATGCTACCGAGTATCCATTATTTATAGGTGGTAAGGATATGGATACCCATTGGCTAAATCTTAATTTAGGTAAAAGCAGGTTTTTTTTTATCTGTTCCACTTTGTTGGTGGCGAATTGGCTTTTACATTAAGCAATACATTAACAAGAAAAGGAATGGCAACTTCAGGAAAGCAGTGTTCAGACAGGACACTATAAAAGAAGGATGACATTGTGTTTGGTCATGGGAGGGAAGGTCATATATTCTCATTCCTACCCTAGTTTGTATTTGTTTTTCCGAAAATGGTCAATAATCAGCAAATGTGGCCAGATTTTGCATTCTCCATGTTATCGATATCTGTCTTGCTCACGGTGTTTCCCATGCGATGTGGGTATGCAAAACTCCTGCTTTGATGCTTAACTGTTGTATGTGGGTAACCTTGGATTCTCAAAGACTGTGCTAGGGAGAGGAAGCTCTAGAAGGATCTGCCATTCTGGAAAGCCTTTGGATGATTTCCTATTGACAGTCTATGTCTTTTTTCTGAGGGCCAGCTTAGTTAATTATGGAGGAATCTTTTTTACTGGAAGGCTGGACACTAGATGATAAATTCTTTGGCCTGTGAAAACCCATTAATGTTTCCCATAAAGCTGTGCTCGACACATAGTAAGTGCTTGCTACATGATTCCATTCATTTATTAGACACTAATATATGTGTGGATCTGTATTGAATGCATGTAAATTATGGTAAAGGACCTAAATATTCACAGAATAAAATAATTCAGCAAGAAGAGTAAACAGAAAAAACCAGAAATACTGATTAAGTTTGATAACACAAAGCTAAGGAAGTATTTGTTTCCTTTCTTATTCACTAGTCTTCTCTTGATCTTTCTTAGACAAAAACCATGCAGAGTGAAGCGAAATAAAGATATAGGCAATGATTTGGATAATTTGTCGAAGAAACATGAATTTCTCAAGAAACCACAGGTGTGAAGACTTGACCTTTACCTTTCTGCTCTATTCACTTCATTGGACAGCATTGCCCAAGGACATTTATTATTCAGGGTATTCCTAAAGTCTGGACACATAGGCAAAAATGCACATTTTCAAGAAGTGAAATGAATGAAATTTTCAACAACATTTTATTTAATTGGAATATTAACAAATAACATTTGTGATGTAAAGGTTGATGCGCTTTGCAAGATTCACGTGAACTCGATGAAATAACTCCACATTGCCATCAATTTTAGCACATTCACTCTTTATGTGTCCAATCAAGTGTGTTACATTTGTGATCTTCATTGAGTACACCTTCTCCTTTAGCAAACTCCAGAAAAAGAAGTTGCTGAACAACACAGAGTCTTTGGTGAAACGGTTAATGAGATGTTAATGAGATTTCCTACGTGTCCAGACTCTAGGGACACCCTGTATAGTACACATTCGATTAGCTAGAGGCAACAATAAACTCTGGTGTCCCTATTACCTATGTGCCAAGAGACCATCCTAAACAACTCAGCAAAAATTCCTTCAGAACATAACTTTGAAGAATGTCATATAAACCTAACATGAAGGATTGCCCAGTGACCAAGTTTAAACACAAACTATAAGCAGCATTTGGTATAGAGTGGGCTCAAGAGAACTCATTAGAGCATATCCATTCAGCAGTTGCTTTCATGCTGCAAAGAGAGGCTGCTGAAGTGAGAAAGACTGTCACCACGGTAAATCTAAACATCTACAAGGAATTCTTGGTGGAGTTCTCCACAGCTGTTCATTCTGTTATGCCCACATTGGTGCACACTTGTGGATACATGCACATACACTCTCTCTTCCTCCCCCTCCACGTTGTTCTAAGAGAGATCACTCAAAAAATCTTACGTTTCAGCAGTGACAACTGAAAGAAACAACAGTTGTCTGGTACAGCTGTAGACTGAACGCAAAGGTCAAGAAGTGGTAACAAGCAAATGTGGCTCCAACTGTGAGCACAGAACAGAGGACAGTTATTTTTCAGGAGAATGTTCCTTGGGAAACTTGAATTCTCAGAGAGTATGCTGTCAATTACTTTAAAAAAGACGCCATCACACACAAGTCCGCTTCCTCTTACCTGTGCAATCCAGTTTAAGGAAAAAGAAGAAAAACAAAAGCAAATTACAGTGGAAAGCACTGGGGATGTTAATTTGAGGTTTGCTATCTTTGCGATGCTCATATGAAACAATAAAACCCTGACTGTAAGTTACTTCTAGATCAAATGGAATTTTAAAAAATCTCCCAATTGCAATTTGATCAACTAATTCCTCCTAATGTTCTTTCTTATTTCTCATGAACACACACCTATGACAGCTGTAAAAAGCCCCTTCGGCCCTGCTTTGCCAGGACTCTGTGATTCATGCTATAACTCTTTGTAATTCACTTTTTTGCTGTGTCCTAAACAGTGTAAGTGAGGAGAAATCTATTTGATTATTTATGAGAGCAGACTGTGTTATTTATTCTCTCACTCTCTAGAGCCCTATCATGGTTTCACATTTTTTAAACCATGCATGAAAATGTATTTTTGGAATTTGGGTTAGAAACAAAAAAATTGCAGAGAGAATTCTTTGGAAAAAGGTGTGAAAATAATACACAAAAATGTAGGGTTTAGAGATGGAAGAGACTTTGTGTAAATATCCAACTAAACCAGGTATAACTAATAAGTTTCCTAAGAATACGTCAAAAAGACCCACAAACACTCTACTGTCTACACACAAAATCTCTAGCACTTTGTATAGGTTCTGGCAGATCCTGGGGAAGAAAGGTGCGAATATCAGCAAAACATGTTTTTATGACCATGCCATCAAGCTTTTTGTACACAAAGTGTTCTTTCCATAAAAATACTCTTACTCAGTGTTGGGGCAGAACTATCACCTTTTCCTTTATGAACTGAAATAGACTCAACTCCTTGTAAAAAAAAGATCAATAATTTGAATGGAATATTCTTATAATTATACATATTGGCCCAAAGTTTCTTATACTAAGTACTTATGTTACATAGTCTCTTTGTGCCTGGCTAACAGAAAGTTTGAATGTATACATTAAAATCAAGGAAAGACTAAATATTTTCCTTTAACGAATCATTTACTTTTCACTTTTCTCCTTGAAATTCCATAGCACAGAGGAGGCAGAGCCAAGATGGCAAAGTGGCAAGAAGTAGTATGGTGAGTTCCCTTCATAAAAATGACTCCAAACAGATTTAGAAAATGGGTCAGACCAAATCTTGATGGGGAAATTCAGAAAGTGTCACAGTGAATCATCTGTCAAGCCTAGCTTGGCATAAGGAAAGAGACAGGAAGGTCTGCGGACACTGGGGACTGGTGGGGATGGGAGCTTGCTGCATGGAGTCCTCCAGTACACCAGTTTAAGGGGAGGTCTCAGACCCCTACCAGGGCACCATCAGACCCACAATGAAGCACTGAGAAGGAGACAGGTGCCAACTGGAGGCTTTGTGAGTACCCAATTCTGGGTCACAGATCCAGGACTGACTGAAAAGGGGACCTGGGTATGGGGGTGGTGTTCCCAAGAAGAGAGACACTGGACATTTCTGATGAAAAGAGCAGAGCTGCAAAGAAACTATGAAGTTCAAATACAGGAGTGAGGAGAAACATGAAAAGGTAAATATGAATAAAGATAAAGAATTAAATAAGGAAAATGCACTCATATTCAAATATGAGGTGATATATGTGTCCCCTCTGAACCATATCATCATCAACAGTCATAGAGGAAGATCAATTAGACAAGACCTTGGAATGTTTCTATTATGTCTTGATGATCTTAAGAATGGAAAGAGAGGGGGAGAGGAATACACTGGAATCAAGGGGAAAGGAAGGTTAGGGTAAATTATTTCACATAATCATGTTATATTTACAAACAATACAAAAGGAGGGTGGGAGTAGGGGGAGAGCTCACACTTGAACCTCACTTTCATTTGAATTGGTCAAAAAAAGGGAAAATAGACAAACACACATGCATAGTTGAGTATGGAAATATATTTCACTCGACAAGAAAATAGGAGGGAAAGGGGAGAGGAGGGGAGGGAGAATTAGAAGGAGGATAGATTAAGGGAGGGATTAGACCTAAGCAAACAAATTATAAGGATGTATAAAAATATTTATAGTTCTCTTCGAGTTGCAGAGAATGGGACTCTGAGGGGGTGCTCCCGTAATTTAGGGAATCAAAGCACAAGTTATGATGAATAAATGTAATGGGATACAATTGTGCTGAATGAACTATCAGTGCAATGACCAACCCGATTCCAGAGGACTAATCATGTAACATGTGACACACTACTAACAGACAGGTGAAGGATTCAGAGTGCAGAATGAGACAAATGTCTTTTTGGATGTGGCCAATATAGCAAGCTGTTTTGATTGAATCTATGTGTCTGTAATGGGTTTAGTTCTTCCTCCATTCTCAACTGGAGCAGGAGATAGGAGGGTGAGAAAGTCGATTTTGTCTGATTAAAACAAATTACATATACACATATTCATACATACATATATGCATGTGCACAAACATATATGTTAAAATTTACAGCACTTCTATTTAATACTACTCATTTCATCTAAGAATTTCAATACAAATGAATTTATCTTTATTTTCAGCTTACTACAATGGTATGTAAGAGCAATTCCACTTTATGGTCTGAGAAATTCAGGCTCAGAGTTTGCTGACATTATCATACAATGAGACAGTAATTAATCCAAGGAATCTTGATTGTCAATTCATTCATCTCTAACCAGAATCTGTTACTGGTCACTTTACTGTTGCAAAGACCTAGTTGTTTCTTTTTTTATAGCAAACAAATCTTTAAAGATAGTGATATAAAATCAGCCTTAGGTAGACAACTTGCTTATAGGCAATACTTAAAAAGAGACGGTAATAATTATCATCATACACTCTTATACTGAAACACATACACACACATACCTACAACCTTTCTTATCAAAGTTTTTATTGTGAGGTTCCCTTCTTGTAAATTGTGAGAACATAACAGAAGGAAAAGTTATACGTGCTGTGAACCATTTTTTCTGTGTGACATCACACCAACACTCTCCAATAATGAAGTTATTACAAAGAAGAAATATGGTAGAGGAAGTTCTATAAAACTCAACAAATTAGTATTCTAACTCCAAATTAAAGTGGCGGTTAGGTGCATGTTGGCCTTATATCAGCCTCTGATTGCTATCTCCATTTCTCTGTTGTCTCTCACTATTCCCAAGTACCAGAACTGGTCACTGATGCTCTTCCCATTATGGGTTTCCCAAATGGATCTTTGGTTCTTTCCTTGGTGTCATGCTGGTTGGTGAGATCATCAGGCACCTGACTACACTGTCTTCCTACTTCCTGTCTTCCCACAGCTTCTGTTCCTCTTTCTCTTCCCTACTTGGTACCTCTTGTTCTGGGAAGAGTAGCCAAATCAATATTTCCATTGGTTTGGGAAAAGGCGCATCATTCAGTGGCCCTAGGGTTCCATTCACCATCCCCATGACTTCACCCTTCCTGGTTACCTCTCCCCTATCTGTGCTGTCTCCTCCTATCACAAGGTAAGCTCCGTGAAGGCAGGGATATTCTCTTTCTGTCTCTGTCTGTCTCTGTTTCTCTCTTGTTATTTGTATCCTCAGAACTTTGAAAGAGTGTGTGGCACACAGTACTTAATAAATGCTTTTTTCATTCACTTATTCATTCAGCAAGGGGGAATCCTCTAGCTGATTAAAAGGGAACATATGAGTGGGAGGTCATGACTTATTTTCTAGAGAAGATTCTGATTTAAGAAGTACCTAAAACCTGGCCTAACTTTCTTGGACTCATGGGTGAAGAGTCATGGGTGCTACACAGAACGTAATGGAACACTTACAGTTTTACTCCAAGAAAGGCCTGTGGTGTGGTGTTCCTTGATGTATGCTTGAAGCTCAGTCCAGATATTCAGGTATGACTTCACCCAATCCACATGGCGTAAGTCACTTAATCAGTGAGAGAAAGGCAGAATCATGTAAGACAGTGGTGATTTTTTAATACTACATTTATACTTTTTAATCCAAAAGACCTGAACCAATTGCTGTTTCTATTTCTTCTCCCCCACTTCCCAAGAGGGGGAAAAACACATGAGGAAATCATCGGCATATTCCAGACTTTTGATGTCTCTCTATACCAGGGGTGGGGAACCTGCAGTCTTGAGGTCATATGTGGCTCTCTAGGTCCTCAAGTGTGGCCCTTTGACTGAATCCAAACTTCACAGAACAAATCCCCTCAACAAAAAGATTTGTTGTGTAAAACTTGGACCCATTCAAAAGGCTGCATCCAATGACATGGAAGGCCATTTGTGGCTTCGAGGTTGCAGGTTCCCCTCTCCTGGTCTACACCAACCAAGCTGATGTGATAACTATGCAGCTATGACTTCATCTTGCTTGAGAGGCACCTCCTGAAGGATTTTTATTTGGCTGTTTATTTCTTTTTTTTCCAAGGTAACAAATGCTGTGTTTATTAGTTCTTTAAATTTATAGAGTATTCTAATATATTAACTCACAATGAATTAAATAAAGCCAGTTACAGAATACAGTAACATTGGTCACCCAAAATAAGGAGGGATTTTTTTTTAAACAACTGGGAGAAAAATGCTCTTATAAGGGCAGTACTGACATCACCAATTTTAATATCCCTTTAAGTGCCTCTGTGGAACTCTGGAATGCCCATTGTGGTAAAACCCTGTGGAAAAAATACTGACTCCCTAAATCTGAACACATTCTTCACTGTCCAATTCAGCTGGTGAACTGGGAGTGTGAAGATGGTCATAACCACTGCGCCATCCTTTCTTCTGGCCGAAGCTCGAGGTGATCTCACATCCACAGCCAGCCCAGCTGTGGCCTTTACTTCCTTCTCTGAAGTTGGCTGTTTATTTCTAAAGTGTCAACAGTATGCACAATGTTTTATAACCATTAAAATGTAAACAAGCTAAGTCTAGCTCTTCAGACTTTCTACTTTTGAGAAAATATTTCATCCAAATAAATCCAGGCAGGTAAAAAGAAGAAGCAAAAGAAATCTCAAATTAAGTGGGATAAATTAAGCAATTTGGAAACTTCCTCCATTTCTCCAAATAAGGGAAAGCTTTTGTGTATTCATGGATCTCATATAAGACTTAGTTTTAACTTAGGATCTGTTTTTTTTTTTAAATTTTAAAACTTTCTCAATGAATACACACAAGTGTGTATATGTGTATATGCACATGCAGGTACCATACTGCTTCTAAAAGCTGCCCCAACAATATAGACTGTATTCTTTTAATGAGAGCTCTTTAAAAGGATAAAATGCAAAGGTATAAATAAATAATTACAATTTCATGCGGTGATTCTTTTTTGAAAAAAAAATAAGTACATAAAACTGCTCAATAAAAATATATTTACTGTGTAAATAAGTGACTAGACAATTGAAAAGCAGAGGAGGTGTGGGGTGAAGCTGCTCTGGAGCCTTAGCAGGACAGCCTCATACAGAGAAGTTTGTAGAATACATTCAAGCAGAGGAAAAAATAGAATAGTGGGGACCCCTTTGTGACTTCCATGTGACTTCTGCCTCTTATCCAAAGTGAGCTAGAGGACAAAAGTGGCATGATTATAGGTCACATTCTGACTTTGTATAAGCCAAATTTGGGAGAAAAAATGAGGCATATATTGAACAAATACCATATATATGTGAGGTATAGTATGTGTGTGTATGTATATATAATTGTATACATTAAGTATATTCATTAAGTATATTTTTGCAATGATGATAATAGAAACTGACATTGAGGTAGCACTTTTAAAGTTTGCAAAGTGCTTGATATACATAATCTCATTTGGGTTTCAAAGCAGTTCTCTGGGGTAGATATAAGTATTGTTGTTCTCACTTTGCAACTCAAGAGTTGAAGCTTCCTAAGGTTAACCTGCCAGTGGTGACATAGTTATTGTGTTAGAAGAAGGATGTGAACCTAGGTTTTCCTGACTTCAAGTCCATGTAAACCTGGGTGGGCAAAACCAATTTTTTTCACCATGATAAGCTTGTCTTACTTTAACTTGATGGGCCAGTCCATCAGTGCTCAGGTTCTAATTTATAAAGTGTCAGAAAGGGGTACTTACAAAGTTAGATGCCATGTATTAACCTGTATTTAAAAATGATTTTTATTTTTTCTTTTTCTGAACTTGACAAGCACCATGAGCATTCTCATGTACAAAGAACACCATGAGGATTATACATGAAACTGTGAATATCATGTTCAGCTTGCTTTATTAAAAAGTATATAATAAATTCAACATGCTTATTTCCAAGTTATCCACCTCATCTGTCTCCCCCTGAAGTTCTTTTTGTTCTTTTTGGTGGATTTTTAAAAGGCTTCCATGACCCGCTAAAGCAAGGGTGCTTAACCTAGGGTCCACAAACTTGTTTTTAATCTACATTTTGATAACTATTTCAATATAATTGGTCTCCTTTGCCATCATATGTCTTTTGTTTTATGGATTTTAAAACATCATTCTGACAAGGGGTCCTTAGACTTATTTACTAGGCTGCCAAAGGTTGCAAAAAATGTTAAGAAGCCTTGGGCTAGAGGTATTTATTGGAGGATAAACAGAATCAGCCACAATTACCATGGAAAAATCTGCACCAAGGACAAAAGATAGTGATGAAGCCAAATCAACAAGCTTAGTCTAGTCCCTCACTGAGGGGAGGTATCCGTCAGTCAATACACTTGTTTGATAACAAGTAGACACAGAGAGCCTGCTGTACACAGCCCTTTAATGAAGATGCTAGAGGAGGACAGTCAGAGGTCATCAGCCTGTCTTTCAATTCTGGTGCTTTTTTTAAAAGGTAGAAACTGCTCAGTGACTACAGTATCCAACAAGATGCAGTTGTGAAAATTTTCTGTAGGCCCTGAATGAAACTGCAAGTAGCAGAAGAGTGAAGCAAGCTTGGGTCCGTCTGCAATACAGAGAAAGAAATGATATTGTCTGAATACAGACTGAAGGATGCTATTTTTCACTTTCTTTCTTTTTTTTCTTTTATTCACCTTCTTGTACAAAATGACTAATATGGAAATGTTTTACATGATTGCACATGTAAACCTATATCTGATTGCTTACTCTCTCAAGGAGGTAGGAGAGGAGGGCAGGAGGGAGGGATGGAATTTTGGAACTCAAAACTAAAAAAAAGTTAAAGATTGTTTTAACATGTAATTGTGGCAAAATAAAATATATATTAAAAAAAGGAAAGTAGGTGATCATTCACAGTGCTGGGATATAGGGTATCCTGCATCCCTGGGGTGGTCTGTCCCTGGCAATGATGGGAGAGTTTATGGCCAGGGTTCTGCCTTAACTGCAAGCAAAGTGAATGGGTTCTTCTGGCAGCTATTCCACAGGGCTTTTAATAGATTTGCCCTTGATGTTGCCAGAAATATGCTTTCCAGCCAAATTCTGACATTTATGGACCAGTCCCAGATTCTTTTTGTGGTACCAGAATGCTAACTCTGACAGAAGAGGAAACCTCAACTCCTCAGCAGTGCAGCTGAGATGCCAACTGGTAAGTGGTGCTGCTACTTCCCTTCCCCCTCCCCCACCAAATACAGAGGAAAGGAGTAATTCTCAGGAGGTGAGGCAGGAAAAGAGGAGGACCAGCTAATGGGAAAGTAGAACATTTCTAAGTTGGGATGTAGGAAAACTAAGGAAGGCTGAGTGATGCCAAGTGTTTTCTTTATGTTCATGTAGGATAAGCTTAGTGGCCCCCTGAATCAATGCTAAACATGGTTTAAGTAACTTGACTCACTCTGTGTGTGTGCACGTGTGTGTGTGTGTGCGTGTGTACACCAATAGATATTTTTTTGACCTCCAGCACTCACTAATATGAGGTGACCTTTCAGCAATTATTGCTTTCATGTTTTAAAAAGGAAAATGACTTACAGTCCCACTGCCATCAAGTAATTCATGGTATAATGTCCTATGGCATCTAAGACATGAGAGACAATTTGGGTTCAGTCTGTCTGGGTAAATGAACATACCCCCAACTCTCTGGATAAGTAGTTATGTTACCAGGACAGAAAGGGGAGCATGACAGACCTTGGGGAATAGTTGTTCCTGTGCCACAAAGAACCATCTCTACTGAGAACAATGAAGATGCCAGCCAGGTCCTTTTTGTTGAGTCATCCAAGCATGACTACCAGAGCTCAGGATGAGCTTGACATTGGTACATACAGATCATGATGTTTAATCAAAATGTGTCTACTCTCTGTGACAGCAATGATGGTTTCACTGTTGACGATGAAATTTCAGCCAAAATTTTAAATAAGTAAAGACGAACAATATAAAAAGTGTACTATAAAGTGTACGATACATTCATATATTATTTATAATTCCTATTTGTTTCATTTGCCACTTAAAATAGTAATTTATTTAATTATACAATGTGCTTGTTTCCTCTTATTCTCACTTTTAGAGTTATGCTGGTAAGGTGAAATGGGATCTTATTAATTCAGTTCCTCAAATTCATTTTCACTTGAAATATATAGATTTGAGACAAAAATTATAGTGCCATCCCCTGCCCCCAAGAGAAGCTTCATGACCCCATTTGGGGTTTTCTTGACAAAGATACTAGAATGTTTGCCATTTCCTTCTTCAGCTCATTTTACAGATGAGGAACTGAGGCAAACAAGGGACTTCTCCAGGGTCACACAACTAGTAAGTATCTGAGGATGGATTTGAACTCAGGTCTTTCTGATTCCAGGCCCAGCATTCTATCCATTGTGACACTCAGCTGCTTTTAATAGTTGAGAGTAATGATATAGATTATAATGTTTACCTAGATTTCAGCCAAGCACTTAACAAACCTTTCTATTCTATAAGACAAAAAAAGATTTGGACTAGAAGACTCTATAATTAGTTTGATTCTGGTGTCATCTTGGAGAGAGGTGGTAAAGTATTCCAGAACTTTGACTCTGGCCCTCTTGCCTATTTTTATTGATGACTTGGAGGAAGGCACAGATAGTGGCTCATCGGATTTTCAGATGGGGCCAACATGAGAGGGATCCCTAACAGGCTAGATGACAGGCAGGATCCAAAAATATCTTGACGGACTAGAACAATGGGTTGAATTTAATAAGATGGCATTTCATGTGGATACATGTAATGAATATGTAAATGAATAAATGCAAGGTACTTGTTCAACACAAATTAAAATCAGTTGCATCAGATACATGACGGAAAAGAACACTGTGAGACAATAGCTCCTGGGGAGAACATGAAAACATTTTTTGGTGGATTTTGAGCTCAATATAAGTTCATAGTAAGTATGATATGGCAGCCTCCAAAATTTCTGAGAACACTTCTCAGATGCTGTGATTCTTCACCTTAATTATCTCTAACCAGTATCTCCCTCCCATATGCCCTTTTCTTCTTTACATGGCTTCATTTTCTGATTTCTCCTTTCCTGACTTTTACAAATTATTGACATTTACAAACTGATGTTACTAAAGGAAATACAAAATAGTGTATATACTGGAAAGAGTAAAGACTGCCACATTTGCAACATGGGTCTGAGACCAGCTATAAGTCAATCAAAATGCTCTGGGTCTTGGTTTCCTCGTCTGTAAAATGTAGATGATAATACTTGAATTACTGACCCTCTTGTAACTGTTGTGGCAAAAGCCCTTTGTAAAACTTAGGACACTTGTAGAACTCTGACTTATTTTTAGATTATAGCAAAAATGGAGAAAATACACAATGTACACCAACTGGTGAAGTTGTTCATCACAAGACTAATAAAGTAGTGATACTTTAAATCTTTGGATATTTGTTTCACTTCTCATTTTGTTTTGTCTCTATATACATAAACTGAATTTCAGAGATTTTTGAAAGAAATAATGGACTCTGCTAAACAACAGTAGCATAACTACTTCTAAATGATCAACTCCAAAGTAAAAACAATAAAAATAAGGCAACATACCTGTGCTTGTAGTCCTTTAAGACCCTGTTAGTATAAAATGTAGCAGCATCATTCATCTCCTTGACATAAGGACCTGGTTTGGGGGACTAAGAGAACAGCACCATCACCCCAGCATAGAAGAAAAAAAAATAACAAACCAAGAAAACGGTTCAGAGAAAAAAAGACAAGCAGTGGAGGTGGTGATACTTTAAAGTTATTAAGCAAAGAATGAGTGCATTAAGGGTAGGGAGGGTGATTTCACAGATTGCATAGAACACGTTAAGCAGAGTAAGAATTTAGTGTAGGCAGAAAAGAAAGAGGTAAAAGCCTCCGCTAATGCATCAAACTAAAGATGAAGAAACAGGAAGATGGAGTTTATATCTTTTTACATGTATAAATATTAGTTGTGTCTTCAGCTACCGAAAGGGTGCCAAGATGAGGAATCCCCAAATTATGGTGTAGACTTACCACTGCTATCCACCCTAGTGCAGGGATGCTTTCACTCACAGCTGAAAGATGATTAAACATTTGACTCCCCCGATTTCTCTCTCTGAAGGTTTGTATTTCCTGAATCTTTTCCGATATTGGTTTGAGAAGTGCAGCCACATCATTCTGCAAATAGCCAAATATGAAATATTGTTATTGAAGACAGAACAGAAACAAAGATGCTCTAACCATGTTAGCTTAATCAGAAGCTGCCAAGATTTTTTCATTTGTCTGGTGGTCTGAAGTAAACATATGTGAAGTTTCCAGAACAGAATGAGTTGGGTTTTTCCCCCGTTACAACTTCCAAACAATCATCTTTTAAACTTTCAAAAATTCACATCTTTTCCAGGTTAATAGTATTATCTTCTAATATATAAAAATATAACAGCATCAAAACTCTTCGATGTAGTCAAGGTCCATAATGCATATAGTGAAATGAAACACCAAGAAAGAGTTAAGTAATAATCTCATTTGAGGATCCTGTGAAGTAAACTGCTTCTACTTTGCAGATGAGGAAACCAAACCTTGGCCATAAAGAAATGACTTGTCCTCAGATCACATAGGTTTGGTCAGGCCAGAACTGACTAGAACCCAGATTTTTTTTATACCACATCAACTTACTTTCCATCATAACCTTCCAGAATAACTTTAACTATCCTGAAAACAGTAACTCAAAACTAAAACTGTTTTTCTTCTAGGTGGAATGATCAGGCTTGTCTTTCAAAACAATCCAAACTCATTCATACCTGCCAAACTTTAAAGTTCCTGGATGCTGTGCAAACTTGGCCCATAATTATTAGACATGGTGACTTCTGCTGAACCAATCACTTGACATGCCAACCAAGTGGAAACATATTACTGTAACAGTCACTATAGAAATGCTATATTATTTTAAAATTTCTCTCTTGCATTCTCTCCTCTGCCTCCTTCTAAATATTGAAGAGTAAATAAAATGGCTCCTTACTACCCAATCGTTTCTCCTTTGTGATGTGCCATTTGGTAACCTTTGAAACCTTGATATGAGCAACTGAAGAGATGCGGGCTGCATGTAATTAAAACCTATTTACTGAAAGTAAAGTCCTTTGCTTAAAATCGGCTTGCTTTCCAGTCATTCTCATCAAGCTCTTGGAGACTCAGTTTTAAAAATTATCACCTCTACTCGAACTCTTCTGGTGGGGATAGAAAGGAAGAAAAGGGGAAGGCAGTTGTCTTCTGCAGCTTGGTTGTAGAATTGTTTCAGTCATATTTGATTACTGTAGAAGGTGGGACTTTTTCTGAGCTTTGCCCCTACCCCCATCTTAATGTTGGGGCCTTCATTCTGCCAATTATCTTCAATTTATCCTGTATGTATCTTGTTTGTACACAGGTTTTTTGCATGTTGCCTCCCACATTATACTGTGAGTTCCTTGAGGGCAGGGACTGTCTTTTGCCTTTTCTCTTAGCATAGCACTGGTACATAGTTAGTGTTTAATAAATGCTAGCTGAATGACTAATGAGAAAATATGTTTAACAGGAATATACATGTAGGGCCTATATCGGATTACATGCCGTCTTGGGGGGAGGGAGAGGTAGAAAATTTAAAACTTATGGAAGTGAATGTTGAAAACTAAAAGTAGATGAGTTAACTTATTAAAAAATGCTAGTTGGCTGACAGACAGGAGAGACCCATATAGTGAATTAAGAACTCTAATAAGTTTGACAGCTTCCATTTTCATAGGATTTTAAGGTGATATGTAAGGAAGGGGAATTTGAAGTGATGTTTCTTGGATAGCTATGAACTTTGGCAGCTTCTGCAGCTGAAGATGGGGGCAGCTGGGTGGCACAGTGGACAGAACACCACGCCTAGAATTGGGAGGACCTAAGCTCAAATCTAGCTTCAGACACTTACTAGATGTATGAACCTGGGCAAGTCACTTCACCCTGTTTGCCTCAGTTTCCTCATCTGTAAAATGAGCTGGAGAAGGACATGACACTCTAGTATCTATTGCCAAGAAAACTCCAAACAGGGTCACGAAGATTTAGACATGACTGAAATGACTGAACAACAAGCTACAAATCAAACCTGGACAGCCTTCCTGGAATCAGTGTTTAAAAAGCAAACATTTCCTTCTATTGAAAGCAGGCAATGCACGATCAGGAGTCTCTTACAGTACTCTCCCAAAAAGGCACCAAATTTTGGTCTGTGGCTGCCACATTAGAGACCCCAGCTGCAACAATCTGCAAAGCCATTAGTCTTAATGGGGGACCCTTTGAGAAAAGCCAGGAGAGCTGAATTGTTGCTGATTGCTGGCCTATCGCCCTCAGAGAAAAACAACCAGGGCCTATGTATTTATAATGTTAGATAGATTTATTAAGTCGATTCTTGTTTATCTCTGACTTCTCAAGAACAAAGCATAAAGTTTGAGAAGACAAAGTCTTTGGGAAGATATTTTATATCAGTTATCTGACCAAGACATCATAAAGATTGGGAAAGTCTGCTCCTGCCTCAGTTTGGCAATAGTGTGCAGAAAATCAAAAATGTCTTTTTTCCCCTTTTCCTGAATTAAACGTGTAAGGCTGGAAGTACTGAGGGCCACAGCTATGAGCCTGTTCTAATAAACAGCAAAGCTTTTATTCTGTGCCAACAGTTTTCTCCTACAATTTAAAGTACGTTTACATTTTACAGCTCATCTTGAACTTTTGCAGTGGGGATTCAAAACAGGGAGAGAATGTTGTTAGCTTTATGGTCTGTTTCCAGGAAGGTTTCACAGAGGGCTAATAGGGAAGAATGTTTTTGATAAAGAGATACTTTTAGCTACTTCAGTGTTGAGCACATAGTAGGTACTCAATAAATATTTGTTGAAGTGAATTGAAATAGAATTTTTCCCTAAGAAGAAAGGAGAGCCAGTCACTTAATAGGTTTCAAGGATTTCTTTATTTAGAGTTTTAGTGGCATCTTTCCTTATTTGGTTAACAGCCCAAGCACTCATTGGTTAGGCATATCTGGAATGATCCCACTCTGCAGTCATTCTTTAATGTTTCTTCAGGCTTCCTTTACTCATTTCCCTAAGGCAAAATCATGTTTTACAAAGCTAAAACTGGTCCTAAGGATGGGAGGGAAGGAACTCTCTAGGCTTCTATAGTCCAGAGATTTCAAGGAACCATGTATTTATAGATTCCAATTGCAATCAATCAATCAATAAGTATTAAGTGCCTACTATGTACCAGACATTGTATTAGGTTCTGGGGATGCAAAATAAAAAATGTAACCACTGCTGCTTGCAGAGAGCTAACATTCTATTGAGAAGAGGGCATCCTGAACACATATAAATATATTGTTGCATCATTTCAGTCGTGCCCAACTCTTCATGATGCCATTTGGGGTTTTCTTGGCAAAGATACTAGAGTGGTTTGCCATTTCCTTCTCCAGCTCTTTTTATGGATGAGGAAACTGAGGCAAATAGGGTTAAGAGACTTACCCAGGGTCACACAGCTAGTAAGTGTCTGAGGCCAGATTTGAACTCAGGAAGAGGAGTCTTCCTGACTCCAGGCCCACTGCTCTATCCACTGCACCACCCAGCTGCCCTTATAAGTATATGCAAAATAGGGATAATATTAATACAGGATAATTTTGCAGCTAGGAAAAATCAAGAAAGGCTTCCTGAAAGAGGTGGCACTTGAGCTGAGTTTTGAAGGAAAGCAAACCAGATTCTCACAGGATGAGGTGAGGAGGGAGAGCAGTCCATGTATGGAGGATAGGTAGCACACGAGCACCAAGGTGAAAGATGAAATGTCAACTATAAGGAATAGCAAGAAGTCCACTTTGGTTGGGCCACAGAGGAAAGGAAGGGGAGTAATATGTAACAAGGTGGGAAAAGTAAGTTAGGATCAGTTTGTGAAGGGTTTTAAAAGCCAACCCAGAGGACTTTTTATTTGATCCTAAAAGTAATAGGGTGCCACTGCAGTTTACTAAAGAGGGAAATCACATGGTCAGACCGGCATTTTCAGAAAATCATTATAGCAGCTGTGTAGGCTGGATTAAATTGGGGAGAGATGAGACAAAGAGATTAATTAGGAGGTTGCTGCAATGGTCCAGGCGAAAAAGGACAAGGGCCTGAACTAGTGTGGTGGCTGTGTGAGTACAGAGAAGGAGATGTTTTTGAGAGATGTTGCAGATCTAGAAATGGCAAGATTAGGCAACTGACTGAATCTGTGGGGTGAGGGAGAGTGAGGGATTGAGGCTAACACGAAGGCTGTAAACATGTGTGACTGGAAGGATGGTGTTGTCTCCATCAGAAATAGGGAAGTATGGAAGAACAAAGAGTTTTAAAGGAAAGATAATGATTTCTATTTTGGACTTCAGGCACTTAAAATGCTTAATGGGTCAGAAATGAGCTATCCACTTCATTTCCTATCCAACATCAACTTTAAAAAAATGTTTCTGAGAGATATATTAGCCCCACAGTACATCACTATTTCAAAGAGTATTCTAAGACTTACGGGTCTATGTGACCTTAACTTCTGCTTTAGAGCTGAAAGATTGATATGTATTATCATTGTCATCTCAACTTAGTCCTATGAATAACTGAATTGTTTTATAGAAAGAACTAAAGCTGAAGACTGACCTTATCCAGCTACAGCCAGTTTACCTGGCAGATTGTAGTGGAAATCACGCCGTGCTCTTAGTGAGGAACAGCTCAAAATTCTGCAAATACAAACTGTGGTATATAAATATGATGGAATACTACTGTGATGTAAGAAATAAGGAAAGAGATAATTTCAGAGAATTAAAAGGACCTGTATGAACTGATGCAGAGTGAAATAGGAAGATCCAGAAAAACAATTTATACTATCACACTGATATGACAAAAATGATTTTGAAGACTTTTAAAAACTGATGAACTAAATAAACGGAACTAGAGAACAATCTACTCAATAATAACCATACTATAAAGATACTATGAACATTGTAAGAATTCTGATCCATGCAATGATCATACATGATTTCAGAGTGCCAACGATGAAGCACACTATTTACTTCTTGTCAAAGAGGTGGTGGATTTAGGGCAAAGAACGAAGGATAGATTTTTTTGAACCTATCAATGAGGGAATTTGTTTTGCTATATTTGCTAGAAGGAATTTGTTTTCCTTTTACAATGGAATAGGTGAGGTAATAAAATAGATTTCTGTTATATTAAAAAAATTTCAAAAGGAGAGATCTTTTCCAACAAAAAAAGATCTCACAGATATAATAGACATATGAATATGTTCTAACCAAATCCTCATTTAATGTTTTAAAAAAACAAACTTCTGTGACACTCACTATTGTCCAGTCTTCAAGACTAGTCCAGTTCATATCCTTGCTGAACCCCAAAGGCTTTGTCTGCTTCCCCTTGCACTGGTATCTCTCACAACCAGTGTTCTAGTTCCTATTTCCTCCCTCAAGCTCCTCTGTATTTAAGGCTTTTTCAAGTACTCTGCTCAATTCAGCCCTATATCCCAAAGCTGGAGTTTGAGAGATAGCATTTGTCCCATTGAGGCACCTGCCAAAGACCACTTTTTTCTCCCTTTCCTCCCACACCATGACAGCATACCACATTTATAACATTGTTTCCATGGAATTAAGTGTCCCTTGTAATATTTTGCCTAAAGTTGTGCTTTGTTTAACCAATTAATGAGGTCAAGAGGAGTATGCTTTCGTGTCAATGACAAGTGTTGCCATAGATTAAAAATAATGTCTATTAATTCTGGCAGAAGAAATCCTCACTTGGTTGTATAGCAGATGCAGATAGAAAACAGATTAATCTCTAGTGATATTTAAAAGAAGAACAACATTTTTGTAGTAATTGATATTAAGATAGTTTAGAAGTGGTGGAATATGTGCTCCAAACTTATATAAAAAAGAACAGTTCAAAGAGATGAATCCATGGAGCTTAGTTTTTTAAAAAAAAACCCTTAAATATGTGTTTAGGCACATGCCATGAAAAATGACCTGTCACTGGTGCACAGGGGCTCAGTTATTTAAGAATAATTTAAGAATCCCGGCATAGATGCTGCAAGTGTGTTGCAATTATGACTTCAGTCATAATTTATTTGCTTTTCAACTAAATGCAACTGCTGTGCAAGAAATACCAAATTAATCTCTTGCCATATTTTTCTAGCCTTTGAAAAGAATGGGAGGGGTGGGTGAAGTGGGGCGGAGAAGAAAAGGTCATAGAGGATGAAAAGGGAGACTGAGTAAGAAAATGGTGAATAAAAATAAGATGGAGGGAAATTAAAAAAGTTTATAACTTTGAATGTGAGTGGGATGTTTATAACAACTTTCTTTGTGGTGACAAAGAACTGGGAATTGTGGGAATCCATATCAATCGGGGAATGGCTGAAGAAGTCGTGGTGTATGGCTGTGATGGAATATTACTGTGCTATAAGAAATGATGAGCTCAATGATCTTAGAAAGGCATAGAAAGACTTGCATGAAATGATGAAGAGCAAAGTGAGCAGAACCAAGAGAACACTGTGTACAGTAATAGCAATAATGTTTTAAGAAAGACTTTGAGCAACTAAGTTATTTTGACTATTATAAACAAATTAAAAATAAAGGACATATGAAGAAAGATACTATCTGCATCCACAGAAAGAACTGATAAATAGAAGTATGTATGGAATAATTCTACATATATATATATATATATATATATATATATATATACACACACACACACACACACACATACGCATGTATATATACACACCTATTTGTGCCTAATGGTAGCCATCTCTAGGGCAGGGGGGAGGGAAGAAAAAAGGAAAAAAGAAATTTATGTGATAACTTTGTTGAATATCTGGGAGGAATAGCAAGTTACACATGGTCGATTTGCAGTTTCATGTGCAATCATCTTTTTATTAGACTGTCATGGAAATGATTGTTTTGTTCCATGAATTGAAAATAAAATAAATTAAAAAAAGAAAATAACCTTGACAACGTTCATGGTTGGTGCTAGTTTTCAGCAAACTAGCGATGTGCAATCACATTTCTCTGGTGTATACAGTTGTTTGCACGTCGTCTCTCTCACCAGATGATGAGCTCCTTGAGATCAGGGGCCGATTTTTGCCCTTCTTTTTAACTTCATCACTTAACATAATACTGGCCACATAATGGGCATTTTTAACTTAAAAATGCTTGCATTGGCCATCATGCTTAAGAGCTGTGGGGGTTTTACTCAAAGATCAAAAACATTTAAAGATGCTAACACATACACATATAGCCTCTTCTTATTCCCGACCACTAGAAAGGTGGAATTCTGTCATTCTGGAATGACTCAGAGGTTGTTCCATGTATGAACCATGGCAACAGTACATTTATGTGTTTGTGTGTCATAGGCTCTCCCATTAACATCTGAGTCAAGAACATCTGAGAAATGAAAGATGTATGGAATACCAATCCTCTAGCACTCCACTCCTTCCCTATTATGACCATGCTCAGTCTAAGACTGACTGCTCAATTGTTACTTGTCATTCATTAACTCAAGCCCTCATGGACCGAATAGAAATAGGTCTCTCCTATTCTTTCCAGATCTGGAATGTTGCTTTAGTCATTCAAAACTCTAGGTCACAATTAAGCAAATAATTTAATTAAATTCAATAGAAGCATGGTAAAATCAAAAGCATTACACACATGTATCAGAGAAAGTACCATCCATTCACTTCCCACTTCCAACTCTTCCAGGCATTAAACCCCTCGGGTTGGAGTCTGGTTCCTCCTTGTTCAGTCTCTCAGCCACAGCATAGGAGTGGGAGGTGTGATGTTTAAACTCACAAGTTGCATGACAGGTAATGAGGATGATTCCTGGAATGTTCAGGGTTCTCTTGTTTTCAGTTTCATTGATGCCTCCAGAGTCCCCTGGCTGCACTATGCATTACTCTGGATCAGCAGGGCAGCAGTGAAATAAATAGCCTTTCTGTTATTCTGGCTTTAACTGTGTCCCTGGTCTCATAGTAGCTGCCAGGGTATGGAAAAAAGAGTTCCTCCTAAGTCCATCTCAGCCAGGGGGAAGCTGCAGGAGGTACAGTTTTTGCAGCAATACTGACTGTCATTTTTCTTTGTTTTTTTCTTCAACCTCCTTGCATGTGGCCTGCATCTTCTGCCACAGACTCCCTTCATTCAAGTCCATTCATCTAATTTGATTCCAGGCAGAGGCACCATCACTAATCAACTGATACTCCTGCCGCCCTCCTATCTCAAGCCTCAGTAGCACAGGTGAGACTTGGCACCAGTAAACGCCCTTCTCTAACCGTGTATGCTCAGGCAAATACTTTCTAAATTAGATGCTTGTTTCCATGAGCAAATGTATCCTTTAAGGATATTCTTACATCCCAAACATTTGTTTCAGGTACATATGTCTATGTTACTGGGAAAGAGGCCTAAAACAGAAAAGTTTGTTACAACTAGCAGGAAAATAAATTTCTGTTTGTGGACAACTGGAAGAAGCAATATTTTTGTAGCTACTTCCTCTTGGCAGCTGTCTGTCAATGCACTCATTCCAAATTCTCCTTATTGGTCAGAAAACTCTTGTGAAATTTCCAAAGCTGCCTAATGAAAACCCTCACAAAAACATTTGCCAAAAATTGCACAGAGTCAAATCAAATCAACATGTAATTAGTGCCTACTATGTGCAGTGAACTGATAAAATGTACTTTGACAAATATTTTGGAAAATATTTGAAAAAAATATTCCCAGAAAGCTTCATTTATCATTTCATGGTTTTTTAGGGTTCCTAATTAAAACCTACCCTTTTATTGAATCCTGGAGGCTACTTTTGTGCTCTTAAAATTTAACCTCATACAGTAAAATCTTGGACCATCTAGAACCCTTACATAAATCAATCATTCTGAATGACCAAGTTTTCCAAATAATGAAGGATTAGGCCTTCAAGTGCTAGAACTTTTAAACTACTTTTGATGGAAATCTTTCTAAAATGTACCATGCAGCTCCTCATTGTCTTAAAGTACATAGAACATTATCTCACTGTTTCTTGAGCTAGTTCATCCAACCTACACACTACTGACAAATTGAAACATGGCTAGTTTTCCTATTTCTTTTTAAAATTTCATTTTCTTTTTTTTAATGAACAAAAAAAACTATTTTCTTTCCCTCCCACCTCCCCATCTATTGGGAAAAACAAAATGAAAAAATAAAACACTTGTAACAAATACCCATAGTCAAGCAAAGCAAATTCCTGCATTGGCTGAATCCCAAAAATATGAGTCTCAGTTTGCATCCTGATGAGCAATCACAAGGCTGATGCAACCTTCGGCCAAATCAATCAGGGGTTTGTAAGCTTTTTTGTGTCATAGATGCCTTTGGTAGTAATCTGCTGAAATCTAGAGATCCCTTCTTAGAATGTTTTTAAATGCATAAATACAGAGAATTACAAAGAAAACCATTTACACCGAAATACAATTATCAAAATACATACTTAAAAAAGCAAGTTAATGGCTATCAGGTTAACTGTACATGCTGCTTTCCATAGATCTAGAATTGGTTTGGCCAACAGATAAGTGGTCAAAGGATATGAATAGTTATCAAAAGAAGAGTTGCAAACTATTAATAACCACATGAAATAATGCTCCAAATCACTAATAATAAGAGAAATATAAATCAAAGCACCCCTAAAGTTTCACTTCATTCTCAGAAAGTTGGCAAAAGATGACAAAAGATGGCAATAGTCAATTTTGCAGCCATTGTTAGAAATACAGGCCTGCAAATGCATTGTTGGTGGACCTGGGAATTAGTACAACAATTGTGGAAAGCAATTTCAAATTATGCAATGAAAGTGCCTCAAATATCCATAACTAGAGATTCTATTGTGAAGCATACACTCCTAGGAGATCAGTGATGGAAAGAAAGGTTCTATATATACCAAAATATTTATAGCAACATATTTGTGGCATCAAAGAACTGGAAATTAAATAAATGCCCACTTAGTGGGGGATGGCTGAAAAATTCGTGGTAAGTGAATGTCATAGAATATTACTATGCTGTAAGAAATGACAAACATGATGAATACAGAGAAGCATGGAAAGATTTATATCAACTGATGCAAAGTGAAATAAGCAGGAAAACAGTATACACAAAACATAAATAGGTTATGAACTGAGGTATCAGACTCTAAATCTACTGCTTCCTTTAATGCAACTATGTAGCAACATTCTTAAGAATATCTTCTATAACTGCATTTTATAGTCCACTATACACTTACTTGCAAAGAGAGGTTATTCTAAAAATGTCGAATGAATGCGTAAAACTGTAGACTACAGGTTAAATCAATGAGTTAGAACTGGGTGGGGAAAAAAAGATTAGAGGATAAAAATATGGTAAAAAATGTTTTCAGATAACTACCCAGATTCCTTAATGCAAGCTTTGCAATTGACTAGAAATTTATTTAATTAAAAAAACCAGATTTTTGATGTGACCTTTCAATGAAGGTAAAGGACTACAGGACCAAACAGCAAAAAATTTCTTCACCCATTCATGTATTAGCTTGTCATCTTTAAAGTAGCAGGTCGATGAGTGACATCATTGAAAATGATAAGATAATAAAATGTTTTATTTACCCAAGGAGGAGGAAGGGAGGTGATCTTATCAGGTACTAAGGTTTTAATTATCATCTCAACATTAAGGCTCTTCATTCTATATATCCAGCCTTAGTCTCTCTCCTGAAATCTAGTTCCACACTACCAACCCTTGGTTGGAAATCTGGATGTTCTATAAGCCTTCCAGATGCACCATGTCGTAAATGGAAATCAATATATTTCCTTCTCTCTAAAGCTATCCCTTCCTCCCAAGTTCCCCCTTTCTGTGGAGGGTGCTATCATTCTTCTTTCTAATCACCTGTCACAAACCCTGGAGTCATCTTTAACTTTACCTTCTCCCTCACCTCCCATATTCCATTCATTGTCAATTTTTGTCATCCCAACCTTCACAACATCTTTGACAATGGTTGCTTATCTCTACTCACAAAGCTTCTTTCCTAGTTAAGGCTCTTATTGCCTCTCACTTCCACCCTTGCCATAACTTCCTAATTGTCCTGCCTGTTCCTGTTTACAATCTGCACCCCACACAGTTGCCAAATTGATCGTTGTAAAACAAAGATGTCACTTGGCAGCTCAAATGTCTTGAATTGACTCCATGATCTCTTGAGATAAAACACAAGCTCCTCAGTTTTGCTTTCAAAGTCATCCACAATCTGCCTCCCACTAACCTTTCTCTTCACATTTCACATTACCCTCCTTGACCTACTTGCTCTTCTAGTTAAGGTGGCTTCCTAGTTATTCCCTATACCTAATAATCCATCTCCCATCACCATGATTTTGCACAAATGGTTCCCTAGGTTTGGCTTCACAATTATAGGGAACCCAGCTGGCGCAGTGGATTAGAGTTCTGGACCTGGAGTCAGGAAGATCTGAGTTCAAATCCTGCCTCAGATACTTAATATCTGTGTGACCCTGTGCAAGTCATTTTGTCTCTTTTGGTCTCAGTTTCCTCATTTGTAAAATGGAAATAACAATAATGACTACTTCACAAGCTTGTGGTGAGGATCAAATGACATAACATATGTAAAGCACTTTGCAAATATTAAAGTGCTACATAATGCTAGATATTATTTATTTTGAAAAGTGATTTTAACTCAACAACCCTCTGAGGTAGGTAGTGCAAGCAGCATTATTCCCATTGTACGGATAAGTAAATCAAGTCTCCTAGATGTTGAATGATTTGGCCATGATCCTATAGCTAATAAGTATATAAGATGGAATTAAAATCTCATTCTCCTGACTTCAGATAATTTGTTCACAGAAGATTCTGTATTTTAAATTCTATACAACCACCAAAGGAGACATTGTTTAATTTTTAAATTCAATTGAATTTAATTAATTTAATTTTTTTTACATTGTTGGTACAGTGGATAAAGTGACGGGCCTGGTGTCGGGAAGACTCATCTTCCTGAGTTCAAATCTGGCCTCAGACACTTATTAGGTGTGTGACCCTGGGCAAGTCACCTAACCTAGTTTGCTTCAGTTTCCTCATCTGCAGAATGAGCTAGAGAAATGGCAAACCACTCTAGTATCTTTGCTAAGAAAACCCCCAATGGGGTCATGAAGAGTCAGATATGACTGATCAGCAACAATCCCTAGAATTTTGCACAGCATCTGGCATATGGCAGGCACTTAGTCTGCTATGTAGCATTTAACTGAGTGGACCGTATCCTCCTTGCTGATGAAACTAACTTACCAATGATATAGTGATATAAAAAGTATTGAACTTGGAGTCAGTAAATGTGGGTTTGATACCTGGCTCAAACAGCTGTGTGAATTTAGGCAAGTCAATTAGCCTCTCTGAATCTCAGTTTCTTCTTAAGTAATACAAGGATAAAGCTACTTACAATGTCTTGTAAGAACCAAATATGATAATGTATGTGAAAGCTCTTTGTAACTGTAAGTCACTATATAATTTCAGTATTATATAGCAAAGTGCTAGATTGGAGGTTAGGCATCTCTTATCTATGATACTTAGTAGATGTGTGACCATGAGCAAATGTCTGTTCAAGGTTCAAGTGCAGCTTATGATATGTAAAGGCTGTGTGACTTTGGGCAAGTCAATCAACTCTTCAGAACTCTATGCAACTCTAAGATGATGTAAGTTGCAGAGAAGGTTCTTACCCGTCTTGGTAGAGGGTGTTTCCTCACTCTGAAGTTACCTATACCAATGAAATCACAAGTCCACTATCCATCCTTTTTCTATGCTGCTTAAATGATGCTGATTACACTTTCTGGAAGACTGATATATCTGTGGCAGGTCTGAGTCTTAGAAATGAAAAGACAGGTGTATTCTTTGTTACTTTTATTTCTGTTTTTCAGGTGAGGGGGAAAATCCCAAACCTGTTGGTAGATTTTTTTCCTCTTTTCCTTTCTTTGATTTTCTGCTCTATGTCTGTCCAGACTTTCCAGTCAACTTATCCTAGTTCTGCAGCCTGCCTTCTTTCTTTTCCCAGTTGTCAGAGGCTGACAATTAAATTCTTTAAAGGCAAAAACTTGAGAAAAAGGATATTTGGCTGAGTGAAATTCTATTTGATCCTTCTCAATCTGTCACAAGTCAGTAGTTAATCATTACAGAACATGGCACATTAATAAGGGAAAAACAGGAAGTAGAAGGAGATGCAAAGCATGACCATCTATTTATGCCATTATTTCCAAATGGCTACCCAGAATGCAGCTAGTCATAGGCACAAGTCATTTTTAATTCCAGACACTCCTGGCCTTGGCTCTTAACACAGGACATTCTGCATGATGCTGATTAGCATTAGAGAACAAAGTCTACCAGCTGCAAAATCAAGTACCAGCTTGACCACTAGTGTCCTGCCAAATTTCTCTCTCTCTCCTGCATATCTTCTCTTACTTCCAGATTTTTCTCACTTCCGCCCCTAGAATTGCTTTATTTCTCCCAATGTTTTCATATGGGGTGATCCCTAAATAACACACAGTGCTTGTTTCTGCCCCCTTCTCTTTCACTGGCCAGCATGACCAAAAACCTTAATTAGCTGTACATTTATACAAAGGAAAAAAAAATTACAAGCTTTGTAAGGTGCTGATTCTACAGTGAATTCCTGATATTGAATTACATCTACTTACATCTTATAATACATAAAACATGAAATAAAATTCTGAAACATGAAATGGAATTCTGATATCAAATTCACTTACACCTCATAATAGAGGTACAAAATATGAGGTGAAACTCTTCCAAAAGAAAGCTCAAACAGCTCACTCAAAAAGAAATAACACCTTTCTTTTCTTCTACTGCTAAAAAAGCTCCAATTGAATAAATACACAGGAATTCCTATGGGACTTGAACAACTGCCTTGAGCATTCCTGAGTGAACACCAGTTGGAAACTCCAAGGCAGTAAGTTACTTCAAGCTATTTAATTCAATTTAATCCAACAAACATTTATTCAACTTCAGTGTGCAGAGCACTGTGCTAAGGCTTTTGGGAGGAGGGAAGAGGACAGGAGGATAAAACATAACATACCATTGTCTTGCTGTTATGGAAACTTCAGTTTAATAGGGGATACGACAAATACTCAAATGGATCTCTGATGTTATCAATATGGATGTTCTCTTCAATATGCACATATCCACAAATCCATCCATCCATCCATCCATCCCTTATGACTTGTTGCCAAGATATGGTGGTATGACACATACATAAATAATTAGAATACCAAATATCATATAATAAATACATGAGAGGTACTCTTTGTACCTATTTCCTATGGAAGGTCTGAGAGGGTGAAGATTTAATATCAGCTGAAATGAGCAGAGATGTTTCCATGGCAAAAGTAGTGTTTAAGTTGTACTGTGAAGAATAGAGGCATAGTTGCTGAAAATATAGCACTGTTGAGTTGGGTAAAAAGTAAAGTCTATAATTAGTTATGGAACCCAGTTAGTAAGAAAATTGAGAATAGGATCCTAAGGGAATACATTCCTAGGAATGTTCTTGAAATCCAGGTTTGCCTGGGATTGGGGAGAGGTGGCCCCTGTTGAGTCCATGCCCTTGGAACAAGTACTAGGTAATTTGTTCCTGTATATTCAGTTCTTACAGTGAACAACGTAACAGGGGGTAGTTATAGAAACAATGCTATCAATGAGATTTCCTAGGTGACATTACAGTGGATTTTCATGATATTACAGCAGGATTTTGGGGAAGGGGTAAGGCTGAAATACCTTGCCTGAAGGAGCTAATTGTTGGGCAGATCTGTAAATAAGCTCCTAAGAGGGAAAGGGAAGGAAAAAATCATCAAATACCTACTATGCATCAGGCACTGTGCTAAGTACTTTACAAATATTATCTTGTGTGATCCTCACAACTCTGTAAATTAGGTAAAGTTCTGTAAATAATAAATAACCCCACAGAGAGCTTTGAATACCATAAGGTAGTCTGGAGGTTTCATTAGACTGCAAAGAGGCAAAAGCTGTGAACCAAGCAGTAATCCACAGAGAGACCTTGGAAAAGAAATCTAATTTTCATGTGTAAGCATGGGGTTTGATCAATCAAATATAACATTCCCACCTAAAGTAAGTGACAAGATGCTATACTCCCTATACCTTGGCCTGGTGAGAACACTTCTCAATTGAATCAACCAACCACAGACTTTAGTATGGAAGAAAAATTTCTTGGTCAGTTTAAATATCCTTGAAAGCTGCTGGATGAACTAGAGTGATGTCACACAAGAACCATGTGTAACATTGGTTGTTGACTGAGGAAACCTGGTCACCCTATGTGGGTCTTCTGTAAAACAGCAAGCCAGTTGCAGAACCTAGGGATTTGAAAATCTAGCAGCAGAGTGGTGGTAGCAGCCAAGCCCCTGAGAAGAAATCACTTGGGGCAGGATAGCTTCAGTCTCCTCCCCTCTCCTCCACAACCTTGGCCAGAGGATATCCTTAGGAGCTTTGAAGGGTGCAGAGGATTTGGGCTTTCCTGTTCACACCCTAGTAGCATTCCAGAAATATCTAAAGGTAATTTTGAAGACTCCATCCAAAGGACCTTCAGGATTGCCCTTTGCAGACATGCTCTCTAAGTCTACATCCAAAGTCTGACTTTATTTAAACCCATTTCCCTCAAAATGTCTTTTCAGCCTCTAGAGATGACAACTAACTCAGTCTCTCATGAAAAGAAATTCTCTTTGTCCTTTATCTCTGAACCTCACAGTCTCTCACCAACCATGATAGTTAACTCTCTTCAGATGACAGTTATCTCTCTTCAAGATTCTACTGTCTCTCTAAGATAGTCACAGCATTCAAAAACTGTGAAAGAGGCAATTTAAGTTAGGATTATATATGCATACATATAAACATCTGTATCCTGTCTATCTATCTAGTCTCCCTTTATATAATGTAAGCTCTTTGAGGCCAGAGAGTGTTTCATGCCTGTTTTTGTGTCTCCAGTATATAGCACAGTGTCCAACACATAGCAGGTGCTTAATAAATGCTTGCTAGATTAACTAAGCCTGGCTGAGCTTGATGTCAGGCAGTGGCTGGGGATACCCCTGGAGGGTGTTCTATTTAACTTGAGTTGTTGTGAAGAAAAAATGATGAAATTTTGGAATAGGGAAAAGGTGTGGGAAAAGTGTGAGTGTCACTCATCTTTATTATGTTGGTGTGGTTAGCTTTAAAAAAATTTCCCTCTTAGAAGGAAATGCCCCTGGGAGGAATCCTGCCTTAATCAGAGATCAGTTTTCTTCTTAATTATCAGTTAAACAGGGATTGATTGTCAGTAAGAGCCAGAAAAGGACCCAGGTTAGGTGTCTGGGGAGGCTGACGGGTGAGTACACCCAGGGGAAGTGGGGGCTCCAGGAGGAAGGAAAGGGGAACTGATAAGGAAGTGGGGGGTACCAAATCAAAAATTTCCTACTTAAAACCTTTTCTTCCTAGCTCTGCCATTTAGAATCCTCTCAAATCCCACTTTTGGCCCAGGCACCGAAGATTTACAGCCCCTACTATCAATGGCTCAGTGGCAATGGTCCTGAAATACTTAAGCACTGACTGTATTAAACTAAAATGGATGAAATCCAGCTGACCACTCTGAGATCTTGGCAAATATTGTAATTGAACATCTGTGGGTTTCAGGCTCTCCATTTGTAAAAACCTAGTATAATATTACTCCCTACCATTCCTACAGTGATATGGGCATTAATTAACAGGTGTTAAAAGCATTTTAAGATCCTTGATTTAAAAGGTCCATTATTGGAGCTAGCAAAATTCACCTTTATGAAAGGAATCTTGTTTACTCCTCTACTTAACTAACTCAAATTCTCTCCTCTCATCTGCCCTCCCTGCTGCCCTACCACTGCAAACCAAAAATACAACCATGTACTGTAAATTTTATTCCAGGATGCTTACTATTAGTGGGGTATAAGAATGCTACAAGAGAACATTTTATTCTCTTAGATTTGAATTTCATTAAAATATTCTTCATACAAAAGCAATGTAGAATAATTTTCAAAGACAGAACTGGGAAAACCATCCTCTGGTAAAAAGTACCCTCAGGACAGAAGAACAAGAACCACTGTTTGGGTTCCTGGATTATATATACACGATTCACTTTTTCTTTGGTAATTAAAAAACCAAGAAGTTCAGCTTTCCATAGGCAGCTGCTTGATGTTCTTTTCCAAACCATTTTCATTGTAGGATTTCCTTACTTGACACAACTATTCCATAGTGCTCAAAAAGCTGTTACCTATAGAAATGTATATTCCCTTGGATGCCACATAGAAATTTATTGTATTTGATTTAGTTTGTACATACACGGTGCCTCCTAATTGAAATTACCTTGCTGTCCCTCATACACACACACACACACACACACACACACACACACAAACACATTCAGTCCTTTATGCATCCTATTTGATTTTTCAACTTATAAAATACTATGTAAACAAATTAAGAAAGACATATAAAGCTAAGAAGCTAATACTATCAGGTAAAGCAATGTAATCTCTACCGTGTTGGTTAAAGTCAGGCTAACAGATGCATTTTGGGGTTGAAATTAAAATTGTGTGCTGTATCATGTTACTCCAGTAATGCCTCCAGATGCACAGTGCATATTTGACAAAGGGGCTCTCCTGTGGTCACATAAGCCAGGTAGCAGGATCAACCAAGACATGAATATAAATAGAAGCTTGTTCATGATCAGGTTCAACCTGGAGGGGGTGTATGCATCAGCCACCAAATTCAGTGGTAAAAACCTAAGGTCTCAAGTTGTCTCACTATGAGATTCTGGCAACCCGCTCCAGCTTTAAGTCCCTACTGAGGCAGGGAAATAGCTATCTTCTGATATTTAAAGGTCATAGTGACCAGGATGCTACTAGGGCTGCTTATGACAGTGTGGATATCCACCCTTCTCAGGCTTTACAGACACTTGTTGGTGCCACTTATTTGAGAATTAATCATTTGTAATATCTCTGACACTACTGCGCTATCGTGGTTATTTTCATTTCAGGAAGAGGCCCCCAACTCCAATCCCAGTTCCTCTTTTGCTAAATAGTTGTATGACCTTGAGTTACTCTCTGATCCTCAGTTTCCTTATCTGTAAAATGGCAGGGCAGTCCTCCAAATTTTTAAAGTTCCTTTCAATTCTAAAAGATTCTATGGGTATTGTCTCATTTTCTTAATCAGATGATTAACTCTTGGAGGACCAACATGACTTTTTATACTTTTTCTTCTTCAGAGTACCTAGTAGAGGATTTTGGGCAATGTGGTATAATGGATAGAGAACTGGCCTTGAAGTCAGGAAGGCCTTAGTTCAAGACACACTTTTGACACATGTGGGGTGACCCTGGGCAAATGCTTCATCTCTCAGTGCTCTAGGTAATTCTCTAAGACTATAAGTTACAGAGAAGGTGTTAATCTGAATTGGCAGACAGAGTATGCTTCCTCCCCCAGAGTTCCTTGTACTAATATAATCACATTTCTAGTCTTTACCCCTCATCAAAAGTGATCACTAGATATTTGTGGATTTGATGCAGTTTTAAAATATCGATCAAGCATCTTATTTTACTAGAATTAATGACTCAGGGAAATTATCTGAGAATAATGTCAATGGAAATAGAGAGAGAGAGAGAGAGAGAGAGAGAGAGAGAGAGAGAGAGAGAGTCGGAGGGAGAGGGAGGGAGGGAGGGGGGGGGAGAGAGAGAGAGAGAGAGAGAGAGAGAATATGTGTGTGTGTGTTTGTGTGTGTGTGTGTGTGTGTGTGTAATCTTAAGCTAGGGCTTTCTGAGTTTCAATTTATTTCCAAGGATATAAGTATAGTTCTTTATCAGTTTAGTTCTAATTAAGTTAAGGAAAATCTGGTTGGTTGGTTGTTGTCCTTTGTTCTTCAAGAGGACCAAGATGGCATCATTATATTAGAGTCAAGGTACAGTGTGTCTAACTGTGGCTTACAAGCTTGGAAGGCTCTATCTACCACAGTTTTGGCACAAATAGTCTATATAAACATTTGGAGTGGAGACGGCTCTAAATCTGTGCATTTCATGTTTCTTTTGAGCTACTGCAGTTCTGCTTTGCTCATAGAGCACAATACCTTCTTTGATGTAAGCACGCCATGTTGGGGAGTCCTTTGCCAGTGTCTCCCATGTCACACAATCAATTCCAAGGTTCTTCAGAGAGACCTTGAGAATGTTCTTGCATCACTTCTTCTGACCTCCATGTGTGAATTCTCCATAAAATAGTCTTTTAGGCCAGCCCATCATAACTACACTCTTTGCAGTAGAGTTTGAATGCTTGGCAGTTTAGCCTGAAAAAGGACCTCAGTGTCTGGTACCTTATCTTGCCAGGTGATCTTCAGAATCTCCCTAAGACAATTCAAATGGAAGTGACTGAATCAGTTTCCTGGCATGATGCTGGTATACTGTCCAGGTTTCACAGGCATCCAACAATGAAGTCAGCACAATGGCTCTGTATACCTTAATTGGGTAGTCAGTCTAATACCTCTTCTCTCCCCCACTTTCCTTTAGAGCCTCTCAAACACTGAGCTGGCTCTGGCATGTGTGCATTAACCTCATCATCTATGGTACAGCCCTGGAAAGGATACTGCTAAGGTAAGTGAACTTATCCACAGAATTCAATATTTCTCCATTTGCTGTAACTGATGGTTCCATGTATGGATGGTGTGGTGCTGGCTGGTGAAGAATTTGTGTTTTTTTAAAAATATTTATTTATTTTCAGTTTTCAACATTTATTTTCATAAGTTTTAAATTTTCTGCCCCTCCCTTCCCCCTCCCTCCCCAAGACAACATGCAATCCGATGTGTGCTCCACACATATGTTCCTATTAAGCACATTTTCACATTAGTCATGTTGTATAGATGAATTATAATGAATAGGAGAAACCATGAGAAAGAAAACAAAACAAAACAAAAGAGAAAAGAATCTGCTTCACTCTGCATTCTTTTTTTTAATTAAGATTTTTTATTTTTAGTTTACAACAATAAGTTCCATATGATTTTGATTTCCAGATTTTCTCCCCCACCTTCCTCCCCAAGATGGCATGGAATCCGATATATCTTCTACATATACCTTCACATTGAACTTATTTACACAATAGTCAAGTTGTAAAGAAGAATTATGACCAATGGAATGAATCAGGAAAAAGAAGAAACAAAACCAAAAAATGAAACAAAAACAAGAGAAAAAAAAAAAAACAAAAGAAACAATAGGAGAGCAAACAGTGTGCCTCAATCTGCATTCAGATTCCATAGTTCTTTCTCTGGATAGCTCTTTCCATCATGAGTCCTTTGGAGTTGTCTTTGAACCTTGTATTGCTGAGAAGAGCCAAGTCTATCAGGATTAGTCATCACAGAATCCATATCCACACAATCTGTGGTTGTGTATGATGTTCTCCCGGCTCTGCTCTACTCACTCAGCATTATATTGTGTAGGTTTTTCCAGGTTATTATGAAGTCCGTATCTTCCCCATTTCTTATAGCACAATAGTATCCCATTATATTCATATACCACAACTTGTTCAGCCATTCCCCAATTGAAGGGCATCCCCTTGATTTCCAATTCTTTGCTACTACAAAAAGAGCCACTATAAAAATTTTTGTACGTATGGGTCCTTTTCCCACTTTTCACTCTGCATTCTGACTCCATAGTTCTTTCTCCAGATGTGGATGGTGTTTTCCGTCATGAGTGCTTGTGGAAAAGTTTCAGGTCCTTGAATTGCTGAGAAAGACTAAGTCTATCAAAATCAGTTCTCATACAGTATGGGTGTTACTGTGTACAATGTTCTCCTGGTTCTGCTCACTTCACTCAGCATCCATTCATATAAGTCCTTCCAGGTTTTTCTGAAGTCTGCTGGCTCATCATTTCTGGAGTTTGTGGTTTTTTTTTTGGAGGGGGGAAGGCAAGGCAATTGGGGTTAAGTGACTTGCCCAAGGTCACACAGCTAGTGTGTCAAGTATCTGAGGCCAGATTTGAACTCAGGGCCTCCTGACTCCATGGCTGGTGCTCTAATTACTGTGCCACCTAGCTGCCCCCGAATTTGTGTTTTCTTGGTGTTAACTGTTAGGCCAAAATCTCAGCTTCAGAGACTATGAGTGCACAGTCAATTTCCCACATATTCATACTCCCTTTTAAGTGTGGCCCAGGATAAGGCAGGGAAGAACAAACAGGCTGAAATGGAGTACCCATGGTCTTAGAGAGCTGACTAGACCTCTAAGAGGTTAAATGATTTACCCAGGGTCACACAGCAGGAATCCTTTCTCTTTTTCTGTCCCTCAATCTCCCTCTGTCCCCTTCTGACAAATCTGTTATCGATGCAGTGTATAAAAATTAGAATGGAAATCATGGGCAGAAAACTGGCCAACAGAAAGGATTTGGGTGATCTATAGCTTAGAGTTTTAAAAATTACTTGTGTCAGCAGAACAGCAACAGGTCTTTCTGGCAATAAAGAGAATTGGGCAGGTCACAGAGGCCTAAGAAAATCTCAGAAAATATTACTCTTTAAAAAAGCATATAATTATCTCAACTCTTTAATAAATCTAACTTCACACACTGTAAAATAACCAAGTAAACATTCCACCCATTAAAAAGAAGACACAGGATATTACAGAACAATAAACAGCCTGTTATTTAAATTTGTAGTGATGCACACTTGGGAGGTCTGCATTGGTAAGCCATTGGCTAAGGAATGAGACAGTATTACAGGACGGAAATAAAATGAAAGGATGGAAGTCCTTAAATTAATATATATCAGAAAAAATAAATTAAGTCACAGAGAGGCAGAGAGGGTTCATCACCAGCATACTGGTCCTGCCACTTCCAATCATTCACTGTGTAACACTAGACAAGTAACTGTGCATTGCTGTTTTTTGGTTTCTCTATCTGAAAAACGCTAATAGTAATAAATGTCTTCTTATCTTTTTTTCAAAGGCAGACTGTTAAGGATAATTCAAATAAAAGAAAATGTTCTCTTAAGAGAATGTGAAAATTCTTTGAGTCCTTTAAAATTAAAGTGCTCTGTAAGTGAAAGGTCCTGTTAAGCATGATTCTAGCTTCCAGAGTTAGGGAATGTTCTTACACCAAGAACACAGAAAAGAAGTGTAGGGAGGGGGGTCAGAGGAGTTTCTGATTAACTTGATAAGTCATCATCATACTTAAGGGTGACAAGCCTTGGTTTGATTATATCTAACTATCAGTCAATTGTTTTTGTTGTCAGTCTCTACAGAACTTTGGAATTGACTGCAAGACATGGGAGACCCCTGGGCAAAGGACTGCTCAGCCTGGCGAGCCCTCATCAAAGGTGCTGTGCTCTATGAGCAAAGCAGAATTACAGTAATTCAAAAGAAATAGGAGATGTGGAAATTTTGAGACATCTCCACCCCAAATGCTCATATTTGTGTCCAACCTGAGCATGCTGAGTTCCTATCGGTCTGATCAGCCACATTTGGACACACTGTAACTGATCCTCTTTGAGAACAAAGGACAAAAATCAATATTGTTATTCAGTCATGTCTGACTCTACATGGACAAAGTGCATGGGGTTTTCTTGGCAAAGATACTGCCATTTCCTTCTCCAGTGTGTCCCCATTTTGCAGATGAGGAACTGAGGCAAAAAGGAGTTAACTGACTTGTCCAAGTTCATACAACGTTTGAGGCTGAATCTGAACTCAGATCTTCCTGACTCCAGGCCTGGTGCTCTATCCCCTGTATCACTTAGTTGACATTAGTCAGTTAGCATGCATTAATTAAGCACCTACTAAGTATCAGGTACTGTGGATACCAAGATATAAATGAAACAGTTCCTGCCCTCAAGGAACTTACCTTCAATAGGGGAAGACAATATGTACAGCAAAAGTTTATGTGGTCAACTCACACTTGCAGGTGGATTTCCCTGAAGGATGATTACCCCAGGTTCAAGGTCTGTACTCATAAAACAATAGCTCCTGAGCCCCCATCAGTATGTTTATAATTCAGTAGTCAGCCAGAGGATACATTTAGCTCAAAGCAAAGGTATTTATTGGAATGACATAGTAATAAAATTCCATAAACCTGGGGCATAATCTCCCATAAACATACCTGGAATTAACAGGGAGAGTGGATACATATAGTAGCAACAAGTAGAATGGCCCATGGATAGCATGTCAAGGCAGATGAAAGGAGGACCAACTCACACCTCTCGAGGCTTCAGAGCTACCTGATATTTTAATGTTGCTCCTGATGACTTTGGTCTCACAGTCTCTTACCACACACTACTCCCCCAGTCATCTGTAGTATCAACTGTTTCTAGAATTTGGTTCAACTGAAATCTTTAGCCTGGGTATTGCTATGTTCTTTCAGAAAAAGCAAGAACCCTTACCTTAGCCTAGGAGCATAAGATGTTCTTAGTTTTATAAGGCTTTCCTTCTGCTGAACAAGAGACTGAAGAGTAGGGATATCTCAGCAAGCTAAAAGCCTTAAGCTTAGCTTTTTCTTTTGATGACCCTTCCTGGTATAGGATTCCTGTGGTCAGAGATTTCACCCAAGCTTATAGTAACCATCCATTTCCTAAATGTTCACATTTGCAGGTAAAGCATCAGACAACGACCATTTTCTCACTAATCACCAAATAGCTCTAGGGTTCAGCATTCACTAGTATTGAAACTCAAAATCTCCCCTTTTTGTCCATGTGAGTATGTGGAGAAAATGTAAAGAAACAATCTGTGTCCACTGGGTAAGTTCATCATCTCTGCTAATGGCTCAAAACATCCTTGGTCTTTTCATATTCAAATGGAATACTAAAAAATCTGAAAGGGCTTTTCCTACCCCTTAAAAGCTGCAAATTCAGCCACTAAAATCTGAAAAGGGAACATGCTTACACATATATGAAATGGATGCAGAATAAATACACAGTAATTTGGGGAAAGCAGCAGAAAAGACCTTAATGAGCTGAGCTTTGGAGGAAGCCAGGGATTCTAAAAGGCAGAGGTGAAGAGGGGGTACATTCTCGGCATGGAGGACATATTGCCCGTGCAAAAACACAAAGATGAGAGATGAACTATCATGTAGAAGGGACAGCAAGCAAAGAGTGGTTTGGAAAGGGGTAATATATAAGTTTGGAAAGGTAGATTGGCTGAAGGGCTGTAAATGCCAAATTGAGGAGTCTGAACTTGATCCTGGAGGTAATAGGGAGCCACTGGAGTTAATTAAGGAGGGCAGTAATGTTGTCTGACCTATGAATTAGCAAGATCACTTTGATAGCTAGATGGAGAAGGGATCAGAGATGCCAGAGTCATAAGGCAGATAAACTAATGAGGAGCTATAGGAATAATCCACGTGAGATGTAATAAAGACCTGAAGTATGGTGGGGATTACATGACCTATGTGACCATTCCCTTTCAGTCTCCTTTGCCACATCTTTATCTAGTTCATGACTGCTGTGAATATCCCACCTATCTCTGTCCTGGACCCTCTATACAATTTCAACTTGGTGATCTCATCAGCTTCCATGGGCTTAATTATTATCTCTGTTTATTATTCTTTGTAAAAAATCTACTTATCTAACTCTAGCCTCTGTGACCTCCAGTTTCATATCTTCAACTGCTATTGGAGATATCAAAATGGATATCCCATCGACATTCTAAATCCAACAGTTCAAAACTGAACTCATTGTCTTTCCCCATTATTCCTAACTTCCCTATTATTGTTGAGGGTATTACCATCCTCCCAGTCACCCAGGCTGCCAACCAAGGTGTCATTCTTGACTCTTACTCTCATTGTCTGATATCCAATCTATTGCCAAGGTTTCCATATCTGACATTTGTAACTTGTCTTGAATGCCTCCCTTTCTCTCCTTTGACACTGCCATAGTTATGATGCCTCACCATTTCACACCTGGACTATTTCAGTGGCTTGCTGGTTGGTCTGCCTGCCTGGCATATTTCTTCTCATTCCAAACCATCTTCCACTCAGCTGTCAAAGTGATCTCCCTAAGTATAGCCTGGCTGTGTCATACTCTTTCCCCCCTACCACCACTCAATAAACTCTGGTGGATCCCTATCACTTCCATAATCAAATATAAAATCCTCTGGGTTTCAAAGTCCTTCATAACCCAGTAACCTCCACCTGCCCCCACTTCCAATAGTCTTACACTTTAAACCTCCTCCATCTAATGATCCTGGCCTCCTTACTGTTCATTGAACAAGACACTCTATCTCCGGATTTGGGGCATTTTCACTTCCCATCTTTTGCACCTGGAATGTTCTCTCCCTCCTCACCTCTACCTCCTGTCTTCCTTCAAGTCCTGGCTAAAATTCTACCTTGTATAGGAAGCCTTTCTTGAGTCCCCTTAATTCTAGTGCCATCCCTCTGTTGATGATCTTCAATAGATTCTGTATATATCTTTTTTGTACATAGTTGCTTGCATGTTGTTTTCCCCATTAGACTGTGAACTCCTTGAAAGCAGGGACTGTCTTTTACCTTTCTTTGTAGTCCTAGTGCTTAGTACAGTATCTGGCACATGGTAGGTGCTGACTGAGTGGAGAGTAGAGACAGATGTGAAAGAAGATATGAATAGCGATTTTGAAAGGTTTGAAGGTGCTCATTTTACCTATTCTGAAATGGGGATGCATTAGCTGCTTTGCATTGTGGTTTGGGAAGTCTTCACTGAAGGCTAGACCCTTTTTGTCTTTTTTTTCCTAAGTTTTTCCCTTTTCATAGCACATACCAGAGATCAGAAGAGCTAAGAGCAAATGATAATGGAAAGTGTGTAGGTATGGGGGGGAGCTATCCACTCCTGAACATTGCTGCCTTAGGGCAGAAGCACAGAAGAGTAACAATGGCTTTCATTCATGTGGCCAGATAAGAAAAGTTCTAAGAACCCAAGATCCTGGCTCTAATAAAATGATTTGTTCTGTGAAACTTGGACTCAGCCAAAAGGCAGTATCTAAGGATCTAGAAGATCACATGTGTTCTCGAGGCTGCTGGTTACCCACTCCTGACAGCAGCAGTTTAAGTGTGGCCTCTGTAGCAAACTCAAGCTTGAGAGTTTGGGAATCCAGACTTTTATTTTTATTTTTTGTTTTTGTGAGACAATTTGGGTTCAGTGACTTGCCTAGGGTCACCCAGCTAGTAAGTGTCTGAGGCCGCATTTGAACTCAGATCCTCCTGACTCCATGGCAGGTGTTCTATCCACTGTGCCACCTACCTGCCCTGGGAATCCAGAATTTTTAGCAAAAGAAGGGAAGTTCTTTGGCAGACATAGAGTCTTACAGAGAAGAGGACTGTGATTGTGGTTTCTACAGCTAGAAGAAAACAAGAGTCTAACCCCGCAATATGGGGGAAGTAAGTAACAGACCTTGATTTTTTTCTTTTAATATAATCATGAATTATTCAGACAATGCAAATCAGATGGGACGGGAGTTGTCTCTCTAGCAGTCCCAAGTGAGCTTCCTTAACAAGGAGGTCCAAGCCCTCAGGGTACTGCTACTGTTCTTTGAAGGGGACCAATGACAGCGGGTGACTTGCAAGTGAATTAGATTTAAGTCAGCCTCACTCTTTCCTCCAGGGTCACCTGAGTTTACTGGCAAGATATAGGTCAGGATGACTAGAGATGACCCCAGATGCAGTGGGAGACATTGGCCTTTTTAAGATAAGATCTTTTCCAGGTCTCAGTTTGTCTGCAGCAACACTCATTCAGTGATTTAAGGCTAAGTAAGAAATGAGGCAAAAGATGGCCTAATTTGCCTACTCAAAAAAAAAAAACTAACAAAAACCAAACTGGGAGGGAAAGACCTTCAGGATTTCTGGCCAGAACAGAAAGAACTGCTATTTGCACTCACTCTCAGCCATCAAAACCCAAACAATGACCAAGGGAGGCTACTATGAGACTAAATGCCTAAAGTCTCTCTGGGGGTGAAAGCTAGACCTCACTTCTTGGAATGTCAGGATGGAATTGCCTTTCTAGCAACTCTAGGTTCACTTCCTTTCAGAGGGAAGTCCAAAGCCTTGGGTGGTGCAATGAATCTGGAGACTATAGTGCCCTGGAGCAAGGTCAGGCTCACTGGAGACAAAGGGAAATCATATTCCTGGTTTATAGACTATTGTGAATCTTTTACGTGTTTTCTGCATTTTCTGTTGGGTGAATCAAAACTTGTCTTATACCTGATACACACACACATGCATATAAACACATACGTATTCACACATATATAATTTTTAAAAAATCTTGAATGCTTATACCGGAACTATGGACCTTTTAAGCCAAATCTGTAGAGACCTAGTCATGAGCTATATTCTGAGATATCCCAGAGGCATCTCTGGCTGAGGTGTGTGTGAAAATAAACCAAAGAAATATGTTTGGGAGGGGATAGAGAGGGAGATTCTGCCCCAAAGATTGGACCTGGAGTGCTTAACCCCCAGAGCTTGTGGTACTTGGCCATGGGTGACATAAAGAAGCACTTTCAAGTCCTCTCTAATATTCACTGGAAAGACCCAGGCAGATGTGCTATTAAGGCAAAAAAATGTAGAGTTTGGAGTCAGAGAACCTGAGGTCAAATCCCAGCTCTGGTACTTACTACCTATATGAACTTGGGCAAATTATGTAACTGCTCTTAACCTTAGCCCCAAATTCCTCATATAGAAAATGAAAGTGTTATTTGGATTGGATAACTTCTCAGGTCCCTTCCAACTTTAAATCTATGACTATTTGCTCACTTTTTCAGATGAAAGACAAAAAAGCAGTGAATCACAGGAAATTTGGGAAAGGGTCTTACTGGTCCTGAAGCTATGACCTGATGAACTGTGAGTAAATTCTCATCTTAATCCCTCCTAGGTAGTGAGATCAGTGGTTCTCAACTAATAGGCCACAGAGTTATTGCAAGGGGTGAGCAAAGCCACATGTATTATCATTTGGATGTTGATCTAACTAAAATATATAGTGAGATAGCATAATAAGTAAGCTAATATAATTATCTATGGGTTGAATAATGACTCATGAATAACCATTTTTTCAAATTCATGTAAATGCTGCTTTGATGAATAAAATGCAAAAGCTTTTGGGAGTGTTCCTGAAATTAATAATAGCTGGTATTTCTAGAGTATGTTAAGGTTTGCAAACACTTTGCATATATTATCTCATTTTATCTGTGTGACAATCCTAGGAGCTAGATGCTATTATCCCCATTTTATAGATGAGGAAACTGAGGCAAAGAGGGGTTAAGTGACTTGAACTCAGGTTTTCCTGACATCCTTCCCTTCATTATACCACCTAATCTTCTGTCATCATGTATTTGCAATCTTTTTTTTTTTAAATATGGACCTAGGGGCAGCTATGTGGATAGAACACTCGTCCTGGAGTCAGGAGGATCTGAATGCAAATCTGGCCTCAAACACTTAGTAACTGTAGGACCCTGAACAAGTCACTTAACTCTGATTGCCCCCCAAAATAAATAATTAAATACTGAACTACAATAAATCAATTAAATTTACTTTGCAATTATTTCCACTTAAATGAAATTCATCCCACAAAATATCAAAACAACATACATTTCCAAAGGGGTGTAGCCATGCTCACTTCACCCTGGCTTCACTCACTCTCAGGGCATTCTCTTCAGTTTCTTACCAGCAGCCTTGCCCCTCCAACGTTGCTTCCTGACCCCAGGTGCTCTTCATATGTTGTCTTCCCTCACACTGTAGGCTTCTTGAAGGTAGGGACTATCTTGCTCTCAGCACTTAGCACAATACTTGGCACATAGATGTGCTTAATAAATGCCACCCCCCCTTTCACTTCCTCTACTTGAGAAGGTTGGGAGCCACTAAGTTTGATGCTTATTCACTATCTCAACCCATGACAACTACAATATTAGGGAGATCCAAAGGCACTGAGTAGCATAATAATTCTTAATGTATGGTATGTGGCCCTCTAGGAATCCCCAAGACTGTTTCACAGGGTTGGCGAGGTCAAAACTATTTTTACAGTAATATGAACACATTATTTGCTCAATACCCCTCTCTTTTCCTAATACACATCTCCATGAAGTCAGATTTTTCTCATGTACTTGAACTAAAACAATGTATCACAACAGATTGAATTGCAGAAGGAGATATGAGAATACAATTGTTTTCTATTAAGCTAGACATCAAAGAAATTTGCAAAAATATGCAAAGCAATGCCATTCTTGTCACATTTTTGCTTTGTAAAATAGTTTTTTTAACGAAAATATGTCATTTATGTTAACATATGATTTGCTACTAATTTTAAATGAATTAATAAATATTTTTAAAATTAAATTTTAATTTCTAATTGGGGAATATTGATAGATATAACTGACTTAAACAAAAGCTCTTTGGAGTCTTGATTTATAAGACTGTAAAGGGGTCCTCAGATGAAAAATTTGAGAACAGCTGGAGTAGGGGAAGGAAGAGAAGGGAATATGCATTTACATAGAGTCTACTATGTGTCACTTACTAGCTGTGTGACCCTGGGCAAATCACTTACCTCTGTTTATTTCAGTTTCCTCATCTGTGACATAAGCTGGTGAAGGCAATGGCAAACCCCTCTAGTATCTTTACCAAGAAAACCCCAAATGGGGTCACAAAAAGTCAGAAATGACCAAACAAACTACCATTGCCATGTGCCTGGGCAATGTGCAAAGCACTTTTTACAAATGTAATCTAATTTGAACCTTACAACAACTCTGATAGATGCTATTATAATCCTCATTTTACAGATGAGGAAACTGAGGCAAGCAGATGTTAAGTGACTTTCCCAGGGTCACATGGCTATTAAGTGTCTGAAGCCAGATTTAAACTTGGGTCTTACTGATTCCAGACCTAGCACTCTATCTATTGTGCTATCTAGTTGCCACTAGTAGTGAGAAAATGAGTCAACAGAAATTAAAGAGGTAGGATGCCATGTTAAAATAGAACTATT
This sequence comes from Trichosurus vulpecula, assembly GCF_011100635.1. Lineage (NCBI taxonomy): Eukaryota > Metazoa > Chordata > Mammalia > Diprotodontia > Phalangeridae > Trichosurus > Trichosurus vulpecula. The sequence continues at coordinate 185,603,212 of NC_050573.1, read as the reverse complement.
TCCTCCTTCACTTATTCAATACTATGATCTGTATTTCATTTCTTCCAACCTTTACCAATTTAGTCACTAGTATGAGAGAAGGCTTCATCCAAATGGTGTAAAAATGCCTTGAAGGTCATATCCATTAAGTCTGCCTCTCTCCTCCAGCCATGATCTAGACAATATGAAAATGAGACCTGTTAAAAACCTTAGCTTAAAAGGCCAAGGACCCAGATGGCTCTGGAGGAGAAAGTGAGGCTGCTGACCTTGCAAGCCTTCCCTCACTCAAATCCAATTCACTTTCACACCACGGCATCATGTCCCCGATGTCATGGTCCTCTTCCAGAATTAAGGACAAATAGCAGCAGCAGCAGGATAGTATAATTGTATCCATCACTCTTGTCCCAGGTCCCCTTAAGCTGCCCTCTCCCCTCCTCTGTCAAGTTTTACCCTGTGGTTATTTGGGGGTGGGTGAGCGATGAGAACAAGGAAAGGGATGAAAAAGCAAAGAAAAGAAGATGAAGAAAGAAAAAAAAAGATTCAAGATACTCCTGCTCTTTAAACTCTACATCTTTAGTGAGGCCTTCAAATACTGAGACACTCAGTATTTCCAAAACAACAACCTCGATTCTTGAGTGCCAAAATGCACTAATTTCAGTGTCTCTTCTTATAATAGAGGAATTTTTCTAGAGAAAAAGGCATCATTTCAAATTTCCCTGGGTATTTCGGACAAGAGGTACAAGCCACTAAATCATATCAAAAAAGGCTTTCTAAATTCTAAGAAGCCATGTAAAATTATTATTAACTAAATGACTATTATAGATAGTATATTGGTTTTAGAGAGTTTAGATAAATCATATAAAAGAGCTTAATTTTGAGAATATGCTGTGAATACTCCATAGCACAAGGCCTTGGGCATAATATGTATGATATATTTATACTTAATTCTAGGGTGGGCGGTATTCAATGGTATTCAATGATCATAGAAGTTTATAGTCATCAAATCTTTTTATAGCATATTGTTAGCATATCTATAATTTATTGGACACAAATTCCTTTGTCAGGAGTCCAACCCCCACTTATATCACTATTCCTATGGGAATATACTATCCATCTTATGATAATTCACAAGGGATATCTGTACACATTTCATTTGGGATGTAAGACAAGAAAATGTAAGATTTCCATTGGCTAAGCCATTAAAACTTGACTGGACGGTGTTGTGTTGGCTAATATTCTATAGAGAAGCATGTTTAGACCCGTAACAGTGAAATCTTTCAGTCCACTAATTTCTGTGGTTGTAATTTCACAATCACCACCTTCAGTAGACTAATGTTGGGCATTGAAAGCATATTAGTTATCCTGATTTGATACTCAAATCTTTTTTTTGAATCATGTGTAGAATCTGCACAGAGAAGAATACACTTAATTGGAACATTTTCTTAACTGCATTTGAATATCAGGCCAGCTGGATAACCACAGTCCATGTGAATTTAATCAGCACATTTCCTCCAGAACTTCTATTTTATTATTATTGAGCACTCAAGCTACATCTGTCACCAAAATCTGGCTGTGATAATCTCTCATCACTGCTTTCTCACATATGAAGTTGTCATCTATAATACCTTCAAAAGGGGCATTTTTAATGGCATGAAAGATAGTATAATTCAGTTGGAGGTCCTTAATAACATTTCATCAATTTGTCATTCATATGACCTTTCTCATTCCAAATTCATATGACTAATTCCAGGTGTATTATAAACAATACTGATTGTTGTTGTTGTTGTTCAGCTGTATAAATCAAGTCTGACTTTTCGTGACCCCATTTAGGGTTTTCTTGGCAAAGATACTGGAGTGGTTTGCCATTTCCTTCCCCAGTTCATTTTACAGATGAGAAAACTGAGGTAAACAGGGTTAACTGACTTGCCCAGGGTCACATATCTAGTATCTGAAGACATATTTGAACTCAGATCTTCCTTACTCCAGGCCCAGCACTCTATCCACTTCACCACCTAGCTGCCCTTAATATTGATTACATAGTATCAATCATATATTGCTCTCTACTAACTAGCTGTGTGACCAAATCAAACAGTTAATGCTTCTGACATCAAACCACCCTAGTTCAGGCCCTCATCAGCCTTTCACCTGGAAACAACAATTTCCTAATTTTCCACCCTGTAGCTAATCTGATAATAACAGCAACATTTTATAGGTACATTTTATACATATGTATCTTATATGACACAGCTGATAATCGCAACATTTTATAGGTACATTTTATACATGTGTATCTTATGTGACACAGCTGATAATAAATTGCACCATTTTATACGTATGTATCTTATATGACACAGCTGATAATTGCAACATTTCATAGGAACATTTTATACGTGTGTATCTTACGTGACACAGCTAATAACTGCAACATTTTATAGGTATGTTTTATCCATGTGTATCTCACTTGAGCCTTGCAACTACCAGGTGGTAGGCACCTGAGCGATTATGTCCATTTTAGAGGTGAAGAAACTGAGTTTTAGCAAGGTTAAGTCATCTGGCCACCTCTGGTAATCCCTGGAGGTCACATTTAGATCCAGGGATAACGCTTCCTTTCAAGTCACTGAGTAAACTCACAGAATCCTAAAGGGAAGTTGGAGCGCGGTACAGAACAAACTGTGCATTAAAATGCTGAGAGATTTGAGGAAAGGTAAAAGGTCACTGGCAACTCTGGTTAGTCTGCTAAGACCTCCCGGAGGAAATGAGTGATGGAATGAACCACAAGGATAGGGAAAGGGAATTCTGTGATCAAAGGCATTAAGTGGAGTTTATTCAAGAACTAGACTCTATCATCAATCAGAAGGAATGAGGACAAATATTTTCAGGCTCTTTCTTCCCAGAGCAGTTCCTAAGAGGAGACCTAAAACAGAAAATCAACTGAGTGGAAGCAGAGCCTAAACCGGGCTAGGTCATGTCAGGCGAACAGATTTAACAAAGAGCTGAACAAGGGCAAACTTCTCTTTTAAGTCACTCTCTTTCCAGGCCTCTTCAGTAGCTCCTCTCTTTCCAGGGCTGCAACCATGATCAAACCAATTCTATCATTGCTTCTGGAAGCGGTCTGCCAATCTACTTACTCTCCCTCCCAGGGACTTCGAATTTGTGTGTTGTTTCCCCCATTAGAATGTAAGCTCCCTGGGGGCAGGGGTGATCTTTGCTTTTGTATTTCTGTCCCCAGTGCTCAGAACAGCACATAGCACATAGTAAAGGCATATAGTAAGATGCAGTGAATAGAGCACTGGGCCTGGAGTCTGGAAGACTCATCATCCTGAGTGCAAATCCCACCTTAGACATTTACTAGCTGTGTGACCTTGAGCAAGTCACTTAACCGTTTGCCTCAGTTTCCTCATTGGTAAAATGAGCTGGAGAAGGAAGTAGCAAACCACTCCAGTATCTACACCAAGAAAATCCCAAATGCAGTCAAGAAGAGTTGGATATGACTGAAATGACTCAACAACAACAAAAAGTGCTAAATAAATGCTTTTAATTTCCTAGCTTCTTTCTAGATTTTTGAATACCAACCCATACAGCAACCTTCAGTTTATGTATAGGAAAAGAAAAAAAAATTATCATTCTCTGTGTATGATACTATTCATCAAGCATTAACAACATAAGGTGAGGAAGGAAGACAATCCAAGAAAAACTTAAAAAAACCCCCAAAAAACAAATATGAGTTCTTTCAAATTGATTTGCCAACAAATCTGATTCTTTCAGATTCAAACTGGGGGAGAAGGAGAATCTAGAAAACACATAAAGTCAGGCTTTTGACCCTTCTGCCCAGGGTTCATTATTTTCAAAATAGAGTATTTTCAAATACCTAGAAAGTGCAGGGTATTTAAATTAGAGAATAGAACGGAGTTCGGCCTCTCCCACAGAAAATGATACATAATTTATCCCAGATCATTTTACATTTGATGCAGCTGAAACTGAGCATTTAGAAAGCACTTCCTTCTTTCAGTAAGGGACTTATGTTTTAGGGCTCTGCATGCACAGGAAAGACTGTATCTAGCAGCCTCGAGCTGCTACACATAAACACTAATATCAAATGATCATTTTGCCATGTGATCCTTCCCCTGCTCACACAAATATAGAACATGACCATAAAAAGTAACAGACCATGGGCTCGGCTAAGTAATTTATTACAGCTGATGCAGGACTGAGATGCCAGCTGGAATTACCTTGTCTGCTCCTGCTATTTTTGCTTATACAGCTTATACAGATCACAAAGCTGATGTTCCGCAAACAACCTCCAAACTGAAATAGCCCCAAAACTGTTAACAAGTAGCACATCTGAATCCCACCAAAGCCAAGACATGTTTGGCTTCTAAAGGACAATTGGTTATAATGGCTCACTGACTTAAGATATTAAACTTTGCCGTCTACAAATTTTTGTTCATGTCATAAAAGTTTCCAAATCTTCCAACTGTTTATATTAAATTTATTGCAGTTCATAACCAAGTATTTAGGTTCACTGTAGCAAATGATAAATAGTGGATAATTAAAAAAATTTAAAGCCCATACAAGTAACCCCAACATTTGACCAAATGGAGAAAGGAAAAATCCTTAGCTCAAGATGCATTTCTGTCCTTTGACACAGTGTCTGTTATCAAGGTGCTCTGGAACCCTGACAAAAATATTTAGTATGAAACAATGCAGAAGACAAGAAATAATATCCTTTATTAACCTTTTGCCCCTGGGTTAACCCCCAAAGTCCTTTATACTATATTAAATAACCACCACACTTCCTCTTAGCAATCATTCATAACCCAATTCATGTCTTGCACAAAGGGGGATGAGCTAATGTGGCTTATCCGGTTTTTTTTCCCCAAAAGGCCACCATGAGTGATATCCCAATAGGACAGGAACTTAAAAAATCCTCTTTGCTTCCACCCTGCTGTCTCTGAATGTCTGCAAAGCCACCACACTCCAATCATAACTCACAAGCTCATTCACAGTTTCCCTTTACGGAAGCAAACAGTCTAGACAGATGAATGACAGAATAGCTCCCCTTTCTCTCACACTCATAGATAGGCTGTCAACTCCATTGGCTCTTTTTTTTCCTCCTCTCTGCATTTTGATAAACTAATAATTGGCTTTCCTGTTGGGATTCAACCTTGAATTGGTAGCTTTGGTCTAGAAATACAAGCAGACCTCAATGACATCACAGGGATTGCCACTTCCTTTTCTATACCCTTCAGAGCTAGGATCTACATTGTAGTTCAGAGAACAATCTTCCCACAAGTTACTCGGGACATATACGAATACTAATGCTTATTTTCTTTTCATTGACAAGATGACATGAAAGTGAAGGCTATTTCCCCATCTCATATCTAACATTCACATTTACAATGGGAAATGTTCGTCAGAAAAACACTAAAGAAAATTCCATTCTATGTGTTTTGTTAAGCATTCATACCCTGTTTAGCTTGTATACTCTATATATTATTAGACACATACCTCTACCTGCATATATAAGTGTGTGTGTGTGTGTATGTGTACACATACAAATATATTCTGCTACTAACTGCTACTTTATCTACACAGGCCTCAGTTTGCTCATCTGTAAAATAGGAGGGTTAGACTACTAGATGATTGCTAACTTCCCTTCAAGTGCTAACATTCTATGATGCTATTATTTGAGCATTTGCAGTCAAATGTTACTGTAATTAATCTGCAAAGTAATTTCTACAACAGTATCAAATTCCTACCTATTAGAGATGAAAAAAGTAGAGATAAATAACTTGTAAGAGAACACTAAGCAAAAGAGTAAATGATTCAGGAGGGAAAACACTGAGAAATGGACAGTCTTCATTAAAAAGTAAAATTTAATTCAATTTTTTGGTAAAAGATGAAATATCTGACTTTTAATTGCTTCTATAGCTACTTGTACCTCCTGGGTTAAAAAGAAAAAAGGCCTTTCCTAGAAACTACTTTTTAAAAACTACCCACAAAAACCTCTTTACCATATGCATGACATTAATGGACTATGTATTCAATAAAATACTTTTTGCCATCTCCTTGGTTTGGTTCAGCCCTTGGTTCAGCCCTTTTGCCCATAACGCTAGAAGAAGTTTTAGAGTAGGATTTTTGAGCAGACATTTCACTTTGTTTTAAGGACCCAATTCCCTTAGTGTCTAATTACCACCAATTTAAGGACTGTATACCTTCTCTGCTCCCCACCCCCCACCCCCACCCAACCCTTACCCCAAATCTTATGCCTTTCAATATCTTTGAAGGAACTGTGAACCTCAATTTCATTGGTAGTTTTCTCAGAAATGGCTGAAGAAACACTTTGGAGTTAGTTTTGCTCTTAAGTCTGACTTTTTTTTTTATGACTTCTAGATTCACCTCCACTGCAGGCCTGGTCAAGGCTCACCTTGTTAGAGTTTTTTTTTAATGAAGGACAGAAACCTGGGTTATCTGACCCACACTCTGGGCAGGAATCGGGTGAAGCTTGCTCTAAACCCATTAACTAAAATAATGAGGTGGGATGTGTTCTAGGGTAGCGAAGGACAGTCACTGAGTCGGACATCACTAGGATCTTCATTTCTGCCACTGCTCTTCTGCATTTACATTACCTACTACTTTGGTCACATCTCCTAAAATTTCTAAAGTGGTTCCACACTCAGCTCAGTATTAAGGTGCAGGCCAGGTTCACTGAGCTTATAGGTCTGGGAAGAAGGGAATCCAGTTTTAGTGAAAAGAAGAAGCAGCTAGGTGGCCCAGGGGATAGAGTGCTGGGCTTGGAGTTGGGAAGATCTGAGTTCGAATGTGACCTCTGACATTAGCCATGTGACCCTGGGCAAGTCACTTAACCTCTGTTTGCCTCAGTTTCCTCATTTGTAAAATGGAGATAATAAGAGCAGTTACCTCCCAGGGATGTTGGGAGGATCGGATTAGATATTTATAAAGTGCTTAGGACAGTTCCTGGCACTATGTAATTGCCAGATATTCTTATTAGAAAAGTTCTTAAACAAAAGTCAGTCAATCAACAAGTATTTATTATGCTCACTGGTTGAGGCTCAGTACTAAAGAGAGGCAAAAACACGGACCCTGTTCTCAACAACCCACATTTTAATGGGGGAGACAACATGCAAATATAAGATGGGGCATAAATGTAAGGAAGGTGGTCTTGGACAGGAGACACAGTTTGGAGGGGGAGGTGGGGGAAACCTGGGAAAGGCTTCCTACAGTAAGATTGGAACTGAGTCTTGAAGGAAACCAAGGGAGCTAAGAATGGGAGGTGAGGAGGGAGGGCTTACCAGGTATAATGGACAGCCAATGCAAAAGCATGGAGTCAGGAGACAGAATGACGTGCACGAGGAATAGAAAATAAGCTAGTATGGTTAGAGAGTAGAGAGTGTGTGCAGGGGAAGAACGTCTTAATAAGACAGGAAAGGTAGGAAGAGGCCAGATTGTGAAGAGTTCTAAATGAAAAAATAAAACAAAACAGGGCATAATATTTAATCCTAGAGGTAATAGGGATCCACCAGAATTTATTGAGTGTGAAAAGGGGAGTTAAATGGTCAGACCTGTGACTTAGGAAAATCACTTTGGAGTGAGGAGAGATTTGGGTTGAAGAAGGAAGACCAATGAATGGGCTATTGTGATAGTCCAGGCAGGAGGTGATGAGGGCTTTAGTAGGATGATGGCTTTTTAGTGAAAAGAGTGGGACATGTACAAGAAATGTTGTGAAAGTAGGAACAATATTGTTGAAGGACAATCCTCGACAACAATTTCGATATGTGGAGTAGGTGTGAGTGAGGGAATTGAGCATGACATTGAAGTGGCAGCTTGGGTGCCTGAGGGGATGGTGGTGCCCTTAATAGTAATAGAAGAGAATGGGAGATAGGAGAAAGAGTGCTGGACATGGAATTAGAGGGGCTAGGTTCAAATTCCAGCTCTTTGTGACACTGTGCAAGTGAGTTCCTCTTTCTGGGTCTAAGTTTTCTCATTTTTAAAAATGAGAGGGCTGGGTTAGACCAATGGTTCTCAAATTATGGCATGGAGTCTCCTGGGTGTCCCTAATACTCTTTCAGGGAGTCTGAAAGGTCAAAACTATTTTCATAATAATACCAAGATGTTTAATTTCCAATATGGTAAATATCAATAGAGACAATCCACATGAACAAAAGCTCTTTGGGGTCTGATATTTTTAAGAGCATCAAGGGGTCCCCAGAACAAAGAAAAATTGAGGCCCTTTAGACTAGATGATCTCAAAGATCTCTTCCAGCTCTAAATCTATGCTCTGACCTTAGGACTAGGTTCTCCTTGGTCTGTCTACTCCATTCCCCATTCATCATTTAATGCTAAAACCCTTACACTTTCCATTGAATGACTCCTCCCCACCCCCCAGCCATGCGAAGTATCATTAAATTTTAGTAGGAAACCTTATTTAAACTTTGAGTTTCCATAAATTAACATGGCTTTGACTTCCTCTTAATAAACCCCAAAGCTGATAAGATTTGTTAGACACCACAGATTGCATATTCTGGGCCCACTAACAATCCTGATATATTAATGCTCGTAAATAGACTATTAGTACATTATGGCTCCAGGGATTATTAATTTAGTTTATGTGAGCTGTCTCACTAAACTAAAAAAATAAATGGATGGAACAATGAGTCAATACTGTTATTGATTCATTTTTTTTGGACTGGACTTGTGATTTCTTTGGTCTAAGAAGCTTCCCTCAAAGTACTTTCTCTACCCATAGAGACTGACAGTTTCATTGCAATTTATACGCTCAGACAGTAAGTGACTTGCCCAGGGTCACAAAGCCAGTATATGCTGGGGGGGTGGGGTTACTTGAACCTTGGACATGCTGACTCAGACACCAGCCCCCTATTTCCTACCCCAGGCTGTTTCACATATTAATCAATTACAAATATTTACTGAGTGTTTATTATGCGTGGACAACTGTACTCAGCACTGTAACATGCCCACTAGGGCAATGATGAAAAACAAACAATCTGCTTGATGATCCTGCTATGAGCACAGGATGGCACTGGCTCCTTTCCAGATGCAGGCCAGAGGAAGTAGCAAGCAGAGGAAGGTGGCCACGGGGAAGCTTCCCCTCCTCTCTATTCAGTGAGTACAGTCAGCAGCTTCCTAGCCTGGAAGACGTGAGTCAAAGCGCTTTAAAAAAAACAAAACCAGAACCAAAAATAAAACCCAAGGTATTCTATTTGCTTCAAATTATTTTTAGGGGTTTAAAAAATACTGGCTTAATTTTTTTCAAAATGCAAGTGCATGTACATATACGCACATTAGTATTAGTGTTTGCACTAGATGCAGCCTTTCTAATTTGAGTGGCATAAGAAATGGTGGTGAAACTATAGAAAGGGATGGGGAAGAGAATGTTTGCTGTTGTTACAGGCCAGCAGCTGCAGTTACACCACCTGTCTCAGGCTGCCCATATGTTCCTGCAAATTGACAGGGGCTAGCTCTTGTGAGGCCTTCAGTGGGAGACCTCCCAGGAGCAAACGGCCCACTGGTGACTCGGCAGGGTGATAGTCTTCCTTGGGCACTGCCCCAGACCAACATTCCAGAGGCTCTGTGCTGCTAGAGGCAATGTTTTCAGCTCAGAGACAAGGGAAAATCAGATTATTGTAGTCATCTCCTGCTTCCTCCCTCCTTCCCATCTGCTGTCTCCCGTCCCTCTGCCACAATCTTCCTAATGCACAGATCTGGCCACACAAGTCTCCTGTTCAGAAATCTTCAGGGGTTGCCCATTGCCTACCTTGGGCAATTGGAGAGGTTACTCTTTGGCCTTAGACACTGTAGCTGTTCAATGAGAAGGTCAAACTCATCCTAGGAATACCATACTATAGTCTGACGCCAGTCTCCTCTAGAAAGTATTGGGATATTTGTCTTTCATTCTAAAAGGTTTCCCTGTTTCCAGATTCCTCTCCCTCACCTCAACTCATCATCCACAGGGCTACAAAAATAGGTATCCTAAGGTATAAACCTGACCTTGCTCAAAAAACACCGGTGACTCCCTACGGCCTATATGATAATACACAAACGCCTCAGTCTGGAATTTAAGTTTCCCCACAACTTGGCTCCAATCTACTTTTCAGTCTTATGTAATATTACCCTCTTTCTCTCCTTTGTTGCAACCTGGGATAAATGGCCCAAGTCCAGTGGGGTGCTGGGGCCAGAGAGAACCTGCTTTGGAGAGTCAACTGTTAAATTTTCAGTGTGATCTTTTACACCTCAAAAACCAGCAAATGCTGATTTATACAAATCAGGGCTTAATTTATTGTTTTGTTGATTGTCTAGATTTAAGTAAGTGATGGAGAAAATGTTAATGTAGATTAAACTTAAAAGTGTGTCAAGCAGTACTCCCTCCCTCCACTCAAGAGAACTGGCTGTTAACATTTTCCAGCACACCCAGGATATAGGGATATGAAATGTAGGTGCTCAACAAACGCTTGTTGATTAACTGATTGAGAATTTAGGTTTAGAGACTGGTGGAATTCTTGTCAAGGAAACTTTTTTAAAACTAGAATAACTGAGTGTGCTGGGGGCACTGCTATGCTCTCAGGTAGCAGGAAGGCTGAGGCTGAGGTTGGCTGAAGGATCTCTTGAGCTTGGGAGTCCTGAGTTGCAGCAGGCTAAGCCAATTGTGCACTGGACATTAATATGGTAAGGAGAGGGCCACTAGGCTGCCTAAGGGGAGGAAGTGAATCGGCTCATCAGAAATGGAGCAGGTCAAAGCTCCTAAGCTGATCAGAGTGAGACCAAGCCTATGAGTAGCCCCTGTACTTCTGGCCTGGGTGAGATAGCAAGTCTTCAAAAACAGACAAGCAAATAAAAAGAGAATATTTTATCTCTTTGGGTTCAGGGGTGTTTTATAAGGTGCCAATCTCAGTGATCAACCACCACTTAAACACTTCTGAGAATAGGGAACTTACTGCTCCTGGAGGCAGCCCTTTCCAATTTCAGACAGATTTAATTATTAGTAAATTGGTCTTTATATTCCACCGAAAGCTGCTTCTTTGCAAATTCCTCCCAATGCTCCTGCTCTCTGACTTGGACCAAGTAAAACAAATCTAAACTACCTTAGTTCCACAAATACCTGAAGTTAAAAGAACTATGGATATATAAGGGCAGGTGGGTGGCACGGTGGATAAAGTACTTGCCCTGGAGTCAGGAGGAACTCAGTTCAAATCCAGCTTCATACACTTACTGTGTGACCCTGGGCAAATCACTTAACCCTGTTTGCCTCAGTTTCCTCATCTGTGAAATGAGCTGGAGAAGGAAATGGCAAACCAGTCCATTATCTTTACTAAGAAACACCCAAATGGAATCACAGAGTTACATATGACCGAAAAATGACGGAACCTAAAAAAATTAAAAAAAAAAGAAAAATGACGGAACCTTGATATTTAGCTTAGAGAAAAGACAGACTTCCGGGGAACAAAAAAAACTATCTTCAAGCATTTGAAAGGCTGTGGAAAAAGGATTCACTTGTTCTGCATGGGCAAACTAGGAACAATGGGTCAAAGTTGTAGAGGCAGAATTCACCTCAATATGTAAGCTTCTTACCAGATCTATCTAGCAGTAGAATGGTCTGCCTCTGAGAGTGGCCTGTTCTTTACAACTGGAATTCTTTAGTCACAGGCTGGATATCTGTTTATCAGGGATACTGTTATACAGGGCATAGAGAATTCAGATACAGGTTGAAATAGAGGACCTTTGTATTCTATGCCCCCTCTACAATCTTGTGATTTGAAGACATATGACATAATCAAATCAATCCCCTTTCCCATTCTTTTTACTTTAAATTCAAAGAAGTCAAAGCAATTGGTAATTAGATATCTAATATGTATTAAGGCATGGTGCTGATTCTAGATGGGTTACATTTATGATGCAGCAGCATTTTTATGTAATATATATGTATATAGTGGTGTCTCCTGGAAAGCAACACAAATATTGATTTTTCCCATTTTGCAGAACATAAGATAATAATATATCAATTTTAAATAACGACAGAGGGTTGTAATTATTGGGATCTTTGATTTTATGGCATGCTGGGGGAAGCAGCTATGTTTTATTTGATGTTAAATCCTTTCACAGGACCAATGCCATATCTCCCACCTGCCAGTGATTCGTGCTTAGAGAATATTGTTTTTGATGATATAAAGAAAACTAGAAAAGTTTTCAGCCAATGCCAAAAAAAAAGAAAACTAGGCAGCCTACATCCTTGATACTGGGAGAGGAAGACAGCGTGTGCCCTTTGACCAAATCCATTCCCTTCCTCTTCTGCCCCTCCCCTCCCCCCATGATTGTGTTTATGACTGAAGTAGAGAGAACCAAGAATTGCATTTGTTGTGATCCCAAACAACTTTGCCCAGTCAAACTTATACTATCTCTTGCCATAACTCATTTTGTAGCATTTTAAAAGAAATGTACACACACTAGATCATTCAGAGTCCTTCCCATTCTCCCTCTACCCCACATTGTGAATTGAAGAGGGAATATTTGTGTGTGAGGATGAGGTGGGTGGAGGTGGCCATACATCTCTTCTTCTCCTGAGATATTAAGACTGTATTCTTACTTCACTCGAAGAAAGGGCAGAATGAGGCTTAAATATAAAATATCAAAATAGCACATGAGATCATAGATATAGAGCTAAAATGGATCTTAGAAGTCATACAGTATAATCCCTTCATTTCACTAATGAGCAAACTGAGGGCTCAAGAGATTAAGTGACTTGTCCAAGATCACACAGATGGTTAATGGCACAGCCAGGATTTGGCCTGGGGTTATATGATTCTGAGTCAGGGCTCTTTCTAATGCACTGCAATGTCTCCAACACACTACACAGCCTCCTGTTCCAACAGCTTTGATTACCCCTTTTGCAAAGGACCAAATGCATTCTCTGGATGCAGATGGGGCAAGAACTTATGTCTTACCTCTCTGACACTCAACTTTGAGGGACCAATGGGAAAAAGATCTTTCCCATATACCTTCCTTAAGAGAGATGAGAAAACCAAGGAAGGAAACACAGACAATTTCTGGATAGCTAATGGCTCTGCTTTGGTTGAGAACTATGTTTAAGCTCCTAGCTTACAAAAAGTTTGTCATTAAAGAGAAATACAAGTTCATGGTCAATGATATCATTCAGAAAAATAACTCGATCTCAAAGACAAGGAAAACTTAGGAGAGAAAGCCATGTACTGCCTCTGTAGGAAGTCCAAAAAGTTTTCATTCTGCAATGGGGCACACACAAAGCACAATAAAGAAATCAGGAATCACATCAATAAAAAAGACTGTAAGCGGTAGAAGCACAGGCCGATTTGTCATGATTTTGCTGATTGCTTAAAAAGGAAGTTCCCATCCATCACAGGCCATACATTGGAGCTTGGCGCTAGTAAGAGAGCCACTGAATAGTGACGCTCTGTTCCACTGATTAAGAACATGCTGGGTAATTTCACCTACTCAGGGCACGTCTGTGAGGTAGGTCAGCTTGCTCTTTCCTTTACTAGTGCTGTGTGATTCATGCTTTCAAAGGTGAAAATTCCATAAATCTCAAGTGAAGTTCTATTTTCTGCTATTCCCAGACAAATTTTACAACCTCAGGAGCTTTAAGCATAAACAAAGGGATTGGCTAAATGTTTTTAGCAATAAAAATACTTATAATGTTCAGATGTTTATATGATCAATAAAATTTATCTATCTCCAGGGATTTCTCCCTTTTCTCCAGGGTCTTATACAGTCTTCCAGATGCCCTACCCCATGATTGGAACCTTGTCAGAAAGCAAACAAACTTGGGGCTCATGAATAGGTGACCTCCAACATTCTTATGGATTTTACTTTCACCCCAGGCATGCACGTAAATTTCTAGTATTACCACACCACTGCCCCTGGGCTTGGACTCCTCCTGGAAAGAAAACAAACTTGGGATTGCTAGAAAGGCAAGCCCCTTCTCAGACCTGTATTCAGCAGTAGGATTCAGCCAGTTCACGCTGGTTTGGTAGAACCGGTACCTAATTTTAGGTTTAGTTCTGTGGTTGTTAGTGGGGGTGGGGCCTGCTCCCGCCACATGGAAGATAATTTGCAAACAACAAAACACAATCGTTATGATTTTATGGATGAGGAAACTGAGGCCTGGGAAATTGATGTGATTAGCCAAGGCCATACACAAAGCTAATGGGAGCACCAGATCTAGACCCTGCTTTACAGTTCCCATGATGGAAGGCATTGTGGTAGACTGAAGAAAGCGCTGGGCTCAGAATGTAAAAGACCTGGAGTCAAGAACTGCTGATACCACTTACTACCTGTGTGAACTTGGGCCATTCACTTAACCTCTATGGACTTCACTTTCTTTCTCCATAAAATGAAGAGGCTGGCCTAGATTGTCTCTAAAAATGCTTGCAGGATGCCATCTATGATTCTATAACCTTGGGGCAGTTAGGTAGGTTAGAAACACCCGAGTTCAAATATGGCCTCAGATACCTGTTAGTTGTATGACTCAGGACAAGTCATTTAACCTCTGTTTGCCTTAGTTTATTCAGCTGTAAAATGGGGATAATTATAGGATCTACCTCTCAGGGTTGTTGTAAAGATGAGATAATAATTGTAAGGTAGCTTAACATAGTGCCCGGCACATAGTAGGTGCTGCATAAATGTTAGCTATTATTATTACCTCATGAGGGATCTAAAGCATCAAATGAAATAATGTAGTAAAATGCTTTGCCAATTTAAAGTACTTCATAAATGTCACTCCTTCTCCCATCATATCATGTTATCTCTTAAATTTGCTGTGGTTACTAAAATACAGATGTAATTGTGTGCATGCTGCATTTTATTTTTTATAATCATGGACACAAATGTTAATGCAACTTGTGCATTCAGATTGTGAAGATGGTTGAATTGATTAGCTCAGCTATGCTTTGATAGGGATGAGTAGGAACATATAGACACAGCCCAAGGCTTGACCTGCGATATGTATTTCAGAGACAACAGCTCAGGTGATTTTCTGTTACCGTTCTCCAACATGCATGCCTGTTGTTATAGATACACAGTGCGGACCACAGTGTCATGGAAGTTCAATAGATCTTACCTCTTGGGGCTGTTGGTATTGAGATGCTAACAAGAGGAAAGCTCTTTGTGCTTGGAAGGCGCTGTGCACCATCTCTGCCTGGAGAAGGAAAAGAAGAGTGACCGGTGAGATCACAGAATCAGAGGAGAAAGGAGCATCAGAAGCCACACTGACGAGCCCATAGCTGACTAAGAGTTTCCTTGTATAACCCCGTCCCCCACCAGGGGTCATCAACCTTTCATCTAAAGTTCTCCAGTAAGAGAGAACCCTCTAGTTTCCAGGACATCCAAACCACCGTTGGACAGACCTAATAATAACAAACACACAGAGTAGGGCCAAACAGATTCTAAAACTGGCTGAGGTCAAAATATGGGTCTCATTCTGCATGTCTCACAGGTTGGTTGAGAAACTCAAATTATTTAATATATGTAAAGTGCTTGGTTCACTAGTTTGGGGGTATATTGGATCTCATGAATATACAGCTCAAAGTCAATCCTGAACTGCATGATTGCTAAACTGCTGAGTTCTGGTTTACTTTTCCACTGCTTCTGAAGGACGGGTTTTATTTTCCTAAACCAATCTCACCTTGAAGGACATGACTACATAATACAGCTTTCTGGTAGAGAAATATACTAAATAGTTTGTAAGTGTTGTGCCCCGCTCTGCCCACCCCACCATGATCCTCTCTGAATTTGAATTCACATTCATGGATTTGGTTGACAGAAGTGGCTACTATCCTCAGGATATAGGGGCATACCCTGAGGTATCACGCTTCTAAAACTACCACTAATGGTAACTCTGTGGATGGCTACTCCTCCTACTGTAGCTCATGAGTTCCTATTAGTCTGTCTCCCATTAACCATCAGTCAGTAGACTTAATTAACTTTTTAGCTGTTATTACTAAGATGGTACAAATAAGAACAATTGGTACAAAATATTCTCCCCCCCCCCCCCAAACCCGAGGAGTATTCTCTCACAAATATACACAGCTTCAATGGGAACAGTGGGTTTAAATGTAGTGTACAATGGCAGTGAGGTACACGTACAGGATACACATTTTGCAAACGATAACTTACAACTCCTAGTACTAAAAGACCTGGAAGTCCTTTCTCTCTTCGTAGAGCTTCATGAGTGTTTCTCTTCCCTCTTGTGTCTAATTTCTTGCCTTTTTGCATTCCCATGTGTCTTTGGGTGTGCATATCTGCTTCCAACTGGATGCACTGTCTCCTACTCATTTAGTAAATCTGATATAGCCAATTTGATGGAGAGAAGAGAACATCCCCTCCCCACCTGGTTGCTCTCTGGTACAGGAGAAAGGATTTTATCTCCAGAAAATGCCTCAACTCCTCAACTGCTAAATGGCTTCTGCCCTTCACCTTACCAGAGAGTAACAATGTGGGGAAGGGACTTTCATACACACACACATACTCTCATATTCCTATACATATACACACATTCTGCCCAAGGGGGATGACTGATTCTTTTAGATAATCACAAGATGTTTCCTGTATGGTGTTAGCTGCCTTTATCCAATGGTCAAGGACCTGTAATACTTTCAGACTGATTAAAGATCTATTCACATCCTGTTGCAGGGCTGTAAGAAAATTCCTTAACATTTACTTATTATTTTATGATTACTTTCTGGACCCTCCTGATCACAGAAATTGAAAAGTAAGTGTGTGTGTGTGTGTGTGTGTGTGTGTGTGTGTGTGTGGTGTGTGTGTGAATTCCCTACCTTATATAAATGGATGGAAAAACTCCAAGGAAACCTAAACGCTGAAATCTAAAGTTCTTTTTAGCAATGATCCCTTGGTCAAGTTACCCAAAAGGTACTGCATGAAGGACTGAAACAGTTGTTCTGGGAATAATAATTTGGGATCTTCTGATTTGTGTAGTTAAAATTTTAGTTCAGAAATGGCGTTAACAATCTTTTGTACTTGTCCCAAGATTTATGTACAAGTCATGTTCATTTATGCTTTAAAGTTTACAATCTAGTTACCTCATAATAACCCTGTGAAGTAGGTAGTATAGTTCTTACCCTCCCTATTTTAAATATGAGGAAAGTAAGACTCAGAGAGGTCAAGTCAGAATGCAGACTCAAATTTAAGTGTCCTTTCTCCATGACCAGCACTTCCTCTATGTTATGTTGAGTTTTAGGTCCTTTCAAATTGATTAAGGACCTATTTGTATCTTCTTGCTGGGTTGTAGGAAAATTCCTTGATATTCACTTAACATTTTGTGATTACTTTCTGGACCCTCCTTTTCCCTGATAACAACCTTCAATCAATTCAGGGTTAAGCAATTATCTGGTGATTTTCATCAATGTAGAGGGACAACTTTATATGCTTGCTCTTCTTTAGACTGCTTTTTTTCCTAATAGCAGGACTTTTTTGTGGGGGTGGGGAGGAGGTGAAGGTGTTGAGGGGACTAATTATCTAGCTAATGATGATAAAAATTTTTACTTTGTCCATGACAAAATAGCCTATATGAGGTTTCCTTTGCATGATTCTCACACTAGAATCCTGGAATTCTGCGCCTGATTGGCACAGTAGAGAACACAGTCTAACAAATTATTCTAAAGTCAAGCAATTCTCAACAGAGTTCCTAAGTCATATTTCAAATTACTTCTATTCAATCTCCTAGAAGACTCTAATGGAAACTTTATCCTTTTTTCTCTTCATTGATTGTTTCATCTGCGGTCCATCTCTTTAGAGCCCACTGAGGCACCTAATCAGGTAACATCCTATTTACAGGCAATTTCAGTGAACCTACTGAGTCAGATAATGAGGGAGGGTTCACTCAGCTAGTTTGAAACACTTTGAAAGGAAATGCCAAACATGCAGGCTTTTCAATAAATAAAAATAATTGAGGGGGCTTGCTAAGCTTGGTCATCAAGACACCCATGTGAGAGAGAGAGAGAGTGAGTGAGTGAGTGAGTGTGTGTGTGTGTGTGTGTGTGTGTGTGTGTGTGTAGGAGGGAAACACCTGGTGAATAGACAGTTTTGTACATGTAATATGAAATCCACCAAAAATCACTTTAACAGCTAGGCATCCTGGGTGGTATAATTTCTGCTGTTCCTTGGTCCTGGAGTGAGGAGGTAAGGAGGAAACAAGTAAAAATGAAAAAATGATTTCTTTCAAGTTAATCTCTGTAGAATACAGTTTCTAAGATAGAAGCTTATCCGAGCTTTGAATATTCACCGAAGCTTTGCACTGTTTAGTCAAAAAAGCTAAAGAGGTAAAGTATGATGTGGTCAGGGAAATGAGTAAGGCCCAACAAGTATATAAATAATTACAATATCGGCTAACATTTATAAAGTGCTTTTAGGTTTGTTTTACATACATATACCTCATTTGATTTGTTCTTTATGACAACCCTGAAAAGTAGGTGCTATTATTATTCCTATATATACTTACATTATTATTCATAATATTCCCATATTATTCCCATATACCCCCAGGAAACTGAGGCTGAGAAAAGTTAAGTGACTTGCCAAGTAAATGTTTGAGCTAGGATTAGAATTCAGGTGTTTATGAGTCCAAGTCCTGAGCTCTATCTACTGAGCCACTAGATATCTCAAAAATCAATCCTTAGCCAATTAATGAAAATTTATTAGGCACTTATTATTTGCTAGGAACTGTGCTAAGCTCGGGGGGGGGGTAAAGAAAAGCAAAACAATTCGTGCCCTCAAGGAGCTTACAGTCTAACAGCAGAGACAATATGGAAATAAATAAGTACATACAGATAGATACATACAAAATGGGGAAGAGGGGAAGGCTCTAGTAGCTGAACACAAGGAAAAAGTGTCCTGCAGAAGGTGGCATTTGAACTGAGTCAGGAAGGAAGGCAGGAAAACTGCCTCCTGAGTGGGAGGTTAGCTGCATTCCAGCCATGTAGGACAGCCATAGGAAGTGGAGTATTGGGTGGAAGTCAGTACGGCCACATTGCAAAATGTATAGAGGGGAGTAAATTTCAAGAAGACTTGAGAGGTGTGAAGGGGCCGGGTGGTAAAGAGCTTTAAATGCCAAACAGAGCATTTGATATTTGATCTTGGAAGTAACAGAAAGTTGTCAAACCCATGCTTTAGGAAAATCACTTTGGCTGTATGGAAGATGGATTGAATAGGAAGAAACTCCAGGCAGGGAGAAAATCTAGATGAGAGATGAGGGCCTGTCCAAGGATGGTGGCTATGTGAACAGAGAGAAGGGGACATAGATGGGAAATGTTGTGAAGGTGGAAACAAGATTTGGGATGTGATTAGATATATGGTGTGAATGAGAAGGATGACACCAAGGCTGTGGACCTGGGTGACGGGAAGGATACAGGTGCCCTAGAGAATAACAGAGAAATTTGGAAGAGGGATCGGGTTTTGCAAAAAGATAATGAGTTCTGATTTGCTTGTCCTGAGTTTGAGATACCCATGGGATACCAGTTAAATGAAAAAAGACCTGAGATAAGACTTTGAGGTGTGAAATGAAAACCCTAAATATCTAATGCTTCTGGAGCTCTTTTCACATCAAAAGCCTCTGGGTAGATAAGAGTTCTTGTTCAGAGATATCAAACAACCCAGCCCACTTCTGAGTGCACCCAAAGAAGATTAAAATGTAAAATATTTAACAAGATAAGTAAAAATATAATAATGTATAGATAATATTACATTTTAAAAGTAAGTCAATATATGGTCCACAGTGATTCTTACGCATGGATTGGTGCCTCCTCCTCTTTCTACTTGAATGTGCCATCACTGTTCTATAGAGAACCATTCCAACAACAGTATAAGAGAATCGATCAAGTATTTATTAAACATCTACTTTGTGTTAATCCTCCCCTTAACATCTGGATAAGCTTCCCAGGGCCAGCTTTACCAATAAGTAGAGTGGAAGCCCACCTATGTGTTGTGATCTGAGGAAATCAGAAAAACTTCCTCCATCTTCAACCCCTAAACACCTCTTCCACAGGTCTGCCAAGGTATAGAACAAAACCATTAGAAAATGATTCTTTAGGTCTATAAGCATTTTTGGTTTTAAAGAGCATCCAAAACCTCTGATTGAATGACATGTTAGCCCTTTATTAGTGTACAGCTTGGGAGAGAGGATTGGCACAGGAATTAGTTGACTGCTGAGAGCTTGATTTGAGTCTGAGGGGAAAAAATAGGCAGAAAAGATTTGGAGGTGCCAAAGGCACAACTAGCAATTTTGTGAAGGCTCATACTGAAAGCTGCCTTATAGTGGCTTTCAGGTGTCTAGTTCAGTGCCTTTGAACAAAGAAGGCACTTAATAAATGTTGAATTCAATTGTATGGAAGGATGCACAGGTCCAATTGGTGGGAAAATAAGCAGTTTTCCTTCCCCATAATATTGACAGAGGATGTTTCTCTTCTCCAATTCTGATTTACATCCCATTGGGATATGTATTTGGTCCTGGGCTCTTTAATGATTTTACCTACAATTTGGATAAAGACAGAGATGGCATACTTATAGAATTTGCAGATGACATGACACTGGAAAGAAGAGTGAACATACCAGATGAAAGAGTCAGGATTCCAAAAAGATCTTCATAGGAAGAACTCTGGAACAGATCTACTATGATGAAACTTAACATGGGTAAATGTAAAGTCTTACATTTGGGTTAAAAAATCACTTTCCTAGGCATAAAATATGGTAGCATGGCTAGATATCAGTATCTGAAAAAGACAAGTGGGCTTTAATGGGTTGAAAGCTCATTATGAGTCAACAGTGTCATATGGCAGACAAAAAAGTTAATATTACCTTGAGGTGCATGGTGTCCTAGACTATGAAGGTAAGGATACTGTTAGACTCTGTCTGGGTCAAACCATATCTGAAGTGATGCCATCTCATTTGGGTGCCACATTTTAGGAAGGATATTGGTAAGCTGGAGTAGCTAGAGGAGAGCATCCAAGATGGTGAAAGACCTAGAGATTATACAATATAAGGATGGGATAAAGGAACTGGAGACATTTAACTTGGAGAAGAGAAGACCTGATTAAAAGGAGGGTTAATGGTGGCTGTCTTCAAGTATCTCAAGGACTGTAACATTAAAGAGAGCTGAACTTGTTATATTTGGCCCCAGAGGACACAACTGGAACAATTGGCGGAAGTTGTAGAGAGGCACATTTAGGCCTGATGGAAGGAAAGTCCTAACAACTGAAGTTGTCCAAAAGTGACCCGGCTTTCCTCAAGTGGTAGTGAGTTCTTCCTTTTTGGAAACCTTCAAGCAAAGGCTGGATGACTACTTTATTGAATAATAATAATTGGACTTTATGGTTTCTGAGGGCCCTTCTACTCTGAGATTCTGTAATTCTGTGATACTCATTGGGTGTTTTCATCAGAATATACACCGGATAAAAATTATCTAGCATTAGCCTGGATAGATTTATTTAGGAGGTGGACTAGTTGAAATAGTCTTACTCACTTTTATATAATAAGTTGAAGCTTACAAAGTATTTTCCTTGCAGCAACTACATGAGTTGGATAGTGCCAATGGCATTATCAAACCCATTTTAAAGATAAAGAACCGAGGCTTAAAGAGTGAATATGACTTGCCGATGGTATTGGGCTACTAGATATGGCTTCAGGAGACAAATCAGTTTGTGTTCCATGTTCTATTGACAGAGAAAAAGAAAACTCCTCTTCTGACAACTTACTGAACCTTTTGAAAATGCATCTTAATAACTAATAAATTTCTTCTTTCATTTATCCATCAGGCAAAAAGTATTTGTTGAGTAGCTAGCTTATAAGGTACATATATGAGCTTACTATATATATATGTATATATATATATACATATATGTGTACATATGTATACATACACATACATATCCACGGAAAAATCAGTGAAAATTAAGCTGTGAGGACAATTTAAAAATAACACAATATGTAATAAAGTGCCAATTCTGTAGGTCAGCTCATTATGAACAAAGCACTGATAATGGATGGTTGAGCTCATCAGTCTATGAGGGAAAATAAAGATTTCTTGTACTTTTCGATAAAGAGAAAATAGAGCTAGAGAAACCAATTCTGATTCTTTTTGAATAAGCAGGTTTTATCTGTGGACTTCAAAGGGTATTCCTTGGAACTCTTTCCTCTCTGCTCTCCACGACCTAACATGTTTTCTCTCAGTGTGTGACAGGAGCGTTTTCACAAAGCTTGCAACTCTCTGGGACAGTTGAGTTTCTGATGTACTGAATATACTCCTAATAAAATTGCACCTAAATTTAGAGTCTGACCAGGGGAAGGAAGCAATAATGTCACACACACTGCTGGCAAACTGCATTAAACCACAAACACTGTTAATTCAAAGACGCCACTCTGCTCAAATACCAACCATATCATATAAGACGGCTAATTTCAGGTTCTGCCTTAACAACTAAACGATGCATCAAAAGGGCAATAATTTTTATTGGGTAATTTGTTCTAAACTAGAACCTCTTGTGCCCTTACACAGTTTCCTGTAGTTTTAAAAATAATGCTGTCTGCCTTGGCAGACAAGAGAGGTGTGTTTATTTAACAGAGTTAAGCAGTTCTGCAGATTGGCAAATGAAGAAAGAGGAGGTGTGCTGGGAATGTGGATGCTAAACTACAAGGAACTGATAATACATGAGGGCCATCCATTATTATTAGAGTTGTTGTCTAGGCAACTGCCAGATCACATGAGGACATCTGATGCACAGTACTGACAATATAAAACATACATTTCAACGGCTATTTGTTGTTTCAATACTTGCAGATTTTTCAAATGTATTTTTTTTCTGAGCTTGAGGAAAAAGTAACCCACAATTTTTTTAAAAAAGTAATTCCTAAACCCAAAGAGGGAATAAAATATATCAATGTTTTAAAAATGAAATGCCTTTTGAGGAAAGGGATAATGAATTATGGAATGCAATTTTACTATCATTTCTTTGCTTTTCTAACAGAAGTAAAAGTATTTCCAGAGTCTTGTAACAAATTTTTATATTCTAGCCATGCCTAGTGCTAGTAAAACATTCTTATCTTCACTCGCCTCCCCCTCACTTCCAACCACATAAATTCATTAGCTAGATCCCTCTACGTCCCCCAAGAAAATAGAAACCTGCCATCTGAAGACCCTACATGACTATTGGTATCTATATGTCTATTGGAATCTGCCCTTATCTCTACACTCCATAGAAGCCAGGTTATTCCATTTACAAAATTCCTAACATGGCTCACCTGCTCCCATGTAGTCACCACACTCTCTGGTCAGTTCTGATCCCAGTAGTACTCATAGAAGATTCTCATTCTGAGACAGAGAATGTCTCAGTTTCGACAGTCCCTTTTCCTTAGTGTCTTGCTGCTTTTCTAGTGCCTTGACCCTGACATAGTGATGTCCTTCTGGTCCTCTTTGAGAACAAAGAACAATAACCATAGTACTTCTCTAGTTTTTGATCCACAAATTCATTTTAAATTCCACCTCATATGTAGTCCCCAACTACAACATATTTCCTTAACATCTGTACCAATGGAGGGGCATGGGAGAGTGGTATAGATCAGTAGAAACTCTAGAAACAGGGCCACTAAACCATATATAAGAATCCCTGCAAGTTGTATATTGACTTAAAAACTATATATTAACATTTTCTATGTTCTATTTTATTTTTAATTATTTTTATTTAAATATTTCCCAATTACATTTTAATCTGTTTCTAAGTAATGCAGACTAGCTAAATGGCCTCATTTTTGACACCTCTGATGTAGATAATCCACAAATTATCACAAATCAATCAAGTGATAAATATTTATTAAGTACCTACTATGTGCAACCATTATTCTGAGTGCTGGGGATACAAAACTTTGCAAAAGACAGTGTCAGACCATGAAGGAGCTTACAATCTAATGGGGGAGACAGTATGCAAAAATATATAGACAAAGCAAACTATATACAGGATAAATAGGAAATAATTAGTAGAGGGAAGGCATGAGAATTAAGAAGAAATGGGGAAAGCTTTCAGTAAAAGATGGGACTTAAAGGAATCCAGGGAAGTCAGTGGGTGGAGCTGAGGAGGGAAAGTATTCCAGGCATTAGGGACAGACAGAGAAAACACCTGGACCTTGGAGATGGAGTGTCTCATTCATGGAAGAGCCAAATGTTGCTAGTGCAAAAATATTTGGCTTTGGGATGCATTATTGTTTTTCCTTTTATGTTCCTGGATCTAATGTTCTAAGAATTCACAATAGTTGAAAGGAACTAATGAAGTTAGATAGATACTCGCTGCTCTCTGTACACAACATTCCATCTCCTACCTCCATGCCTTTGTACCAGCTCCCACCCTTACCTACCCCCACCCCACCAATTGCCATGTACTTCCCCCTCACCTCTGCCTCTTAGAATTCACAGCTCCCTTCAAATCTCACCTCAGTTGTCACCTCCTACATGAGCCCTGTTTTGACTCCCTCCTAGCTTCTTCCTACCAATTACTAGATATTTACTGCTTATATATTTTGTACTTACTTTTATGCATCTCTGTTGTTTCCATTGATAGAATGCAAGCTCCTTGAGGACAGGGATTGTTGTATTTGTATCCCCAGCACTTAGCATGTGCCTGGCACATAGTGGTGCTTAATAAATGCTTGTTGATTTATTGATTGTGACAATTTGACTTGTGAAAAGTTGTTTAGTTGTATGATTTTCCCATCCTATGTCATTCCTGTTTTGTGCCCCATTTGATGCAGCGAATACAAATTATTACCTCTCAGACCAAAGTAAAGTAAAGTACCATAGAATCACACAACCAAGATATATAGTACCTTGAGGTCTGCACCATAAGAAATGATAAAAGAACAATTTCAGAGAAACCTGGAAAGAATTGTATGGACTGATGCAAAGTAAAGTGAGCAGAACCAGGAAAACAATATATACAATAACAACAGTATAAAGAAAAACAAATGTGAAGGAATTTAAAACTCTTAATTAAATCATTAGTCATGATTGTAGAGTAGAGGTATCAAACTAACACAACCCTACCAATTAAAATGTATTGGGAAATATTTAACAAAATTTTTAAAACTACAATAGAACATAGATGATGTTAATATGTGGTTTTCTAATTTAATACCCAGCCTGTAGAGATCCTTATTTTTTGGTTTAGTGGCTCCTATTTTTATTTGAATTTGACATTGACATTGACATTACCCATGCCTGAGTAAGAATCCTTCTCTTACATAATGCCTGAGAGGAGGTTATCAAGGCTCCAGCAAGGAGCAGTCTATTACCTCCAGACACTGCCCAGACCACTTTTGAGCAATCCAGATTTTTTTAAATGAAGTTTTCCTTTACACACTGCCCAGTGCTACTCTACCATTACAGTCTTATCTCATACTGTACGAAACCAAACAGTTTCACACTCTGTCCCCAAACACACCCTGTGCCACAGACCTCCCCGCTGTCATCTCTAACCATGCTGCTAAATCCAGTGGCCTTTTCTCAGTTCTTCCTTCTCCTTGACCTCTCCACACCTTCTGATACTTAACCATCCCTTCTTCCTCCACAAGCTCTATTCCTTTGCAAAGAACTTTACACACATATAGTAATTATTAAACTCTATAGGTCTTATTTTGTATTTGCTATCCTTCCTAGGTCGTAGCAAACAAACATATAGTTTATCTTAACAAAATGCTTAGTTAACCAGAAAAGACGACAATATAAATAAGAGCTTGAAAGAAACTTGGCAAGAGCAAATTGTATTGCCAATAATCTTATTGTGGATAAATAAGAGTTAACTATCTTTGTTGCTTAACTTCTTACTGATATTTTAAATAGTGTTTAGCAGGTGGAAAAAAGGACCAAAAAAAGCGTAAGTTTATATCCTGAAGAGCTCTATTTACCTTCTGTGACCTGGTCCCCCACCCAACTTTCCCTCTGCTCTAGGCAACACAATCCCAACTTTTGTTCTTGTCAGGGTAAGGAATAGAAAAGGGGCACTAGAAAGCAGAATCATTTTTTAGATAGGTTGCTATCTTCATTTTTGCCTTTAAGTATATTTCTTGGGGGATCAAGGTAGTAAAGGGTGTTTATTAAATTAACATTAAGAACCTATCCACTACAAGTCTCCAAAGCAAACATCAAATCTATTTCTCATAATTACTTGCATTTAATTAAGTTGCCAGGCTAGCTCACTAAAGCTGGTTTTTACGAATATTTATAGCTAAAATACTAAAAATCTGTAATAAAAGGTAGAAAACAATACTTGTGACATTAGCTATCACAACAGAAAAACTAGAAAACTCAATAAGAAATAGTTAAATGCGAATATTTAGCAAAACAGGTTTAATTAGGATACAAATCTACACATACTCCTGCAAAGCCTGAAGGAATGACTTTATCTGAAAAGGGATTTTGAATTAATAATGTATACATTTGTCTATTTAACATGCAAGGGATTTGAGGAATTTAAAAGAGACATTATTTTCCAGAAAATGAATCTAGCAAAGAAATAAATACAGGAATGCTACTTTCCTGTCAGTCCCTGATTAAAACATTTCCCTCCACTACTCCGTCTCCCCACTCCATTTTCTGACCTGTACTAATATTAGTACAAGTACTGGACTGCTGAACAAAGCTTAGCACCTTAATTTCTTGAATTTCAAAATTCTGTAAGTAAGGACCTGAAGTGTTCCCTATATTCTCCTTCCTTTCTCCTCTCCCCAACAATATAACCGAATTTATTTAAACCTTGAGGGACTTAATGCACTGTACTCACTTTCTGGCAAGAGTTATTCCTACTAATTGGCTTGCCCAAGGCCTCTCAAGTTAGTAATAGAAAAGGGAATGAAATTCAATTCTTTGAGCCTTTCAATTGATTTATTGACCTTTAAGACATCAAATTGTTATTTTGAAAAGGTATTCAAATTATAATATGTATATTTGTATCTCAATTCGATTATAAGACTTCTAAATCGGGGGTCATGTTTTATCTTGTGTACCAGGTAGCACAGCATAATGGAAGGAACACTGGATTTGTAGTCAGAGGTCTTGGGTTTCCTATAATTGGTATTATTTGATACTATTAGATGCTTACATAGTGATTTAAAGCTTGCAAAGAGCTTTGCATACAGGGTGTAAAGATTTTAGGGCCAACGCAATATATTTTCATTTGAACCTTACAACAACCCCTGTGAAGTAGGTCCTATCAGTCATTTAATGAACATTTATCAAGCACCTAATGTGCACTAGAAACTGTGCTATGCATTGCAGGTTTTATTTTACAGCTAAAGTAACTGAGACTCAGAGATATTAAGCAGCTTGCCTTGGTCACCTAGGTAGCTTACTAGTATCAGATACAGGATCTGAACCCAGCTCTGCCTGACTCCAAGTGCCTTCTTACTGTTTTGGAGAAGACAGAAATCATATCCACAAACCCTCTCTCCTTTCTATCTATCTCTACCCCAAATCAAAGTGAGAAAAAGACAAACAAAACTTTTTTTTTTAGAAATATACATAGCCAAGCAAAACAAATTCCAACACTGACCATCTCCAAAAATGCATGTCTCATTCTGTGAATCATCACCTTTCTGTCTGAGGTGGGTAGCATGCTTCACCTTCAATACTCAAGAACAGTTGTGTCAACTCAAATACAAATAAGGAGCAGCTAAACCATACATAACAACCCCAGCAGGCTGCATATTGAGTTAGAAAACCACATATAGGCCCATGGCAGCTTTTGGTTGTTTCTAAGGAAAAGGGTAATGATGATTATAGTTTAACATTATAGTCTATTGTATTTTTAAATTTTTTGTTAAATATTTCCCAATTTCATTTTAATTGGAATAGTTGCACTGGTGTGATACCTCTGCTCTACAATTATAGTTAGTCATTTAAGGAACCAACATTTTATAGTCTTTCAAATTTGTTTTTCTTAGACTTACACGAACTGATGCTGAGTGAAGTGAGCAGAACCAGAACATTGTACACAGTAACAGTAGCACTGTGCAATGACTGACTTTGATAGACTTAGCTCTTCTCAGCAATGCAAGGATGTAATTCAACTCCAAAAGACTCATGATGGAAAATGCTATCCACATCCAGAAAAAGAACTACGGAGTCTGAATGCAGACCAAAGCATACTATTTGCTCTTTTTTCTTCTTTCTCATGGTTTTTCCCTTTTGTTCTGATTCTTCTTTTACAATATGACTAATGTAGAAATATGTTTAATATGATCGTACATGTATAGCCTATATCAGATTGCTTGCTGTCTTGGAGGGGGGAAGAGGAGGGAAGGAGAAAAAAATTTGCAACTCAAAATCTTATAAAAGTGGATGTTGAAAACTATACGTAATTGAAAAAACTAAAATACTATTAAGTGCAAGTTTGTTTTCTTTACTTTGATGTTGCTATTGTACATATTAGTTCTGTTCACTTCACTTTGCATCAGTCCATCACAATCTTCTCAGGTTTCTCTGAAATTGTTCCTTTCATAATTTCTTATGGTGCAGACCTCAAGGTACTATAGAAATGTGAGCTATTATTATGTATTTGTCAGAAGGCCAGACTATCTGCATCCAGAGAAAGAAATGATAAATAGAAGTATATACAGAATGATTTTATATATGCAGAGGTGTGTGTGTGTGTGTGCGTGTGTGTGTGCGTGTGTGTGTGTGTGTGTATGTGTGTGTAATGGTAGCCATCTCTATGGTGGGAGGAAAAAAAAGAAATTTATATGATAAATTTATTATATATTTAAAAGGAATAGCAAATTGTATATAATAGACTTGTAGTTTCATGTGCAATCACTTTTTATTATTCTACTATGTTATGGAAATACTTATTTTATTCATAAATTCAAAAAAGGTCAATAAATATTTTGGTTCATATTTTGCCTTTGTTTCTGTCTTTGACTTCCTTGTGGTTTAAGAACTCTAAATATTTTGGTTCATTTTGCTGTTCTCTCTATATTGTGCTTTAAACCACAAGGAAGTCAAGAGTGTCTTTCACTTCCTTATAGTTTAAGACTAATAATGAGATATTTGGATCAAAGGTAAGGACATTTCCAATGTTTCTTTCCCTCTCTTCCAATTCCCATAAATAATGCTATTTTTTCATTTTATTTATAAACTAAACATTTAACTCTAATCATGGTTAATAAGCTTAAGAGTGGCAATCATAATATCTCTGTAGCAAGAAAAAGGAAAGATAGGTTTAGAAATGAAATCACTTCATGTTTATTACTAGTCTAGAAAATTGTAGTTTCTCAGTTTCCACAAGTCCAATGACCTTTATCTCCACAACATTTTTTGCAGCCTTTAAATTTTGTCATAATTCAGAGTTGCTCCATCTTTGAAATTTTCTACTGTGAAATTCACTTCTTTGACCATCACATTCTATCTCTCTACCTCTCCCAACCCTATAGAATCTGCCTTATCTTCATTATTACCTCTAGTTCTTTTACCTCTCCCTAACTTCCCTCTTTACCACTCCTTTTCTGGCATTACTTTCTCCCTTCTGCAACAGTTGATAAACATCTTTCCATATTTCTCTGAATTTTTCATAGTTATTTATTACAACACTATGCCACTAGACTCATATACCTGGTTTCAATAGACATGCTGCTGCTCTAGAATCCTTTACCCTCTTAACTTTCTGCCCAGCCTTAACTTGCAATCCCTAAATCTAGGCCACTTCTACTGTCCACTTTCTTCTCCCTCTACCTTCCAGGCTGCAGAGAATTGCTGTAAAATATTACAAGACCATATTGATTGGGTCCACTAAAAAATTTATGCCATCTAACCTTACAACTGTTAGACCATCCTTTTACTGATCTCTAGTTTACTTCCTATTTCATGCTTGACTATTCCAAATTGTTTCTAACCTACTTGATCCACAAATCTTACCTCTGTGTCAGGGATTATAACCTTTTAAGTGAGCACAAAATCCTTAGGTTAAAAAAATGGCCAGAAGTATCAAGAAACAATTATCTGTGGGAATAAGCATCCATCTTATCATGAGTCAATTTCCCCTTGGTATTTACCTGTTTAAATCCTTGCTCTTCTTACTGTTAAGGTCATAAACAGATATGACTTAGCCTAAGAAATATGCAGAATATGGCAATCTAGATACACCAAAATGAAGAAACAGAAGGAAAAGTACTTGGGATATGGGGGTGTGAGATGATGAACCACTATGATGACAACAACTTAACCGTATTAAAGATGCTTTTCCATGACTTCTCTTTCTCTTATTTCATCCTTCACATTGCCACTAAGGAATGGCACCAGTTTCATACACACTAGTGGGTTCCTTTGTCTCTTGGTCTTTTCCTTAAATAAGCTTGTTAATTCCTTACTCCTCTTCAAGCATGGTCTTAAGGGTACAGATGAACTGTTTAGAGCAGTAGTTATACAAGTCACCATTAGTTTTTTGACATGCCTTGCTATTATGGAATCTGTCCTGATCACTCTCAGCAAATGACTTTTCTCATTTTAGAATTGGAAATTGCAGGCCATATAAATTAATCTCTTTCAAATTGCCTGTCATACTTCAAAGCTTCTCCAATGGTGTCAAATAGAAACATATTCATGGGCCAGATATTGACTTAGAAAAACTCTAACATTATCTCTATTATATTACATTTTTATTTATTTTGTTAAATATTCCCCAATTATATTTCAATCTGTTTCAGGTTCAACTCAGAAGTTTTGTGGGCATCATACCATACTGTCTCCCTCACCTTCAGTTTGGAAGTGCCTAAACTAAAATTTTAACCCACCCCACACATTCTTCCTTTGTTGTTTTAGCAAATAAAGTTTTCCCCCTCTTATTCAAACTTAAATTTTCAACCTGAGCTTCTGCTTCCATTTCTTCCCATCTTTTTCAGGGGTATAATTGGTTGATAATTCTCAGAACCATAACTAGGGTGGGTGACCCATGGTGCCAATGTGATCCAAAGAGTATACCTCCTCTCCATAGCAATTCTCCAGCCTGCTATCTTGTGCCATAACTGTCCCTCCCTCTCACAGCGACACTCCTCCTGTTCCATAATCCACCCCTGGAAGCTACCCCCCCCACATTCTCTCCCAAGACCTGTCTTCCCTCATTACTAAGCCCCTGTCTCTTGCCTGCCACCTCTTCCCATGCCCTGATCAGTAGTTCTGAGACATTTTGCTACTTAAAGCATCACCTTGATTTTCAATACCATGGTTTTTTTTTTTCAAAATGCCTTTTAAAAATCCATTTTTGAAGGCAAAAGGATTTAATTTGAAAATATATTTGACTCATAAATGGCTCATAAGCAAACTATCCAAAAATCTACCTCCTTTCTCAGGCTACTTCTTTTTAACTATATCATAAAAGGAAAAGATATTTGACTTACAAACACATGCTATACATTTCCTAGATGGTTACTACTTATTTAAATAGAATTTAAAGTTTTCAGCATCCAACACATTTTTCAAGGCTATAGCAAAACAAAACAAAACAAAAAAACCCAAACAATCTCCCCCCCAAATAAGTGCACAAGTTTGAGGAAGAATTTTCCATATCTAATAATATGCAATGTAAATGAGAATGCCTATCTTTGAATATGATGTTTAAATTGCATTTTACATCTACATGCACCTTCCTGGCCTGGAGACATAGTTACTTCAACTCTCTTTCCCCATGCCTCTGTATTAGCTGTCTTTAATGCCTGAAATGCTCTCTCTTCCCCTCTTTACTTCTTCAAATTTTTGAATTCCTCCAAGACCTAACTCATGGCACCATCTATATGAAGTTTTTCCTGTTCATTATAGCTGCTAATGCCTTCCTCTCCAAGTTTAACTTAGTTTTGTATGTAACCTGAGCTCCAAAGCAAGCCTGGGGCATTTTGTGTGTTGTTGTGGATACAGAGGAAGATTTAATTCCTAAGCGATTGAGAGAATGGAGAATACACACTGGTCATCTGCCTATGAAAAGAATACACTGTGGCGGTTCCAGAACATCTCTGGAGAGAAACACATGTTGTTACAGAGACTTTCAGGAGACACAGATGGAGAAAGAATAAGCAGACACTCAGGGAGGGAAGCTCATTCCTCCACAAGGAGAAGCTTGCATCCCTAGACTGTTACAATAGACCTCCGTAAGTGAGGTCAGGCCCTCTCTCTTCATTTGCTCTGAAATCTCATCTTACTCCTAGCTAAAGAGCTCATTAATTCTTGTCTATTCTTTGGCATATTCTAATCTGTATAACTTCTCTGATTTCAGTAGGCTATTTGTTTAAATAAACAAGTTAACTCATTATCTGTTATTTGTGATGGTCTTTTGTGTAACTAGCATTTGGTGGGAAGGAGCTGAGCTAGTGAGTATAAGCTTAGGGCTACCCTCCTCATTAAGAGTGACCATGAGGACTGTGTCAAAAGAGGCACACACCAGTGAACTGTTAGTGAAGCTGTAAGTTTTCCTGTCTATTTTGGAAATCAATTTGAATCAAACCCCAGAAAGTTACAAAATCATACATACCTTTTGACCCAGCTATACTACTTCTAGGTCAGCATCCCACAGAAATTAAAGAAAGAGGAAGGGGATCTATCTATACAAAAATACTTACAGCACCTCTTTTCAAGGTAGATAAAAATGGGAAACTGAGGTGGTGTACTGGCTAAACAAGGGATATTATTGTGCCATAAGAAATGGTGAAGTGGACAATTTTGGAGGAAATTCAGTAGACCTTTATGAACTGATGAAGACTGAAGTGAGCAGATCAAAGAGAATCATTTTTATAATGGTAATAAAAAAACCCCAACAAAACTTTGAAAGACTAGACACTCTAAAGAATACAGTGATAAGCCACAAGCCCAAAAGAATGAATATGAAGAATTCTATTTACCTCCTGATAGAGAAGCGATGAACTTAAAATGTAGAAAAGACATGTATTTTTGGACATGGCCAATGTAGGAGTTTGTTATGCTGGACTATGCAGCAATGTATTGAGAGGTTTTTTGAGGTTTTAAAAAATTGGCTCAACAAAGGGTGGGAGGGAAGGTTAATTAAAAATAGTGGTGGCTCAAAAAAAATAAACTACTGAAAAAGGTTTAAAAACAGCTAGGCAAACAGCTTCTATTGAGTCCCATTTGTCCTCTAGACTACCAATATTTGAAGGGCAGAGAGATATAATCTTATCCTGATACCCTATTTGAAGATAGAGAAGATGACGTGTGTGTGTGTGTGTGTGTATGTATGTATACACCTATATATGTGCAAATTGTTTCCTCTATTAAAATGTAAGTTCCTTGAGGATAGAAACTGTTTTACTTTTGGTTTTGTGTGCCCAATGCCTAGAACCACGCCTGGCACTTGGCAGGCAGTCAGTAAATGCTTACTGATTATTCATTGTCTTAGTCCTTTCAGATGTCTGTATTTTGGGCCCTCCTGGTTTAGAGTGAATGTCAATAGTAACTGTTTCTCTTTGGAACTGCAACCCTGAGGGTCTTCACCTCCCAGCCTGATTTTTTTTTCTTTTTTTCCAATTAAAGGGGCCATCCCTTGACTCACTTCTTAAAGAGGCCTATTCACTGAATGGGCGTTACCTCACTCTAAGTGAGAATCTGAAAAGGCCTTAGCCTAAAAGCGCCCAGGGTCTCCCATTGCATCCTGGGCCATTTCAATCATCCTGATGAATATCTGGTCACTAGGTCCAGTTGGCTCTGGAGGAGAAAGTGACGCTGGTGACCTTGCACAGCCCTCCCTTACTCAAACCAAAGTCAACTGCAAGTCATGTCATCATTTCCTTGATGCCATGGTCCTTTTTGAAAACGAAGGACAAACAACAATATGTAGTCGGCACTGAATGATGTAGATTAGGATTAAAGAGAGAATGGAGAAAATCCAACCTACCTAAAATGAAACAGAAACATAAAATAACCATTTTCATTCGAGGGGGTTTGAATGTACAGACCGTGAAGAGTATCTGTCAGCCAATTAATTGGGTTATCTTTGTTATACGAAGAAGGAGGAGGAGGAAGAGGAGGAGGAGCAGGAGGAGGAGTGCCATGTAGTATATTTAAACTCTGGGTGATAACCATAATCTCTGAAATCAACTTACCATAAAAAAATGTGCTGCTTACCCCTCCACAAACTTCTGAAATGGGTATAGATATGATCTACCTCTACAAACAGCAATATCATGAGCCTCACAGAACTGAATTGTTCCCTGTTTGTCACGAGAGGACAATTCTCATCTTTTTTATTTCAAAGTCAGAGGAGATCCTGAGAAGGGCCCTGGACCTCTTAATACTTTTGTCTTTTAGTCAGGTTTACACCAGTCTGCATGCAAAAGGAAAATCAAAGAAGACTTCACATTTGACAAGGGTTATCTGGTGGCAAGGTGTGATGTCATAGAAGACTGGACTTGGAGTCAAAAGTTCTGGGTTGGAATCCTGAGGCTGACACTAGCTATGTGACTGTGGGCAAATCACTTAAAATTCTCTGTGCCTCAGTTTCCCAACATATAAAATAAGTAGGCTGGCAGAGATGATCTTTTAGGTGTCTTCTAGCCCTATATTCTGTTACTAAATGATCTCTCTTTGTGGCCTGACAGAACAAAGAGAAATAAGGGCACAGAGAGTTTAAGGCACTCCCTCAGTCTCACAGCAACATAACTTGAGCCTCCTGAGTTCAAGATACTCTGCTACTTAATTACAAATATCATCTAAACACAAATAGTCCCTAAGAGATTCAGCAATTCTGAGAATTGCCTTGTATTTGAATTACTCAACCAGAGGATTCAATTTCCCTTAAAGAACTGGCTAGTGACTGCAGAACAGCAGCAGAAGCCAAATCTATTGGAAGGCTATTTCCTATCCTGTTTAATCTGGCACATAATGGCAAAAAGGAATTAAGTTAGAGAAGGGAAAGCCTGGGGTGTTCAGAAAGACATCATGCAGCTTTAAAATGATTAAATTTAATAGCAAGGTTTATAGGAAATATAATAGAAACAATCTGCACATGGCACTTTTAAAAGCAAAATGATGTTTTCTACAATTGATAGGGCAGCTGGTAGCACAGTGGATAGGACACTGGGCCTGTAATTAAGAAGACTCCTTCTGGAGTTCAAACCTGGCCTCGGTCACTTACTAGTTGGGTGACCTTGGACAAATCACTTAACCCTGTTTGCCTCAGTTTTCTCATCTGTAAAATGAGCTGGAAAAGGAAATGGTAAACCACTCCAGTATCTTTGTGGAGAAAACCCCAAATAGAGTCATAGAGAGTTGGACAAGACTGAAATGACTAAACAACATAACTGATAAGGCCTTCAACTGTTTTAAGACTCAATTTATTGCTATTATTAATTTATTATTCATTATTATTTATTTTATTACTTATTTTATATTTATTATTTATTTTACTCAATTTATTATTATCAATATTAATTACAATGATAATAATAGATAATAATAATATATAATTAAACAGCATTCTAAGCTTTTGCAAAGTGCTTCACATATGATCTCGTTTGACAGTTCTTTTTTTTGGTTTGTTTGGTTTTTTTTGGAGGGGGGAAGGCAGGGCAATTGGGGTCAGGTGACTTGAACAAGGTCACACAGCTAGTAAGTGTGTCAAGGGTCTGAGGCCACATTTGAACTCAGGTCCTCCTGACTACAGGGCTGGTGCTCCACTCACTGCGCCACCTAGCTGCCCCCCCAAAAAAGAATGAGATTTGGGACCATCTAGATCCATTTCTTTGTTTTGTTCCTTAAACCTTGAATTTAAACTTTTTTTGGAGGGGGAAGGCAGGACAACTGGGGTTAAGTGACTTGCCCAAGGTCACACAGCTAGTAAGTGTGTCAAATGTCTGAGGTTAGATTTGAACTCAGGTAGGTGAGGTAGGTGCTACTGCTAGCCCCATTTTATAGATGAGGAAGTGGAGGTAGAAGAAGATTAAATGACTTGCCCAGCAAAACATGGCGAGGAAGTATATGAGAAAGCACCTGAACTTGAGTCTTCCTGACTCTAAGTTAAGCGGGTTATCTGCTGTGTGTCACCTGCCTCATCTGCAGTAGCTATTTTTCCTTAGTAACAGGAGAGAAAATAAAAATACTTTGTATATATAACTGTGTAATATAGTTGTCCTATTTTTTAATACATCTGTCTTTAAAGGACATTCGAATATTGTTCCATAATGTCTATAACTTATGCTTCTAAAGTAAAAAAAAATGTACAAAGCCTTTTTGAAAACCCTCTAAAATTCCTAGTCAAATCAGGTATGAGGTTGCTATATAATTTTGGGCAAATCACTTCATGAACCTTGGATTTCTCACTTCCAAAAAGGGGTTGGGAGAGAAGAAGTATTGGAAAACATTAGATGATCTTGTTCAGTTCCTTCAGTCACGTGTAACTCTTTATGACTCCATTTTCAGGTTTTCTTGGCAAAGATACTAGAGTGGTTTGCCATTTCCTCCTGCAGCTCATTTTAGAGATAAAGAAACCGAGGCAAACAGGGTTAAGTGACAGTTACTAAGTGTCTGAGGCTGAATTTGAACTCAGGAAGATGAGTCTTCCTGATTCCAAGCCCAGTGCTCTATCCTCTGTGCCACTTAGCTGCAGATGATCTTAACTTTTCTTCTAAAGTTCTATGTGACTAGAATTACCTTTTCATTACTAAAATACTCATTTCTCAACAATAACGTCCCCATTGCCATAAATTGAATTCAGCATCCTAGAAAAGAGCAAGTTCAGTGTAGTAATTTGTTAGATCCTTTTCTTTCACTTTGCAATAATCTTTGATAGTCAACTCAACTAAAGAAAAAGGAGGGGAGGGGATAGGGAAGTATTGGGTTCTACCTCGATCCCAGTTTTGCCACTCACTAGTCATATAAGCCTTGACCTTTTGTCCACTTAACGTTTTGGGGCCTTATGTTCCTCATTTTAAAATGAGGGGATGGATTGCATGATGGGTATGTTACTTTTCTGCAGCAGTGTAAACAGAGTGGAATTGTACTTAGGAGGCCAGGATCTGAATCTTTCCTCGGATGCTCATTAGCCGTGTGATCAAAGGCAGGCCACTCAACCTCTTAAGAATCCCAATTTCTACCTTGAAAATGGCAGTAATGATACTCAGAATACCTATTTTATAATGTTGTTGTGAGGAAAGAGCTTTGCAAATCTTAAACCATTACTACCAAAATGAGTTATATTGTCCCAACTCTGAACATGACTATTTTGCATGGTTCTCTGAGAGAAATGATTCTGAAATCAAAGGCTGAATTCTATAAGTATGCTTTATTCAAGTCAGTATTTGCAACACTGTCACATGAACACAGTGAAAGAACAGTTTTCTTGTGCTGTGGATTAATTACCAAGAAAACATTTGTTGAAATGGGTTCTGTAGGATATGGCTTCAATCAACCTTTCCAGTCTCATCCAGCAATACTCTCCTTCATGTAATCCACATTCAAAACAACCTGGGCTACTCTCTGTGCCTATTCTTGTCTTGTTCAATCCTATGCACCTGTGCATTTCTTCATTCCACCCATCATGTCCAGAATGGACTATTCCATCTTTTCCCCTTCTGATCTTTACCTGATGAAGGCCTTCCCTTCAAGTATGATTCAGATACCTTCTCTTTGAAACCTTTTCTCTAACTCCAGCTACAAGTGATCTCTCCCACATTTATCACAGAATTTTGTCTCCTTAATTGTCAAGCTCCTTTGTATTTTAGCAATCTGAGGATGTGTCTTTCCCCCATCAGACTGTAAGCTTCTCGAGGGTAAGGACTGTGTGATACCTATATTTGAATCCTCAGAGCCCTGAGCAATGTCTTGTAAGCTGTGTTCATACTTAACACGTTTTTGTTGAAGTGAATTAAACTATTTCAATAAAATTAATAGTAGGAAACCGAAAGTGAAGCTAAAGTAAAAAATTAAGTGAATTGCAGATGATGTAGGGGAATACCAACTGGTCCTTTGAGGAGCTGCACAGCTGATGATGGAATCCAAACCTAAACCTGTGTTTCCAATTTATTTGCAGACACAGTGTAGACCATATTATAGAGCCCTTAGAATTAAAAGGTTTAAGGTTATCTTCCTGATACAGGCACTTTACTGTAAGGACAAGATTATTCTTGTTCCACCTCATAGCTAAGTAAATGAACCCAACACTTTTTTAAAAATTATACTGTTATTCATTCTGGGTAAAGAAATGCCTGAAAAATACAATCTAGTAGTAACAGAAATAGCTTTCCTCTGCCTTAAATTATAGAGACATCTGAAAAATGCTGCTTTTCAGTATTCTTCAGTTATTTCTTTTTCATGATCTCAAAAAAGAAACTCTTTGCTACTTAGTCCATCAAACTGAGAATGCTTTCCACAACGGTGACCACTCTGTAGTGAAAGCTTTATTTCTTTCAACTGACACTAAACACTTATCCTTCAGTACTGATTCAATCAGTAGGGGTTCTTAACCTAGAATCCATGAAATTTAAAAAAAAACCTTTGATAAATGGATTTCAATATAATTGACTTCCTTTGAATTTTATGCATTTTAATTTATATATTTAAAAACATTCTGAGAAGAGGCTTTATCAACCTGTCAAAGGGGTCCATCACACAACAAATTGATTAAGAATCCTTGAACCAGTGAGTCCTAGCATGACAGAGACTATTCATTCTACTCCTCTCATTATGCATATGAGAAGACTGAAGCCAAAGGTTGTACATCTTGTAGATGGAAGAATTGGGATTACTTGCTGCATATTGCCTGTCCTCTGTTAAGCATGTTAGAGAGAAAGATACACTCTCTGTACAACCAGTCTGTTTAAACAGTAGGGGTTCTTAACCAGACTTTTCTCCAATGAACAACACTTCTTAGGCCACATCATTGTTATTCCATCCAAATTGGGAATGCTTCCCTTTTATTAGAAAGTAAAATAATTTGCCCATTATGTGATTCTTTCAATAGCCTGAATAATTTGCCCATCATGTGATTCTTTCTCTAGCCTGAACTGGTGCAGATTAGTGGGCAGGCATGAGATTTAACAAGATACATAGTCTAAAGTTAATCAAAATTTATTTCAAAATATGTACCCATATCTATACGTGTTAAAATATTTATAGGAACACTTTCTGTGGTAGTAGAGAACTGGGAACAAATTAGGTGCCTATTGATTGGGGAATAGCCAAATAATTGTGGTACAAGAACATAATGAAATAATACTGTATTCTAAGAAAAGATGATTATGATAAATATAGAGAAGCATTGAAAGCTTACATGAACTGGTAAAACAAATGAATCAAGAATAACCAGAAAAACAACATAAAAACTGACTACAACAATATTAAATGAAAAGAACAATAATGAGGGATAGCTAGGTTGTACAGTGGATAGAGCACTGACCCTGGAGTCAGGAGTACCTAAATTCAAATTTGGTCTCAGACACTTACTAGCTGTGTGACACTGGGCAAGTTACTTTACCCCAACTGCCTCCAAAAAAAGAAAAGAACGATAATAAAGCAATGAAAACTGAAATACCAAAGGCCATCTAGGTCTGGTCTGGAATGAGAATCACATGACTAGAACTTGTGGTTTGTCCTTTGTTTTTGAAGAGGACCATGACATCAGGGAGATAATGTCATGACTTGCAAATGAATTTTGAGGGATGGCTGTGCAAAGTCACCAGCCTCACTCTCTCCTCTGGAGCCGTCTGGGTCCAGTGACCAAATATAGATCAGGACAACTGGAGATGGCCCACAATATAGTGGGAGACCTCAGCCTTTTTAAGCTAAGGTTTTTTCCAAGTTCTCACTTTGACTGAGGTAATGTCCATTCAGTGATTAGGGCTATTTAAGAAGTGAGACAAGGGATGGCCCCTATAATAAAAAAAAAATCAGACTGGGAGGGGAAGACCCTCAGTGTTTACCAATATCTAACTAACCAGTAGCATTTTGGGAGCCTTCATGTCATTGAGACCCTTAAGAGTAAGGCACGGCTGAAGGCAATTAAGAAAAATACAGCTGTTGGAGCCTTCTTAGATTCCTAGAGAGCTATCTAGAGCTGGGGAAATGGACCAGTATGGCAAAGGGCACACTGGTTTGGGTTGCAGAGATGGTTAATGAGGAGGGGAGGCTAAGGGAAGTTGAACAGGGAGTTCTTTATACAACTTGGTGACCCTAAAGGGCAATGAACCTTTTGGGGGAGTATTTGATATGCATCTCTTCCTTAGAGAGTTTGGGCCTGACGACTGGCACCATGTTAGGGGGGAAAAAGGACAATTTTTGATTAGGTTTCTGAGACTGAGGGTATCCCAAGATGATTTGGGGGAAGTCTACTGATTAATATACTTCTTTTAGACCTCTTTTCACTTAGCTATTACAAATCTCTCTAGTTCTGGAGTCAGATGACCAGCTCGGATGGTTTCTACTTGTATGACATTGACAGGAATCACTTTACTTCTCTGGGACTTGGTTTCCTCATGTACAAAATGAGCGGGTTGGATGTCCTTAATTCTCTGGCACACGAAAGCAGAAGGCCAGCCTGATGTGGCCCTCGGGTCATAGGCAATAAACACATATTAAATGCCTCCCATGTGCCAGGCACTGTGCTAAGTCCAGGGAAAACAAATGTAAAAACAAAAACAATAACAAAAAACAAAACAAACCCACAGTTCTTGTCCTCAAGGAGCTCACAACCTAATGTTGATGAGGCTTCAATTTTATGAATATTTTTTAAAAAATTTTCACAAAGTGTGGCTCTCCAAAGGGGAAGTGAGGAGCATTATACTGGGAAATGCAAGTGATATAAAAACAACAAAAAAATCACCTTAAATTTGAAAAAAAAAACTTCTTACCTATAATTCTATACTTAGACAAAGTGCAATGTCTTGTTAATTTTACAATTCTTTTCAGCAGTGTAGTCAATCAAACTAGATACTTTAGGTCAACCAATTTGGCAGTTTGAACAGTCTGGTTACGTATCTCTATTATTCGAATGAACCACCTAATTGGTAAAGCTCCCGTTTACAACTTTTATATCTCATATTATCCAGTTTCAAAAAAATTCATTTCCTCAGTAGAATACCATGCAAATTGCCAGATCAAGTTTTATAGCTAGTATTGAATTTATGATGAATGAAGTTTTACATTTATAGGTTTCCTTCACTAGGGAAGCTGGTATTGAAATACTTTTGTGACTAAATATCACACTGAGATTGCCTCATGAAAAAAACACAACTAGATTGTACTAGTAAGAGACACCACATTGAAGTTATCGTATCTTTCTTTCTCTGATGATTCTCATTAGCTATTAGGGACACATGGACCTCAGAACCAACTTTGAGACTTGACCTTATTCTTCATAGTAGTCTGGACCTACACCTCACTGACAGCCACTGTTGGCAACAAGTTGGGATTCCTAACTCATTTCTGTCACTCATAGACACACAAATCAGTGAAACCTCACTAGGGATCCTCATTCTTTCAGGGATTAGGAAAATGAAGTACTTCTCTTCTGATCCATTGTCAGTGCTGAACCAGAGAAAAAGACACAATTACAGGAACAGTAGGACTGGACCAACTACTAGATACTGAGGACACATCGGGGTGGTGTGTCACACACAAAGTTACAGGCTCAAGTCACGTCACTTGAATACTGAGTTTTTTATTTCTGTTTTACAAAATGAGAATGGTATTTTTACTTTCTACCTAGAATTTAGCTACCATTTTTATATAGTGCCTACAATGTGCCAAGCACTGTGGAAAGTGCTTTATAATTATCTCATTTGATCTTCTCAACAACTCTGGGATGTAGGTGTTATTATTATCCCCATTTTACAGTTGAGGAAACTGAGTCAAACAGAGGTTAAGTGACTTGACCAGCTAGTAAGTGTTTGAGGCTGGATTTTAACTCATGTTTTCCCGATTCCAGGTCCAGCACTCTACTCTCAGTGCCACATCCACTGCCTGCTGATGTAAGAAAAGTATATGGAAAACTGTATAGCACTGTATAAATGTGGATTTTCATTGTTATTGTTACAATTATTGTTACCTATGAAAAGAGATCACTCTGTTGTAACTCCCTGGCAAAGCTAGAAAAGTCAAAGTCGCCCACAGGGAATTTCCATGTGCTGAATCATACAGCACAAGGTAAAATGATCCCTGGATTTAGAGCCAGAGAACCCAGTTCTTCTCACTACTTATTGCGTGTGACTTTGACCCTCAGTGCCTTGACCTTCAATGCCTTGATCCTTAGTTTCATCATCTATAAATTGGGAAAATAATATATATGCAACTGTCTCATGAGGCTGGTGTAAGGGTCAAATGAGATAATGCATGGAAAGTGCTCTGTATAAATGTGAAGTTCCCTCTGCTTCCAGAAAGCAGCAACAACAGTTCATCAGTCAATCAAACAAGAAGTATTTATTAAGCAACTACTATTTGCCAGACACTATGCTAGGTTCTGGAAATAGAAGAATGAAGAAGGAAGTGTTCTCTACTTTCATTAGACTTACAGTCTAATGGGGGGGGGCAGGAAGAAGTACATATACAAACATACTGTATGTAATAAATATAAACATAATTCAGTACAATGTAATTTGGGAAGGAAGGCATCAGCAGTTGGGGGGGGATGAGAAAAAGTTAAATCTGTGGCTATGGCTATAGTTGTGAGGTAATGAGGTTACTTGCAATCATTGTAGCTGCAACCTAGAATTTCAGGACCTTTTTGCATCAGATCATGCAAGTGTTCCCATGCTTCTCTGAAAGCACGGTAATGTTTCATTACATTTATGTACCACAATTTGTTTAGCCATTCTCCAATCAGTGAGCATCTATTTGGTTTCTAGTTGTTTTTTTTTAAAGTGCTACTGTAGATATTTTGTTGTGTACAGAAGCTTTCTTTTTATAATTAATTTAATTTATAATTAATTTAATTATTAATCTATTTTATGAATTAAATGGGGCATATGCTTAAAAATGGGATCTTTGGGTTAAAGGACATGGACCAGTGATGTCAAACTCAAATGGAAATGGATATCTGCTGGTACATTTTGACATAGAAAACCTCAAATTGTCATTATCTATGTTGTATTTTTATTTATTTTGTTAAATGTTTTTCGATTGCACTTTAATCTGGTTCAATCCACTTGGTAATTTTGCTGACTCTGATTTTGACACCTCTGTTTTAGATATTTTAAGTCATTTTGACAGCAT
This sequence comes from Trichosurus vulpecula, assembly GCF_011100635.1. NCBI lineage: Eukaryota > Metazoa > Chordata > Mammalia > Diprotodontia > Phalangeridae > Trichosurus > Trichosurus vulpecula. Next base: position 185,559,987 of record NC_050573.1, on the reverse strand, counting down.
AATTCTGAATGGCTTTCCAGAATAGCTGACCAATTCACAAGTTCATTAAAAGTACATCAGTGCTACCTGTCTTTCCATAACCCCTCTAATATTGTTATTTTTTGTCATCTTTACCAAGTTGGAGGATATAAAATAAAACTTCAGAGTTGCTTTGATTTGTATTCATCTTATTGTGAGTTACAGAAATCTTTCCTATAGTTGTTAATAATCTGCAATTATTTATTAAAGAACTGTTTGTTCATATCTTTTGACCACTCTTTTACGGAGCATATGGTCCATAAGGTTTTCTTGGCAAAGATCCTGGAGTAATTTGCCATTTCCTTCTTCAATGGATTAAAGCAGAGGTAAAATGACTTGCCTAAGGTCATGCAGGTATCTGATTTGAACTCAGATGTTCCTGACTCCTGGACCAGAGCTCTAGCCACTGCCCCTGTTCTTACCCTACTTGTATTAATTTTGCTGTGCAAAAACTTTTCAATTTCATATTGTCAAATTATTCATTCATCTTTTGTGATCACCTCAAAACACTTTTTAAATCATGTCATTCCTCTTCTCAAAAGCCTGCAAAGGTTCACTTTCACCTACGGAATAAAGTCCAAACTGCTTAACTGACATTCAAGGCCCCTCTACAATGAAATCCCAACATACTGTTTCAGCCTCATCACCTGTTATTTCTCTATAGGAACTCTATTATTTAGCCAAACTGGTTTAATCTGTGGTTCTCTGTATAGCCTACGCCTTTTGGGTATTAGCACATATCATTCTTTCTATCTAGAATGCCCTTCCACCATGAAAATCCATTTCATCTCCCAAGTCCTAGGTCAAATGCCACTTCCTCTATGAAGCCTTCCCCTAATACTACATCCATAAAGAAATTCAAGCAACATTATACCAAGTAAATTGCAGACAAGCTGCTGATTTGCATTACTGGAGAGTTTCCTTTGTGGTTGATATAGGTCCTGACCAAAAAAAATATATTATTGAAAACTTTTCTCCTATCCCCTTCCCCCAGACCTCATTAGAAAACGTTGCTCTTTTTTCTGTACTTGCTGTATTATTTTAGCATTATAGATATTTATGTGTCACATCCCCATACAAAGCATAACCTCCATGAAGGTATGGACCAGGTTCTTTCTAAACTATTTTTCTTGCCCAGTGCTTTGAATTAAGTAGGTGTTTAACGCTGTTCAGTCATTTTTTAGTTGTTTCACAGTCATAACTGACTCTCTGCAACCCCATTTGGTTGCAGATACCAGAGTGCTTTGTCATTTAATTTTCTAGTTCATTTTACAGATGAGGAAACTGAGACAAACCGGGTTAAGTGACTTGCCCAGGGTCACACAGCTCCCGTGTGTCTGAGGCCAAATTAGAACTCAGAAGATGAGTCTTCCTGACTCCAGGCCAAGCGCTCTATCCATTTTGCCACCCAGCTGCCCAGGCGTTTAATAAGGTTGGCTAAACTGAATTTCTGTCCAATGTTACTAAGAGAGCAGACAGTGGGAAAAACACCTGATTTGGAGTTACAGGGCTTCAGTTCAAATTTCGCATCTGATGTTTACTCCCTAAAGTCCATTAACCGCTATGGTGTTCAGGTTCCTTATATGTAAAATTAGAAGCTATAACAGATGTTCTTTAAAGTACATTTTATTTTCAAATCTAAGATCTCATGACATCTCATTTCCATATAATGCATACCTCCTTTTGGCAATACAACAAAACATGACAGACCAGGTCTTGTGATCCAGCCTCTCCCCCACCCCCTGCAATATATTATACTCATTTCCGCAACGAATGAAGCAGTTAGGTTGTGTAGTGGGTAGGATACCAGGCTTGGAGTCAGGGAGACCTGAGTTCAAATCGAGCCTCACACATTTACTAGCTTTGTCATCTGGGCAAATCACTTAACCTTTCTTCCTCTGTAATACGGAGATAATAAAAGTACCTACTTCCCAGGACTGTTGTGAGGATAAAATGAGATAATAATGAGATAATAAAATGAGTCGCCTCAATTTCCTCATCTGCAAAATGAGCTGGAGAAGGAAATGACAAACCACTTCAATATCTTTGGCAAGAAAACCCCATATAGAGTCACTGAAGCAACCGAAAAACAACAAGAAATTGTAAAGCTCTTAGCACAGCTCCTGGCACATAGTAAGCACTATATAAATATTATCCATGATTAATGAATCATGGAATTGCAGAGTTAAAAGGGGTAGTAGTTTAATTGCTCAGGCCAGTGATGTCCCCTCAGTTAATGTCAGAAATAAGACTAGTCCCCAATTTTCCTTAATTCCTTCAATCCACTGCTCTTTCCATTATACCAGGGACACGTGAACTACTTTGGCAGACTCTAGTCACTTATTCACTAAAACTGTCAAATTTCTCATGACTACATTATTTATATTTTATATAACAGGTTGACAAAAAAAATTGAACATGTTCCATCACTTCTCTAGCCTCAGTCAACAAAGCGAGAACTAAATAAAATTTAGGTTTTCATGGTTTTGAAAATATTTCATTATGATTATTAGCACTCATAGCAATAATAATAATTATTATTAATAAGTAAATTATAGGAACTTTGAGGGAGGATGGAAATCATTTGGTTATATGACCAATATCTAGAAATATTACCTTCAGAACCAATGTCAATATATTATCATTAAGGTTTTTGTTGCTGGAAATAATAATAAAATAGGATTAACAGGAATATTCTTCTCCTTTCTCAGTGAGAAAGGGAAATGAATATTAAAAATCATTTAAAAATAGCTTACACTGTGAATCTTACCAAGTTTCCAAAAGTGCTTAATAACCGAGTTGGGGAGGGCTATCTTGTTCCCAGTTGGTTTTGTAATAGCACGATCATTCAGCTATTTTCATATGACTCAATAACTGGTTAGTTTAATAAAAGAAAAAAAGTCACGTCAGGATAAAACATATGTCAGGCCAATGGAGTGGTGTCCTGTAGATAAAACTCAATCAAGTGACTGAGTTTTTACTCTTCTGGCTTCATACAGACAGTTTAAATGGCTCCTCCTTTTGATACTGAGGATTGTTGTTACCCTAAAAGAACAATTATTAAATTTAACATTTTTCTTTCTTTTTTCTCCCTTAAGTGAAGGACAAGCTGTGTTCATGCCCTTCTTGGACTGAATGGTGAAGAGTTTCTCTCAGGTTAAAGAGTAATCTAAATACACCATTTGGTTCATGTTCCATACAAGTAGAACTTACAAGATCTAATCTCTTCTAAACCTGCTATTTTCTTCAGTTTATTAGAGCCTTCTAATTGTAGTTATTAGTTCTCCCTTTTATGTGGTCTTCTCTGTCAATAGACTATTGAGCATACAGTAAATTAAGCCCAAATCATAGGGCCAAACATATTGTGGCAGACGTTAAATAATAGACTTGCTTCCCCCTCCCTTGTTTTTTTTTGTAGTACACACGAAGCAGTTTTTAAGAGTTAGGGACAGGATTCAACATGATGCACATTTGTGTCACTTATTTAATATAATATAAAAACCTGCTGGCCTCTCATATTACCAGCCTGCTCAATCAGGTATGTCAGCTCTTTCTAGGCAACAGGTGTGTTCTTGAAACAAAGTTCAACCCCCATTCTTGGCTTATGGGAAAGGCAGCAGCTGCAAGCTTAATGCTCATGACACATGGCCTATAAGACACAGAAAAAATAAACTACTCGTTCAGAGTGTTAGCAATACACAGATGGGCTATGGCAGCCTGGATTTTCTGCTATGGACTCACAGCCTAAACCTTTAAGAGAAAGGTTTTGTATTTTTTTTCAGAGTTAACAGTGAGAAATGTAAATTTGTTTTTGAATCTATTCCATACAAGCATGATCATACTTTAAAATATCCCCTTATTTGCAACATCATATACAAAGATGATTATGAAATTCTAACACATTGATGTTTGGAAGGAAGAAAGTATTGATCATTAAGGTCATCCACAGAGTGACTGAACTCACTACAAATATCTTATATATACTTTACATGTAAGATACAATAAAGGGCCTCAACACTCTCCAGTAAGAATTTTTATCCAAACTTTTCATGGCTTACCATTACTATTCTTAAATCCACTTCTTCTGGCATTGATGAGAAATTGCTGATATAAGGTATTACAGAGTACTGGGTAACTATGAAGCATAATGTGTACTTTAATATTAAAATAATGATACAAGAATTACTTGAAACAGCTACAAACAACAAAAACAATACAACACTAACAAGTGTTAAGAGAGTTCTAAGCTTAGAATCTCAGTTCTAAGCTTAGAGCTCAGCTTAGGATCTCTTTATCTGGCAAGGTTGAGATCAATTTGATTCGATAAATATTTATTGAATGCTGACATCCCATTTTTTGTGTTAATCTATCAGATACAACCATGTCACAGAAAGTGAGCATTGTGATGATGATTTTTTTAACCTATAAGAATCCCTTATAAACACAAAACCATCAATGGACAAAATGTAATGCTTACATTGCATTATGTTATTATTGGAGTTTCATGGAGAACATGGATCTGACACTGATCCTTCCTTCTATTCCAATTGCTCCCCCAGCTAGAACATTTTTACTAATAAAATGGGAACAGTGATAACAATTCTAGCCTCTCTCAGGTACAAATGCACCCTCTTTAAATGTGTGTGAAGGATTATAGAGATACTTATTGAAAAGACTATAGTCACAGAGGTAACCTGAGAGCCCCTGAAAGGTTAAATTGGAAATCATAGAAATAATTGAGGAACTTAGAATTGGACGGAACTGTGGAAGCCAACCACCTATTCTAATCCCTTTATTTTACAGATGGGAAAACTTGGACCCAGAGAGGTGATGTAGTTTATCCAAAGTTCACAGTGGTAGTAAGTAGGAGAGTCATCTTTCAAAGTTAGGTCCTCTGACTCCAGATGAAGGACATACAATTAAAGGAGGTACAATTAGGGAAGGATGTACAATTAGAGAGAGTTCTTTCCATTTTAAAACCAGGAGAAGTCTCTTTTCAATATGGGTGCTGATAACATACTTGCATATGTACTTGCTGGGTTCACTTCAAATTCTTTAGTTCAAAGCAACTTCAGTCAGTAAGCTTATGCACAATTGGCCAGAACTGTTAACTTGAAGCATTAATGCTGAGAGCCAGAAAGGACTTAAGATATTAGCTCATCTCCCCACCCCACCGCCCATCCCTACATGCCTTTTTTGCAATTACAGATGAGGAAAAAGAGAACTAGAAAGGTCACACAACTCATTAGAAGCATAATTAGGACTAGAATCCCGATTTCCTGACTCTAGGTCTAAAGCCCTCTCCACTTCACCTCACTACCCCAAAGTAGAAGAGAAGAAATAATGATTAGAAAAACTTTTGCTTCCTTCTCCGCCTTTCCCCCTCCAACCTACTAATCTTTTAGCTGCTGTGGCACCCTTAGGCAAACCTATGTGCATTTATTCTTTTTTAGATTTACAAATGAAGGAGAGTCAGAAAAAAAAATGCCAAGGATACAAGATAGGTGAATTGTGTGGTTTTTTTTTTAACTTACTCTCTCCAAGCCAAAGTTTTACTTGAGAATCAGGTTTCTAGTTGCATTTAATACTACTGTTAGTGCCAGGCCTGACTGGTTGCTGGAAAATCTAGAGGTAGACAGATGTCTAAGCTACAATCCTTATGAGCACCTTAAGCAGAGAAAACAAAGGCAAAAGAAAAATGAAGGCTCTGGTGAGAGACATTTATTTCTGTATTCATTTTCTTCCTGGATCAGATTTGCAGCAACTGCAATCACATGCCAACCAGCCAGCAGACCATTTAAAAATCTGTAAAAGCTGGAAACATGCAACAAAGAACAATAACACAGTAACCCTCTTGATAGGGCAGGATAAACACCAGGGTCACTGAAAACCTGTCATCTGAATCAAAAGCTTTTAAACAGTCTCTGAGCTAGGGATTCTAAGCTTGGAGATCCTTGAAGTTTGTGAATATGTCTTGTAAAATACTTTGATAACAACATTTCAAGGTAAATGATTTCCTTTGTAACCCTATGTAATTTATTTTATGCATTTAAAAACATCATTCTGGAGTCCAGAGGCATCACCAGACTGTCAAAGGGGTCCATGAGAAAGACAAGGTCTAAGGTCTAAGTTTAAGACCACATTATGAGATGGTCTAGAAGCTACAAGATAGCTTGATTTGAGTCAGCACTGGCTTACTGCTATACTCCCTGGGGAACAGACGAATAGTAGGGCAGTGGGGAGAGGACAGGACAGCTGATTTAGCTGTCTCTTAGCTTGAACAACACATAGTCCTTTCAGGCTTAGAAGCCAGATAAGGTAAGAAGATCAGTAAAATTATTTCCATTTTATAGATAACGAAACAGACACAAAAAAGTGAAATTATCACCAACTAGTAATTGTCAGAGCCAGGATGTGAATCTGGGCATTCTGATTCCAAGTCTAAAGCACATTCCAATAATACATATTGCTATCCTCCTCTTCTTCCTCCTCCTACCACAACTATCATGACTATCACCACCACCATCATTACTAGCTCATTTATAGAACTCTTTACATATATTTTTTATTTGATCCTTACAACAACCCTGAGGGTAGGTACTAGTATCTTCCGTTTTTCAGATTGGAAAACTGAGGCTCCAGGAGGCACAAAATTAACAAAGGAAGGATTCAAACCCAGGTCTTCCTCATTCTAAGTCCAGAGCTCTATCCACTCGACCATGCTTCTGGGAGCCAAGGCTAGCACACCAAAAGGAGTTCACTGCTCACCAAGCAGTGGCAGTGGTTACCCAAGTCATTCCCCCAGTATTAAGCAAGAAAAGCCAAGAATACTCACGTGAGCCTCCACATCCCCAGCCAGGATCTTACTGTTCCTCAGAAACTCAGCAACCATACCATTCATCAACTTATCAAAAGCTTCCACCGAGGGTGCAACACCTTTGAGAGAAGGGCACTTTATTAGTCCCTGGTTAGCTCAGGGAAACAGCTGTTACTATCCTTCCTTAGATAACAGAGCTTAACTCATCTTGTTCAGGCAATCATTCATTTACTCCCTCAGTATTTATTGAGCACACACAAGATACATGACTATATCAGGCAGTACAGCTTAGGTGACCCATAATACAATTATTTGTTTTCCTACTTTTCATTTTCCTCAGTGACATTTGTAACTTAGCTGCCATAATAAAGCCTTGCAAATACTCATTGCTAGGTCTCTCACTTAAGGGAAGCAAGTATCACAGAAAACATAGAATCATTAGATTTTAAGAAGTAACAATCAGTAATAATCAGTCTATTGACTTGCTTATTTTGTGCACCATGGGTGGGTGTGTATGTGTATACTTTGAAAAATGCTTACATGCTAGCAAATATATCATATATAATGTCATGATGGCTCAACGGGCAATGATCCTAATCCTCACGTGAGCATAATTGTGAATCTGAATGACATAAAGGGTTGGCTTTTTTTCAGCCACTAATCACAAGGGATTTTGGGGCTTTTTCATCTGGGATGTTTCTAAGTCCCTTTTGAAACCCATAACACTAAACCCATAACACTAAAAAAACTCAGCTTGACAACCATCTCACGAACAATCACTATTCTATTAAAAAAATGCATTTCTTTAAGACTACATTAGTTTGCCCCTGAGGGAAATGATACCTGTTTCTGAGGTCCTACTTGTTTGGTTTTTTATTTAACTTAGAAACCTCAAATAGAGTTCTGCTCTCCTGTACAAAGCCTGAGAACTCTTATTCTGGGTGGTTCAGTGTCTTGTTCATGTTCATACAGCTAATAAACCAAGGAACTAAGATCTGAACTCCAATTTTCTGACTCCAAAATCCGGGTTCTTTCCATTATCTAATAGTGACTTCCTAAGAACAGTCCATAGCCTTTCCAGGTTCAGGAATGGATTAGAGATTCCTAACCCGGGGTCCACTGCCTTCCACCCCTAAAGGATTCATGGATAGGTTTCAGCGGGATGATGAATTTATATGGGAAAATTATATTTACAATTATTAAAAATATTATTTTGAAGTCCATAGGTTTCACCAGACTGCCAAAGGGGTCTATTACATAAAAAGGTTAAGAATCCCTTGATGAGATGACCTCTATGGTCCTTTCAGACCTAACAATCCATGATTATATAATACTCCTACCTATTAGCATCAGCCCCAAATTTATTATCAAATCTTTAGCAACTATGAAATAAATCTATGATGCCTTTGTGAGAAGGCTGCCCAGTAGGGCTACAGTATACATACTCATTAGGTTTGGAATGGGGGAGGGGAAGTTGCATTAATTTTGTTGAGTTTCCCACATAAAAGAAGGTACAATGAGAACTTGTTTTCTAAATAATTATTACTGTAATCATTTCGAAAATTGTTTTTAGCTATAATACAGTATAATTAAATTACATGTGTACATTAAAAATTAATTAGGCAAATTTTTAAAGTAAAGGAAATATTCTAAATTGTACTAGGCATATTATTTCTCCACTGAAGTCCTACTCTGAAAAATCTCTGTGGTTCAGAGGTGGCCCTAGATTCTTAGAGCCTCTGCTAATGGGGAAAAGACTGGTAGGAAAGTCTTTCAGTATGTGTTGGCAATGGATTGTGAATGGTTGCTGAGAGAAGAGAAGAGGTGTACAATAGTTGCTGTGGGGAATAAGATAAAGAATTATTAAGAGTAAACTAGAAGAACTGTATTCAGAACTGGGTGGATAGCTGGATCAAAGAGCTGTCATTCATGGTTTCATGTCAACTTGGAAAGAGGTCTCTAGTGGAGTGCCCCAGGGATTTGTACATGTACTGATTGGCATTTATATCAGTGACTTAGGTAAAGACATGGATAAAATCCTTATCAAATTTTCTGAAGACACAAAACTAGGAGAGATATCAAACACAAAGATGGATAACAGGATCATAATTTACAGTTGAAAGGTACCTTAGAGTCCAGTTCTTTCATTTTACAGTCAACTGAAGCCCAGAGAAGGTAATTTGTCCAAGGTTAACATAAGGAGTAAGTGGCATAACTATGATTTAAACCCAAGATGGCAGTCAGGAACCAAAAAAATTTTCTACAATCTGGGACATTGAGCTAAATCTATTAAGGTGAAATTTAATGGGGATAAATATAAAGTTAATACAACACTTGGTTTTAAAGAAGTGACTTTGCAAGGACAAGAAGGAGGAGGCATGGTTAGATAGCATTTTGAAAAAGATCTGGGGGTTTTAGGTAATCATAAGTTCAATACAAGTCAACAATGTGATGTAGCAGCCAAAAAATTAATGAGATCTTGGGCTGCATTAAGAGAGATATCACTTTTCCAGGAATATGGAGGTCATAGTTCTACTGTAGTCTGCCATAGTCTTTTAAGACTATATCTGAAGTACTGTGTGCAGTTCTGGGTGCTTTGGTTTAGGAAAGGACATCGATGAGCTGGAAAGCAACCAGAGGAAGGCAATCAGGATGGTGAAGAGCCTCCTGAGTCTATGTCATATGAAGACTCTAAGTATAACCTGGGGGAGATAATACTCTAAGTGGGGGTGGGGGCACATGATAGCTGTTGTCAAGTAAATACATGAAGGGTTATTATGTGGAAGAGTCATTAGGCTTTTTTATTTTGCCACAGAAAGCATAACTAAGATTAACAGAAATTGCAAAGAGACAAATTTAGGCTAGATTTAAGGAAAATCTTTCCCACCCCAACACTATTAAGGTTATTTAAGCGGGATATGTTGCCTCAAGTGGTAGTGAGTTCTCCCTCAGTGGAAGTTTTCAAGTAAAAGTTGGATGATAACTTGTCAGACAGTTGCGTTGGTGTTCTTTCTAGGGACTAGATGGGTACTGAGGTAACTGACAATTATAAAATCATGTGTTTCTGTGATTACTGAGCAGCATCAAGAGCCCATATGAGGCAATGTCCCAAAAATGTCTAGTAGGTGAAGTCTACTTGATCTCATGACCTTTCTAATGACTATAAGAAATTTTGGAGAAGAAGCAAAAAATATCAGATAGGGGAGGTTTCCAAGGGATAAAGATTTTCAGGTTGGGAATTTTGAATGATCACAGTACCAAGGGATTTTTAAAAAAACAAATTTTCATTGATATCTTTTGTTATCCCCAAATTTCCACCAATATTCCTTTCTACTCCTAGATGGCCATCCTATGCAACAAATAATATTTTTAAAAGAAAAAGAGAAACAAGAAAAAAGCCAGTAAAATTGATCAATACAACAAAAAAGTATCTGAAAATATATGTAATGTTCTAGACCTATGTCTTCTTTGGGTCCATGTTTGTTCTTTGAAATTTTGTAACATTCACTTTTGATTGCTTTGTGGTTGTTCTTTCATTTACATTGTATTAGTTATTTTGTAGATCGTATTCCTGGCTATGCTAACTATCTTAGTTCATATAACTCTTTCCATTCTTCTCTGTATTCATCACATTGACCTTCCTATTCAGCATAATAATATTCCATCACATTCATGTAGCACAATTTGTTTAGCCATTCCCCAGTTCTTTGTTACTTCGCAAGGTTCTGCTATAAATATTCTGAATATATATGGAACATTCTTTTTATCACTAATCTTCTTGGAGAATAATAGCTAATATTTATATGGTGCTGGGCCTGGTAAAACATTCTAATTTTACAATTATTATCTCATCTGGTCCTCAAAACAACCATGGGAGGTAGATGCTATTATCTCCATTTTATAATGAGGAAACTGAGGCAAACGGACCTCTTCCTGTCTCCAAACTCATCATTCTATCTACTGTGCCACTTAGCTGCCCCTAGTATATGAATAGTAGTAGAATCTTTGGGTCAAAAAGTATGGATATTTTGATAACTTTTTGATAACATAATTCCAAATGTGGCAAGGGTTTCAAGAGCATTAACATTAAAGTGGCAAACCATAGGTTTAAGGCTGGGTATGGAGTCGAACGAAGCCAAAATATCTCTGTGTCTCTCTTCTCTGTCCTTCCCCCACCCTCTCTCTTCTCCAGATGTAGAGATACACAGAGACAGAAAGACAGAGATAGAGAGAGGTGAAGACAGACAAAAAGAGAGATGTACAGGCAGAGATACAGAGACAGAAAAAGCTAAAGATGAGAGAAAATACTGAAGGTCACAATAAGGACAAAGACACTGTGAGTGAGAAAGTGGGAGAAGAAGAAGGATAGCAGGTTATGGCTGGAAAACAGTACACTTTAAAACTTCTATATGTTGGAAGTGGCACAATTCTGAGATGCTGAGATCTAAGGTATGAACATGCTGGGGTGCAGATGCAATGGAGTAGAGGAGGTTGTTGGAATAGAGGAGGTTGTTGGGGTTAAGGAGGTCAAGGAACTCTTTGGTAAAGATATCAGAGTAATTATTAAAATATGGAATTTTAATTCAATTAAAATATTGAATTTTGATATTTAAAATTTAATATTTCAATTAAAATACTGAATACTGAGGAAGATGTTGGGGAGATGGAGTACCAGATACTAAATACATAAAGTAATTGTTGCCTAATTGTCCTTAAGAAACCTGCTTTGATGGATAGATGAGAATGATTTAGTATATAAATTATACATGATGTGATTGCAGCAGTTTGTTCTCTTGGGCAATCAGTCTAAACATCTACCCTAATATCTTGTTTAGTAAATCCCCTTTTTATGGAGAGTGAAAAAATTCAGTTACGCTCAGTCCCTGTCTGAGTAAGTGTGGTCCAAATTAATGAAGTTTTATCTTATTCAATGGCCTTTCAGAATCATCTTGCATTTGGACTTTAGTTTTTTTCTCCTTTTTGGTATTCTCAGTCACTTGCAGTCAGCTATCTTTAGAGAAATGTCTTGTAGACCTGAGATCTATAGCAGAATAATAAAACATGTTGAGTATGACACAATATGAAAATATTTTCTTACAAGTGCAGATTAATGAATCTCATGTACCAACTGTGTAGCTAACAAAAAGACACTTAAAATGAAACCATAGATATGTCTCAGTTGATGCAGAGAAAGCTTATGGGATCCTTAAACAACGTTCCCTTTCAATTCCCTCAAAGACATTTCTATTTTCATTCTGTTCAGAATGAAAAAAAAATGAGCCTGCACATTTGTGCTCACACAGTAATTTTTGTCTCCGGGCATGTAATACAAGGCACAGAGCTAAGTAAGCCTGAAATTCTAGAAGCACTAACATAAATCTTGCCCTGTGAAAGCTTTTTCTGACCCCCAAAGCTTTTCTCAATCCAAAGTAGCCTGAAATATTTCCAAGTGGGTATGACATGGAAGAAATTTAAAATGTGACAAGGAATGATTGCAAAAAAAAAAGAATTGGTAATGACTTAGAGAATCTGAAAAAAACTTCACCATATTACTAGACATAATAAAATTTTTAAAAAGAAATATGTACTTTTAAAAATTTTAATGTTTTTAATGAACAAAAAATCTATTTTCTCTCTCTTTTTCCTCTTCTTCTATTGAAAGAAATAAAAACAAAACTCGTGTAAACAGATATACATAGTCAAGGAAAATAAATTCCATCTTTGGTCATGTATAAAAAAATACTGGTCTCATTCTGTAACCTAAGTCCATCACCTCTCTGTCAGGGAAGTGTGTAGCAGGGCTCATTAGTGGTCCTCTGGAATCATTGTATTGATGAGGGTTTTTAAGTCTTTCGAGATTGTTCTTTTTAACAACATGATTGTTTTTTAATAAATTATTCTCCTGCTTCTGCTTGTTTTATTCTGCATCAGTTCATACAAGTCTTCCTCATGTTTCTCTGAAACCATCCTTTTCATCATTTCTTGTGAACCAAAGAAGTATTTCACTACATTCATATAGCATAATTTTTTCAGCCATTCCTCAGGTGATGGGCATCCCCTTATTTCCAGTTCTTTGCAACTAAAAAGGAGCTGATTAAAATTTTTTTTGTACATACAGGTCCTTCTCTTTCTCTCACCTTTTTAAAGGGGCCTAGGGCCCTGAAATCTTAATAGCATTTTCGCTCATATAGTATTACAACTTCACAGGATCAATTAAAAGTAATGCTGAACTGTGCTTTATAGGTAGTCTAGTCTAAGTTATGCAGAAAGAATGAGAAATCTATCTTGTCTTCATTTATCCTTCATTTAACCTGAAGGGCTTGTAAAAAAAGGGAAAAGTAAGATGAAGTCTGTGCTTATTTTGAAGGCTGTATGAGGTATTTACTTTTTAAACACCCTGAGGCTTGCAGTCCCTCAGCTTAATGATTTGTTTTCTTTAAATTTCAGATGTAGAAAACTATGTTTCTTTAGGTTCTGACTCTGACAGCTTTTCTTTCTTTCAAAAAAATTTCTCAGAAGTCATATATAGTGCCATACAGAATATGTATATATGTATGTAAAAACATAAAACATAAAAACACATGCACTAAAACAGAAAAAAATACCTCAGTAAAGTCTAGAAAATTACCCATGCCCTAGTATCGACACTTCCTTCAGTGGTCGAAAAACCTTTTTGTTTTCTTTGCTATAGAAATTACTTCCATGCTTTCTGTTCAATTGTTTTATGATAAAAGGGGAGGAATAAATTGTAAGGGTAAGGTAGATTGCTCAGTTCTCAAATGAGGTAGCAAAGAGATCCATTTATACTACAGAATATAAGTTCAATGATACCCCTTGGTCCTACCTCCATTGACTCCATTCACTGCTCCACATTCCCCATGAGGTCCAGTTGATGCTGAAAACAACGATTCTAGGCGGATTACAGCCTTCTCCAGCCTTTCCAGCAATCCCTGTGTTTCTGCCATTCTGAAAATAAAATTAACAAAAATGGATGCAATATCAATCTTGATGAAGAATAGGAACTTAGTTTTAGGATATAGATGGTAAGAAAAACAACCAGAACTTAGACAACTTTGCCAATAGCTTCGAAAGGATTTTCATACATTAAGAAAATGTGCAGTTTAGAGCACAAAAGTCTGAACTGGGGGAAAATGTGGTGTATCTAGTCCATTTTTCATCCACCTAGCCCAAATGAGTCATATTACTTCACCAAATACCTGCTTTTACTGATTTTCCATTATAAACTAATTTCTATTTACAGACCATGTGGCAGCCAACCACCTACAGCATTTCTGAGTATTATTTATAGAATTAAGAGGCATCGGGTTGACTGCCAAACAAAGAATTGATGTTGGTATCTGAGAGGTCCAAGGTAAGAGGTAAAAGGCAAAAGGTGTTCTGAAATTAAAGACCTCCATAGTTTTAAAAAATTACATCTCTGCAATTAAAAAAATTATTAGCAACTTATTTATGTATGGTCAGTCACCAAGAGTCTCAGCTGTGGCCACACAAAATTTGTTTCAGAGAGACCAGAGGTCAAATCCTCCCTCAAATATTTACTAAATGTATGTCCCTGGGAAGGTCATTTAACCTTTCTCAGCCTTAGTTTTCTCCTCTGTAAAATGGGGGCAGTAATGATATCTACCTCCCACAGCCACCACAAGGATAAAACACAATGATTCGTAAGCACTTTGCAAACCTTAAAGCATTATGCAAATGGCAATTGTTGCTACTGCTACTACTACTGTGGTTATTAATTCCCACACTGACCTCAAAAGCATAGATATTTAAAGCTGGGAGGGAAATGGGAACTCACCTAGTCCAATCCCTTTGTTTTACAGATGAGGGAAACTAGGCCTAGAGAAGCTAAGAGACTAGCCACTGCCACATAGGTAGTGAGTGAGTGTGAGAGCTGGAACTCCACCCCGGGTCTTTTCTTTCTTCGTCAACTGACTCCATCATGTACAGTGACACTCTTTTGTGGCTGCTCAAGCAGAAATTTGCTTCAAGTTTTCTTCCTTAATTTGCACTAACTAATCTAGTAACATCATATATTTCTCTCTCCAGTAAGGTCAGAAAAGGAATTTTTAAAAAAAAATGACCTAGTCTTAGGATCTATTCTACTAAAAGATGACCTGCCTCAGTTTCTTTCTGTCTGAACATGTTTAGTCCCACCTCTTGACAAGTCCATTAAATTGCTCTAGGATGGCTGTGTCAAACTCAAATAAAAATGAATCCTTTCTGGCCACATACTGACTTAGAAAACCACAAACTAAAATTATGTCTTATTGTATTTTTACTTATTTTGTTAAACATTTCCCAATTACATTTTAATCTGGTTTCGGTAGCACTCTGGAGTTTTGTAGAATGACTGCTAGTTTGAGACCTCTTCCTAGGCAACTCTAAGACTACAAGTTGCAGCAGAGAGGGTGCTGATCTCTATTAGTGGGCAGGTCCCTCGTCTGCAATTTTTCCACACCAATGAATCACAGGTCTAGTCCCTATTCCTATCTCCTATCCCAGAAAATGTTCAGTTCAATAAGACAGGAATTATTTCCATTTCTTTCAAGTGTAGCTTCTCATTACAGATAAAAGATATGACCCCATTCGAGCAATTTATGAAAAAAGTACAATGATCTTGTCTAAACCACTACTCCAAAGTGGATAAGATCAAAAGATTATTTTCAATACAGCTAATAATCATAGTCCTACATGTAATAGAAAATGCTGTCCATCAGACTGTGGCAAAGCAGACCAGTCACAGTTACATCCAATTTGGTCACTGTCACATAAACAAAACCTGTGTTCAACTCTTATTTCTAAATAGTCAAGACATCCAGCTCAGAAGCAGTGTCACAAATACTTTGTCTTGCTAATTGATAAGGAGTGCATTCATGTTGCTTCCAATAAATCATTCTGTTAAGTGTAAGTCCTCAAGAGACACCAAAGCAGCTGGTAACCCTCAAGTTTAATAAACTACATTAAACCAAGCAGCCAATAGCAACTGGAGCTAATATAATAATTGTACTTACAGGACCCATTAGTTGTGGAACATTTAGAATGTAAATAGAAGCAAATGTCTCCAGGGACTGATCTTTTTTTTTAATATATTATTAGACTGTATACATTCTTCCTCCTACTTGATTATTTTAAAATAACTGGTAAATAATGAGTTCTTTGGTTTAAAATACCAACAATGGTAATTTCTTTTTTTCTTTTTTACAATGCTGTAGGTTTTTAAACAAAAACTGTTTTTTAATTAGGATGGGATAGAAGAATTAGAGAATGCCCAATATCCCTATAAACTGGTTATGTAGCTCACCAAGAATTTTAAGGAAAAAAAGACATTAAATACTCATCTAAAAACATCTTAAATACTCTCGAAATTTAAAGAGTGGATCCTCCCTTTAAAGGTGGGGACCTCCAAATGTTGGTCCTAACAATTATTTCAATAAGGAAGCCTTGGGGAATCAAATAGGTCAGTGGAATTAGGTCACCACCCAGAAGACATTAAAAACAGCCCTATATCAACCAAAGCCTGGAGTGAACATAGAAACTTCCTTTCATAAACAGTATAATGCAAAGGTATCAAATACATTGTCCACAGGCCACATGCAGTCCACAACATTACTGAGTATTGCAACATGACCAGATTAAAAAGCAACTGGGAAATATTTGACAGCATAAATAAAAATATGGTAAAACAAAGAAAATAGGAATATGTGGTTTTCTAAGTGAAAATATGGCCTTCAGGGATCTTTATGTATGGTTTAGTGATCTCTGTTTCTATTTGAGTTTGATACCATGGGTATAAAGCCTCATTCTGAACCAAATGAGGCATTCCTGTGCTGCACAGAGACTTTGCTATTCTGAAAGGTAGTCTGTCCCATGGAGTCAAAATTTCATATGCAATAGGATGTAAAATTTTTTTATTTCTTCCAGGAACTAAGTCACACATGAATTGCTCTCCACTTTTTATTACATTGGTCTTACATTTCCATTTAATTCAACTGCTATGGCCACAATTTATCATTGCACTTTTAAAAGCAAGGTTACACTTATGAAACACACATACAACTTTGTTCCTTCTTGACCAAGAGCCAGATGGTAATCAGATATGAATGGTGGATATCACTATCTATTTTGAAAAGTCCTCTACTCTGCAAATGTGGTAGTGAGGCTTTCAAAATATGGGCCAGTGCAGATTGCATTGCTGAAATTAGAATCTTATCCCAAGAGCACTCAGAATTAGAAAGTTCCTTCGTCTATTCTTTCCCTTTACACGTCAGAGCTTTTGCTTCTGTCTCATTTGGAAAAAATATTTTTTAAAAAGGAAGATAATTGAATCCTTTACGTAAACTCTATGAAAGGGAAATGGGTATCTGTGGGCAGGTGAAGACCACTGGAGAAATGACGAAAGCTCCCCTAATCTTTTAATAGTTGGCCATCTGTTTGCAGTTGCCTGAACTCCATTGCTTAACCTGCCAAATGCTGCAAAAAGCTAGCCCATGACAAGGGAAAAAATACAACCTTTAATTTTTATAGGAAGAATACCTCCCCCTACCCTCCACTGCCCCACCCCCTCCAGCCAACAACCACAAAATATCGGCCACCCACAGAAGCTCAGACTGCCAGCTGTTTAGGGAACACTTGTTTCATCTCATGCTTAGGACTGCTTGGTATGTTGGAACCCTAGACAGCCACACTGTTATGCCCTCACTATCTTTAATAGGAACTCTCTGTGTAAAAAACACAATAGGTTCTATAAACAACAGTAGGATGGGGGAACAGACAAGTTATCCAAGTGAGGACTATAATCCTCTGAAATTTGAGGGACCTCTGGAAACTCAGACGTTTCTATAATTCACAATGAGGAATATGAATGGCAGTTGTGCGGCTGCATCTTTCTGTGAGGTGAAAAATGTTCAGTCCATTCTACAGCAGGGTTGGAGATGCACTTCAGTTTAGATTTAGAGTACTGCAGAGCAGCTGTACCCATAGGAAGCCAAAAATATATTCCACAGAGAGACATTCATACAGATGGGAGGATATACTAATCCTACAGAAAGGCGTATCTCTGTATGCTCAGTGTGATCCTGACTGGATTCAACATCTGCTTTCTTTCTGTAGCTATCAGATCCCAGTAGCATAGATTTAGAGTTGGAAAATTATTTAGGCCATCCTCTCTCATTTTATATAAGAGGAAGTGATGCCTAGAAAGGTCAAGTGGCCTTTCCAAAATCACACAGGTCATAACTAGCACAGCTGGGATGAGAATCAAGATACCCTGCTGTTTCTCACTCCCTAATTCTCTTCCCCTACATATTCATGCCCCGCATTTTCATTGCCACAAGGAATGAGAGGAAAACAGCATTGAGTCTAGTATCAGTTCATAGAAATCTTCCCAATTTCTCGGAATTGGTAATATTTGCTATTTCTTACTATACAATGCTATTTCATCACATTCATATAATATAGTCTCATATAGTATAGTTCATCTCTCAACTGATGGTCACTCACCTTGTTTTCAGTTCTTTGCTACTACAGAGAGTGTTGCTATTGAGTATTTTGGTATATAGTAGACTCTTCCCCCCCCACCCCCCATCTTGGATTTCCTTGCAATATATACACACTAATGCAATTGGGGGTGGGGGGTGGGGAAGCAATGAGTATGAACACTTGTCATTTTTCTTGCAAAGTTCCAAATTGATATCGAGAATGGTTAAACTGATTCATAATTCTACTAAACAGTACATTGGTGTGCATAATCCCACTAGCTGACTGTTCCCTGTTTTGATTCATTTTTGCCAATTTGCAAGTTGTGAAATGAAATCCCATTTTAATTTCCTTGCACAGATTCTATTTACAATTTTTGTTTAAACATTCATCAATGAAATTGGTCTGTAGTTCTCATTTACTATTTGATCTCTCCCCGGCTGGAGTATCAGGACCATATTTGGCTCATAAAAAGACTTTGGTAGAATGTCTTTTTGTCTCTGTTTGAGAACAGTTTTCAAAACACAGTTCTTAAGAAAAGTTACTTCTTTTGTTTTCTTGTCCAAAGGTTGTCTTTTTCTTTTTCTATGGCCCAGATCAATTTTTTTCTTCTGAAATCTAATGCTTCCCTAATATTATACAAGTCTTGGATAACTAACTCTGTATTTTCTGCTCTGTCTTGGTTTCTGACCACATACCCTTTCCGTATGCATAAGTGAAATCTCTTGCTGCTGCAGCAAAGTCCTCTGATTATAGCTCTCTTCTACCTCCATCTGGGACATGAATATAATCCTTTATATCGCAAATTCCCTCAAGATACATGGAAAAAGATAAAACTATTTACCCTGAAATTGCATGTTTGATTCTACTCTATCCTCATTATCTAGAGACTCAAACATATGATTAGTCATGATAATCACTTAGCTTTAAACATAATATATTACTGTTAATGACCATTATTAAAATATGTCCTCCAAACCCTTTGTCTGCTTGGGGCCACAGGGAGTTGTGGGTTCAAGGATCATGGAGGAGAGAAGAGACAGACAGAGACAGAGAGACAGAGACACACAGAGACAGAGGCACAAAGAGAGAGAAGAGAGACAGAGAGATACAGAGAGAAAAGGGGAGAGAGAGAGTGAGCAAGTATAAGTAGGGCACACACAGGCAATGCACTCATAGCCAGATAGAAAGCTAAGCAACAAGTGAAAACAGAATTAAGGTAGTGGCATCCAGGCAAGGTGGTTGAAAATGCAGTTGATATAGGAAGAGAAGAGATGACAGTGTCAGAAACAAGGGCCAAAGTAGCTTTCTCCCTCAGTTTGAGGAGCTTGATTAGACTTGTTGTTCAAGCAAAAAACCAGTCTCAGAGTAAGGTCTCCTGGAAGCCTATAGAAAGACATGAATGGGGAAACCTAGTGTGAGTGAGAACTGAAAGCAGAGTGCTGGGCAATTCTCAACACCTGTATATGTAACCTGGCTTCCAACAGAGTTTCGAGTGTTTTGCAGGCTTCTGTATTTGCAGAAGTGACTCTTAATTGTTGGAAAGAATGTTGAGATGACACCTAGCGCTTGTGTAAAGGGGTAGAGTTGGTATCACAGCTTCTTGGGAGATTCCAGAGCCTCTTCAGGAGAGATGGTGAAGGGAAAAAGACTTTGGAGGTTGCAGACCCACAGGAGAAGCAGGCTGCTTGATATGCTCCTGACTTCCAGCTTACCTTCCCAGAGACTTTGCAGGAAGATCTTCCCCTTGGACAAGATGGTGCCCTCTCTCTTCGTTTGAGCTAAAGTCTCATCTCACTTTTGGCTAAAGAATTCATTCACTCTTCTATGTATGTTTTTTGTTTTGTTCTGGTATATTCTAATCTATATACTTTCTCTAATTTGCTTGGATAAATGGGTTTAATCACCATTCATCATTTCTAAAAGTATTTTATGTAACCAGTGAAGAAGCTAAGGGGGCAAGTATAAGCTAAAGGCTATGTTCGTCCTTGAAAGTACTAGATAAGTAGTATTCCTTCTCAATCCACCAAATCATATCCCTAGACCAGAGATATTTAAGGTAGGTTGGACACCAATTAATATAGAGGCAGTATACTGTAGTGAACAGAATGCTAACTGTGTGAAATTGGCCCACCTCTCTGTGAGACTCCTAACTCTTTAGTTCTTAATTACTACAACATTTTTACCCGCATCCATAGTGGGAGTTTTCACACCTATATTTTCCTACAATGTGGGAATTCCAGATCTTTTCTCTAGTCCCATAAATGTGGAAAAGAGAAAGATAGCAACTCTAACTTGTCTCTCATCAATTACATGCTTTTATTAATACTATCCACACACAGTGCCTACATTTCTTCTCCTCTTACTCTCTGTTAAACTTTTTAAAACCTCATCATTAAATTGAAACTACTCTCTCTGAAAGTTTAGAATCATCTCTTAGTTGCCAAATCAAATGGCCTTTTCCAATTTTGATCTTCCTTGACTTCTGTGCAGCATTTTTTTAGGGGGTGAAGCAATCGTGGTTAAGTGACTTGCCCAGGGTCACACAGTTAGTAAGTAGCAAGTATCTGAGGCCAGATTTGAACTCAGGTCCTCCTGACTCCAGGGCTGGTGTTCTAACCGCTATACCACTTAGCTCCCTCATCTCTGTAACATTTAACACTGCTGATCATCCTCTCTTCCTGGATACTTTCTCCTCTCTAGGTTGTTGTGACTCTGTTCTCTCCTGGTTCTCCTCCCATATATCTGCCTGCTCCTTCTCAGTCTCATTTTCTGGTTATTCACCCATATTGTGTCCATTACCAGTGGGTAATGTCCCCATAGAACCTAGGCCCCCTTATCTTTTTGTTCTGTAGTGTCTTACATGCTGATCTCATCAGCTCCTGTTAGTTAAAAGATCATTTCTATGCAGATGATTCTCAGATTTATATATCTAGCCCTAATCTATCTCCTGAGCTTCAGTCATACTGCTCTAACAACCTCTTGGACATCTCAAACTGGATGTCCCAGAGGCATTTCAATAAGTCCAAGTCAGAACTCATTATCTTTTCCCCAAACCCTCTTCCATATGGCATCATCATGTACCCAGTCATCTAGGCTAGTGGTGTCAAACCCAAATACATTATCCCTTCTACCTCATGCAAGTTAGGGGTATGGCACCCTGCTATCTGGAAAATCCACCTAAAATGTTTTAGCCCTCCCTTCATGCCAGAGAAGAAGTCTGAATTATTATGGTATTAAAAGATAAAATATCTTCTTCATATTATATAGTACCATACATATGTATGCATTTCTGAGTTTCCAAACTTTTTCTGTAGGTCAGTATGTGAAAGAAAAGTAACTGAATATATGGATAATGAAATATTTGGCATATTAGTCAATAAACTTTTATTAAGCATTTACTATATTCTATATAGAATAAATAATAAATAAAACACTTAATAAAAATTTATTGACAAATACTCCAAATATTTCTGAAAAATATAGTAAATGCTTAATAAAAGTTTATTGACTAATATACCAAATATTTCTGACCTACTATAATAAAAGTCACAAAATTCCTTAATAAATTGAAAATGGTATTAAGTATTATTTGAAAATGAAAATTCTTGGAGAGTCACAGGGAGATTTAAACAGTTTTTTTGGGTTAGTCCAGCCTCAAAAGAACTTGGAGAGGTGATTATTTAGCTTAGCCTGTCCCACTGCTTTAAAATCTGGCTGTACTTAAAAGAATCTCAGATAGAGAGATGCCTTTTTTCTTCTAATTCTTCAAAGAAGGGGATCCCCAAAGTCCATTAATAATGCTTTGTGGTACCTCACAGCAGGTATTTTTTTAATCTCTAAGACCTTCCTTCATTGTGTCCTCCCTGAATACAGGGAATACCTGCATACTATATGCATACCCTATACCTTGGGAAATTGAACAATTTGACCAATATAAATAGCTAACCATGTATAATTTAAGTCAAAACACTGTTTTTTTTAACCTTCCATTTTATTTGAACCAGCTGTCCTTTTTCTAAAAAAATGCTCCCCTCCACCCCCCAGAAATGCATGCAAAGATGTTTGTTTTACTGGCTTCTTGGTAACAGCTATTACAAAACTTAAATTTCAAGTACTGGATTTTTTAAAAAATCACTTCAGCCCTAAGCATTCCCTTGTTTTCTCAGCTTCTCACAAACAATTCCTCTAATTCTTCCCTTCCCACTCTGAAAAGGGCAACAAATAATCCTTGTGGAATCAGGCACAGGAGAAAATTCCCCTTTCTCAGTCAGATTTATGTTTGAAGGAGAACTGCTCATTTGGAGTCAGGGTCCCTGTGGCCTTTAGCTAACACAGCTTTTCACGTGGGTTTTTTAATGCTTAGGAAACTGAGAACAGAGAGCTAAGAGACAAAATTCAGAACTTCCTCTCAAAACGTAGAACTACTGGCCTCTACATCACATGTAATGTCTATTCGATTTTATACTTAACTATATACTGCTTAGGATTCTGCAGTTTTTTTGTGTGAACATTTATTATTTCTCCAGTATGACTATAATAATAATAGTTGACAGTTATGTAGCACTTTAATTGCAAAATGACAAGACAACATTGTTCCTCAGGGTTGCCAATCTTCCCTCTCCTAAAACCCCTAAGGCCTTCTTTTGCTCTTCTTAAAACAATCATGTTCTCCTGAAAAGTGAACTATTGCACTCAGCAATACTTGTATCTTTTATAGCTCCTTTCCCTGTATGATTTCAATTTTTTTAAAAAATACATCATATTTCCAAGTCACCCCAGTACCTTGGAAACAGTTTCTAATTATTCCACAAAGTCGTAAAACATTCTGGGGAGGGAGGCCAACTATTACAATACAACAATGTATCTTAGGAAGTTAGAAGACTCATAAACAGAGAGATTAAGTTACTTTGGTAAAGAGACAGTTAGTTACAAAATGTGCACTTAAAATCACCATCTCTTGCTTTCCTGCGTTTTTACAAGGGGTTCTCCATATATGGAATGTACTCCCTTTCTTCCTCAGCTTTGTAGACTCCCCAGCTTCCTCCAAAGTTTCCTTTTCGGATTCCATCCAGTTGTTTGCATCTTCTACTCTCTCCCTCTAGGAATCCTGTGCATTTATTTACTTGTGTACACACCCTAAATAGAATAAGAGTTCCAGGTGGGCAGAGACTATTTCACTTACACTCCTTTCCCCTACATATTTAGCATAGTGACTTGCCTAATAAATATTTGTTGAATTGAATTTGACTGGGTTGAATTCCTTACTCCTCATTTCAAGTTCTCTTTTACCAGGGATGCCTAAATAAAACTAGGGTGAGGCTTAGTCCCCAAGGGTCAGTAACAACTACCAGAGATTCAAGGGAAACCAAACAGATGAAGCAAGACTGAGAGAAGAGAAATGGAAGATATCCTAGACTCAGGAAGAAAGATAAAACATCTGATTTCTTTGACAAAATAAGGAACTAATTATGAAATTCCTGCACATGTTTTTGTAACAAAGATTCAAAGGATATGCATAGACTATGTGGTTTTTTTAATCTCTGTAGTCTCTAGCCATAGTGTGACAGACAGGTACCCCATCTAGAGTCTAATCCAAAGGCTTCTACAACCTGCCACTGAGTACCCATTTGTGAGGGTGCTCTTGGCTCTCAAGCTTCTCTGGGGACCAAGATTAAATACTCAAACACTTAAACTATTAATATAAGCATCCTAATGTCAAGCAATTGAACAGAAGAGGTAAAAAGACCTTTCCATTAACTTGAACCCATATTAGTCAAATAAGGCAGTTTAAAACTTAATTCTAAAAGTTTAATGTTATATATTAGACATATATAAACTAATTTAAATGTGTGGGTATTCTTAATGTGTTATAATGAGTTGACACACTATTGGAGAAACCAGTAGCTTCACTACTGAAACATAAATATATCGTTATTTTCACTACGTACTGACATTCTCACTATAAGTAAAAACAGAGGACAAAGTGAAGTTCCTACATTCTCCTAGCAGAGCAGAAAAAGAAACTGTCAGTGAGTCTAAAAGCAATGGGAAATAGCATTTAATGGGACATTTGGTTATCTCATTTTCTAGGTACATGTGATGAATATAAACAAACAGACCACCATGAAGATGACTGAAACTTATTTTTCAGCATCTGCTGTAGAAGATAAAGAAATAAAAGCAATT
This sequence comes from Trichosurus vulpecula, assembly GCF_011100635.1. NCBI lineage: Eukaryota > Metazoa > Chordata > Mammalia > Diprotodontia > Phalangeridae > Trichosurus > Trichosurus vulpecula. The sequence continues at coordinate 185,535,467 of NC_050573.1, read as the reverse complement.
CTATTAAGTGCTAGGTGGAGCAGTGGATAGAGTGATGCCACCATAGTCCAGAGGAACAGAGTTCAAATCCCAACTTAGACTTAATAGTTCTGTGACCGTGGGCAAGTCATTTAATTCTGTTTGCCTCAGTTCCTCATATGTTAAATGAGCTGCAGAAGGAAATGGCAAACCACTCCAGTATCTTTGCCAAGAAAACCCCAAATGGGTTCACAAAGAGTTGGACATGATTGAACATGTTGAACATTAGGTCCTTGTTAAGATTCTCCAAAGTGCGTCACCATATAACTTCATATTCAGTGACTTCAAGCCAAAAGTAGAGATAAGAGAAGCATCATTTGACCTTTTTAGATCTTAGTTTCCTTATCTGTACAATAAAGGGTATCCCCTTCAGCTCTAGACCTATGATCATATGAGTCTTTGGGGGAAAAACTGTACAAAAATATGGCTCAGGAGCAATAAAGGAGAGGTCAAATATTTGTAGACTACTCAGAAACCTTATACTTGTAAATGATAAATATTTTTTTTCAAGAATAGAGTTGGAAAATATTGGTAATATACACTGAATAAAATTTTTTAAAATAAAATGGACTACCCATAGGTTGAAAACAAGTGGTTACCAAATGTAGCAATCATTTCAGCATCAACTGAGAGTGTGGTTAGATTATCTATTGATTAGAGCAAGGTGAAAGCAAATACCAAATTCAAATAAAGGATAAGGATGAAAAGAAGAAGACAAAGGATATGATTATAGTATCTGTAATCTGGACTATTTATGCAAGTTGTTGATTATGAAAAATGGGAAGTTATCAATTTTATTATCATTTCTTAAAGAAGTTTAATAGATGCAAAACAATTGCCAAAATGAGGATACAAAAGAGATTAGAAACTACTTCAGATCAATATGATACCCAAGGTAAACACTAATATAGAGTTTTAAGTTCATTTGCAAAACATGAAAGAAGATAAGAGAAGATTGAGAACAGTATTATTTCATATAACAGCAAAATGCAGTTGAGCAGAAAACCAATCTGCAGAGAATTTTGGAATGACATTCATCTCAATCACTTTGAGGTATTTTGCAGATGAATTTGGAAGGAAAACACTGAATATTTATGAAATGGAATGAATCTGTCAGATTTGTACAATATTCTAATATCAGTTTTGAAAATGCAACCACTCTATTCAGGTTTTGCCCTCTGTTGCACTAGGTAAAGTGGCAATAGCAGTTAAGGAGACAAAATTGGGAAGAGAAGGTGTATGTGACCAAGTACACAGAGAGAAAGGCACTTAGGTATTGATTTTGAAAATGTTTCCAAAATCATATGATTTAAAAAATATATATTTTATTGATATATTTTTGATTACCAGAATTTGATTTTTTTGTTTGTAATTTTAAAAATAAAAGATGAAACAGAATTAGAGTTAGAAACAATGAACTGATGAAAAGACATCAGCAAGTACTATTCATATGCCTACTTTCTCATCTTTATAAAAATCTTTGTAAGAATGATTTATGTACATATCAAGGATATGATAAAAATGTGGTAAGAGAACAAGAAAATTCTTGTTGACAATTTTCTATAGCAGACCACAAACTATAGTATCACGAATGATTGACACCTATACAGAACAGAAAGGGGTTTTTTCTCTATTATTTAGAGCGGAGTAATGTGTAGGACTAAAGGCTTTCTTCAAACAAGGGATCTCTCATGTATTTGTTAAAACTATACGAGTTTATGTGACAGGATAAAACTAGGAGACACATGCTCACCTAAGCTCATGAAAGGTATCTTCTATGGAGTTTAGAGAACTTTTATATATACACAATGAGGTTTTTCAAAGCCTTCTCAATGAAATCCATAATCAATCACAAGGAAAAACAAAGTGGATGAAAATGCATATTTCCCAGATTATTACATGCAGTTGAATGGGCAGTGCATTAGATGGGAAAAAAATTGAGGTTGTTTCCCCTCCCCCCCAATATATTCATGTTGGAGTCTCATAATTATTTATTGGGAAGAAATTGGGTTGATCACATTTTGGGTTTTAAGCAGCGCTATCAATGACAAAATATCCCATATCTTTGATATCAATGTTATCATGGTAATATCATATGATTATCGGAATCATGGAACACAATAATCACAATTACCAGGAATCCGAAGGGTACTGGAAGACCATGGACAGTGTATATAGGCTGCAGCATACTACCATTATTGACTTGCATTCAAGAAGTAGTGTAAAGGACATCATTAAGAAGATACATGCCTGGAAAAGGAGGTAGGTGGCTCATGTAGTGAGAAGGAGAGAACACACAGGCAGCTTATATGATACACTGATTCCCTCGAGATAAGAACCAGTGAACGACCTTCAGTGCTTTATGCAGTTCTAAGTGAAAAATTTATAAAAATATATGGATAAGAAAAATACAGGATGGGAAGATATGGAGGTGTGGAAAGATCTGCATTGTGTACCAATGGAAGGAGTACCCACATTGATCCACCTACGGGGATGGCCAATGTCACTGGACTGTGGTGGTGAGTAACGTACAAGAAGACTGGAAAGACTGAAGGGGGGTAGATTATGAAGGGCTTGTATTTGATCCTGGTGGCAACAGGGACCCACTGGAGTTTAATGAATAGGGGAGTGGGCAGCATGGTCAGAATACACTTTAGGAAAATCAGTTTGCCAGCTGAATGGAAGATGGATTGGAGTGGAGAGAGACTCGAGGTGGGAAGACTCAATAGCAGGCTACGGCAATAATCCACAAGTGAGGTGATGAGGGCCTGTACTAGAGTGGTGGCAGTGTCAGAGGACAGACAGGCATATTTGAGACGTGAGAAACCTAGTCCATCACTAGGGCCTCGTTTAAAGTCTTTCCATGTAAGCAGGCTATCCTCAAGCTTTTTTGCCATTAACACAACCTTTAAAAACCTGTGGTTATCTCCATGAGACAAGGAAGTATCAGGGTGGCACTTTTGTGACAGAATAACAAAAATAAGATTAAGAGTTCACATTTACAAAATACTTTACAATTCACAAAACTGGCTGCTCACAATAGTCTTGTGGACTGGGTAGGACAAGCATTGCTGTCTCCATTTTACAGGGAAGAAACTGAAGCCTTGAGAAGTTGCATGATTAGTCCAGTCATATAGTAAGAAAATGGCAAAGTCAGATCTCAAATCCAGGGCTTCTGATTCCAAATCCAGAGTTATCTCCACTTTACATCCTTGAATCTCAATACCATTTGACAATAGATAAATACAGGTAGATTGAATGAATGCTTGATACACCATCATTCTTTCTAGAATTATAGTGAACTGAATAACCCCACCCATAGACCAGATCTTGAAGGCCTCTTGACATAGGTCAACCTCCACCCCCCAATACCGAAGTCAAAAGCTTCCTTGGTTGCACGCAGCACATAAAGGGTTATCATTTCACAAAGAGCACGTTATTACTCTCGGTATTACTCTCAATGTTATTGGAAATTATTTTATTAGAACTTGTCATTTCAGTGTTAAGTATGCCATATATCTTGTCTTTGGGGAAATAAAGTATGCTGAACTTTCTTCGAATCTCTAGATTTAGTGACAAAGCATCCTCTTACCTCATCATACCAATTAAATAAAAATGTAATAATTGTTTCAGCAAATATACGTCCCCCCCAAGGTTCAATTCTTAATTGTATTGCAAGTTTTGCTTCTGGAGCTTTTAAACAAGTGTAAATATGATCACCTGACCAAAAAGAGCTCAGGTGGTGCAGACAGGTCATATGTCCCCCTCTTTTTAGATTCCTTATGTTTCCTTTCATGTCTCTAGACTCCCTCTTTCACCTTTGTAATTTGTCCTGTTTCATTAACACTATTTTTTTTAAATAATGAACTGAAAGATTTTATGTCCCCTTTACCTCTAAAGGATAAATATATAGTGTTCCTATATGCTGTGTTCACATTCTTCCAAGGGATGGAGAAAAGATAGTAAAGATGATCAGAATGGGAAGAAAAATCTCTGAATTATTTAGGATGTATCTATACAAGAAAAAGAGAGGCGATGTAGTGGGTAGAAGGCCAGCCTTGAAGCTAGGAGCAGCTAGGTATACAAATAATATATTAAATGTATAATTTACACATACATACACATATACCTATTTGTGTCTGAATGGTAGATATTTCCAGGGTTGGGGAGAGGGAAGGAAAAAAAGAAATTTACATGATTTATTATATTATACAATTTGTTATATACTTAAAAGGAATGTCGAGTTGTACATAATAGATGGCAGTTTGATGCGCAACCATCTTTTTTTTAAATCATACTATATTATGGAAAGGCTCATTTTATTCTATAAATGAAAAAGAAAATTAAAAAAAGAAAAAGAATAAATCTGGCCTCCGGCCCATATTGGTTGTGTGATTCTGGGCAGGTCACTTAATTTCTCAGCTGCCTTCTCAACGAAGCTCTTTAGGTTGAGTTGCGAAGAAGCATTTTTAAGATAAGCAGCAAAGATATGAACCTGCATTGGCAGAGGGAGCTTCTTCACTTGAGATTTCCCAAAGAAACCACAGGTCCAGGGGAGTCAGACAGAGATTCAGTCCCAAATCTACCACTTGCTATTGAACTCTCCTACCTTCGAAGAGTGATTGGCCCATAGTAAGCATTTAATAAAGACTAAATGATTTCATTGATCTTTTGGTTTCACTCCTGCGTACCTCACTGAGCAATTACTACAAGGCTCAAGTACTTGTGCTGGAGTGAAAAGGGAACTGGATTTGGTTCCAAAATGCTATTTACCAGTTGTGTAACTGAAAAACAAAAGCTTCTTGAGGACAAAGAGAATTTTTCATTTTGTCTTTATATCCCCTGGTCTCTTGCACATAGTAGGCATTTAATACAGTTTGCTGGATTGATCTAGATTTTGCTTCAGTTTCCTCAGCTTTAAAATGGGGCTGATATGTTATGACTTCATATTTGTTTACTATCTTTCAAAGCACTTCATGTATGTGTCACTCTTATTACATGTAAATTGTTGACATGGTAGATTAAAAAATAGGCCCTGAGGCCAGGAGATCCGAATTTGAGCCTCGGCTAGGAGCTTATGACTTTTTTTAATAATACCTGCACTACCTGCTTCAAAAAGTTGTTTTAAGCAAATTATTTTGTGAGCCCTAAAGTGCTATAAATACGATAGCTATTAGTGTTAAAGTACACTGAATATAACAAAGCATGTAATCATAAATTAATTAATAAGTATAATAAAGATGTCATTTATGAGTTCCTGTAACCAAGTAGTCTGAAGTTTTGAAAAAACCTTTGTTCATATGCCAAGCACACATGTGTGCATAAGGAGAACCATCCTGGTGAATGTACTGCCCTCATAACTCTTGGTTGGGGAGGTCCATTTTAGCCAAATCTCTGAGGCAATCACTAATGAAACTAATATGGAAGAGCTGAGAAGTAAGTGCAAATGAATATTTCCATTCTTTCTACCATCCAAAAGCTGCCCTATGATAACAGTTTCTGTGATTGGCCAGACAAGAAGCCTAGCAGAAAAGCATTTTTAACAAATATTTACAGTATTTTTTTTTTTTGCTTTTTGGCAGGGCAATTGTGGTTAAGTGACTTGCCCAAGGTCACACAGCTAGTACATGTGTCAAGTGTCTCAGGCCACATTTGAACTCAGGTCCTCCTGACTCCAGGACCAATGCTCTACTCACTTATTTACAGTATTAATCTGAGATTCACAGATTGGCAAAATCTTTATGGTTCTTGTTACCTTAATGTGTCAACGTGATTTCTGGGGCTTAAGACTCCCTTAGTGAAAAATGTAAATTTGTTCTCTTTAAAAGCAAGTGAACAATTCTTGAATGTCCTCTGAGGCATAGCACAGTGTTACTGGAATTGAACTTAAAAATACATGAGTCAGGCTGATTGATGATGGATTATGCCTTTCAAGGTGGAAACATTCAAACGATAATTAGATGGCTTCTGGACAGCAGAATAGAAGAGAAATTAGGTGGGAGGGGTGAAAGAAAGCTGTTAGGATGAATGTATACAAGCAAAAGGAAGCAGAAAACTTACAGTCATTGAAGAAAAAAACAACCCTTTCTACTGAGCTTTCTTCAATAGCAAAGGGTTCTGATCGAATGTACTTATAAGAGGCAGTGAACAGAGCACTGGGGCTGGCATAAGCAGATTTGGCTTTGCCACCTGTTAGCCATATGCCTATGATCTAAGCCTCAGTTTCCTAATTTGTAAAATGGAGATAGAATTCTTATATTACCTGCCTCATGGGTTGCTGAAGATCAAATGAGCTAATGCATATGACATCACTTTTTAAGTTGTACAGGGCACGTGTATGGGTTTTTATGCAACTGGGTGTGTATGTGTATGAGTGTTCAAATAAAAAGGACTAACTTTTATTGATTCTTCACAAAGAGGAAAACTAAGAATAAGTATGTCAAAACAGAAATATCTAAAAGGGAAATTGTACAGTCCAACATCTATCAATCCCATTCTGTTTGAGAGGTGACTAATAAGACTGCGAGTTCTTACATCTCTACCTAAATACAAGAGAACAAACATCTGTTATGGCAGAAACATGGCAGATAAATGTCAGGGTGTATAAAGGTAGTATAGCATCATGGCAAGTGTACACGGCTTAGAATTAGGAAGGACTTAGGGCTTGTATTGTCATATTTAATAGCTATGTGACCTTGGGCAAGTCACTTAACTGAACTGAACCTCAAGTTCCTCGTCTATAAAATGGGGAAGATAATTGCACTTACCCCTCCTGTCTCTTGCATTCCTTCAAGGGAGCCTGAAACCTTTTTATTTGGGCATGGGAAAGTATGTTTCTTAAAAGTTTGCTTACTTTTTATCATTCTATATGTTTACTTAGTCTTTATCATCAGTTGTAAGCACAAGTACTTTCTAGACTGGGCACACTTATTAGGAATAGAGTTAAGAGAAGCTGATTGAGAGGGACCATCCCAGGAAAGGAGAGAGAAATGTAAAATTAAGGTGCTTTGCCAGAGCAATGTCTCTGGTTGGGGGCTCTGAAAAAAAGTAAAGAATTATAGGTTCTTCTGTTACCATTTTTCCAGAGCTGAATGGGAATGTCTGTACCAAGAAATCCATCTAAGCAATGAGTCAGTAACAGGGTGGGGCTGAGTAAGACTGGCTGATAAACTGCTCACCAGAGCACACCATCACTGCAACATGGGGAAAGGGCTTTGCCATATTGAAGTCCTATAGAAATGTATCAGTATTATCTGCTTATTCCTTTCAAGTCACAATGTACTAACTACAGCTGATCCTTACATACTAATTAGAGCAGGGAGACTGCTTGTCAACACATTTTTGGCCATTAATTTCTGTTGATAAATGCATTTGAAGGTAATACATATCTTTTCTTTTTTTCATATTTGAGATTGTTCCTCCCTGGTAAATCTGAACTAGTGAGGAATTACTACAAAATTCACTTAGAAATGTTAGTCAATTCTATTTTCATTATAAAAAACTAGTATCTGTTTTGTACATATAGCATAATCTCTCTTTTTGCCTCATTTCAAAAGATTTTTAATGTTGCTTCATCCAATCAGAAAAAGGGAAGAATATACATTTTCATAAATGCAGTTCTTTAAAAGGAATAGCAAGTCACACATAATAGATTTGCTGTTTCACATACAATCATCTTTTTAAAAAATTACACTGTTATAAAAATGATTTTTATTCCATAAATTAAATAAAAATTTAAAAAAACGCAGTTCTTGGGTTCCTGTTCTTTCAAATCAAAAGGCCAGGACTGATAAAGTATGTCAGAAATGAAACATGTAGTTTCTATGGCCAAGTTAATGACTGAGGCCCTATAAGAGGGATCAGTTTTCTCCATACTATCCTAATGTACGTATTGGTTTCATATTGTTTTATTATAGTTAATTTTCCAGCTAGACTCTAAACTCCACAAGGACAGGGACTGTCTCCTATCTAAACTTGTATCTCTCTTTGCACCAATCACAATGTATTAGGCACATACTATGGGTGTTTAATGTTTCTTAAATGAATGGCTGCTTGTTCATATTAGGTCATCAAACCTTTCAGAAGGAGGAGGCCAAATTGCTGACCTTTGCTTTCCAGATCAGCTATTAGACATGAGGATAAGGCATTATCTAGATTAGGTAAAGGCATTCCACTAATTAGAAATTTACTTAGGCTCAGGAGTCCCTCTTTTAAAATATAAATATTCTCTGGAACAATTAAGTTCATTATTAATAACTTACTACGAACTTCCAACAGTATTGGTTGCCATTATTGGGTACGGGAATAGTGGAAAGATTAGTTTACAGGATGATAGTAAGCAGTCCCAGCTCTGCCACTTGGTAACACTGTAAGCTTGGGAAAGTCACCTCAGTTTTGAATCTGTAAAATAGGGATAAAAATAGTTATCCTACTTATTTCAAAGGGTAGTTCTGAGAATAACAAATGAAATAATGTACTTTAAGTGATATAAAATGTCAGATATTACCACTTTAATTAGAGAACTCAGTTTAATACTTGGTTAAAACAGCCTCATTGTGAAAATGTGACTTTTGACAGGGCTATATTCTCTTTAAGGGCAGCTAGGTTGCTCAATGGATAGAGTGCCCAGCCTGGAGTCAAGAAGACTCATCTTCCTGAGTTCAAATCTGGCCTCAGACACTAACTAGCTGTGTGACCCTGGGCAAGTCACTTAACCCTGTTTGCCTCATCTGTAAAATGAGCTGGAGATGGCAAACTACTCCAGTGTCTTTTGCCCAGAAAACCCCAAATGGATTCATGAAGAATTGGAAATGACTGAAACATACAATATTTTCTTAAGTTATTCTCTTTTCTGTCTTGTATATTTCATCTCCCCTTATCATTTGGTTCCTTCTTAGTTGCTTACAAACACTCACAGATCTTCTCATCCAGAAAGAACCCTCACTTGACCCTGACTTTCCTTTAAACTATAATCCTATATTTCTCCTTTTCACTGCCAAATTCCTAGAAAAACTCAAAAACATTCATTGCCTCCATCTCCTCATCTCCTACTCATCCCTTGAAATCTGGATTCAGGCTTTATCACTAAAGTGAAATTGTTCTCTCTGAGGTTACCAACCATTACTTAACTGCTAAATCTAGCGGTCTTTTCTCAGTCTTCTTTCATCCTACTTGATTTTTTAGAATAACATTTTTGGTCACCCTTCCCCTTCTCTATCACCTAGCTCCTATCTTCTATTGCCTCTTCCCCTCCCTTGGCTTCTGTGACACAGTTTTCTTCATTGTCCCTTCCTCTGTCTATCCATGCTTTTTCAGTATTGATCACCACCTGTCTCCTGCCCCTTAAGTGTAAATGCACTCCAAGACTCTATTCCGGCTCTTTCATTTCTCTTGGGTGAATTCATCGGCTACCCTAGGTTCAATTATCATCACTATATAGATGACCTCCATCCAGCCCTAATCTATCTCCTGATCTCCAGTTCTCCATTGCTAACTTCCTGTTGGGCACCTGTGTCTCAATGTCTCATCAGTATTTGAAACTAAAATGTAACTCATTATTTCTTCCCCACACCAAACCCCAGGCTTCCTCCAAACTCAGGTTTGTAACTACAATCATCTTCGAATCTTCCATTAAATTCAACCATCATACTCATCAGTTGTCAAGTGTTAACAACTTTTACAACATCTCAGCACCCATCCTTTACTATACAGTCTCAAGATTCTATCCTGGTATAGACCCCTATCACCTCTTGCCTACACTTTTGCAATAGTCTTCGACTTCCAGTCTCCCCTCTTCTTAATCCATTTTCCATTCAGCTGCCAAAATAACTTTCCTGAGCACAGATCTGGTCATACAATTTCCCTGTTTTAAAATCCTTACTGGCTCACCATTTCCCCTAGAAGAAAATACAAACTCTTCACCCTAACATTTAAAGTTCCAATCTAATTGGTCATATAGCTATTTCCCCAATGTGTCATTCAACCACCTATCTCTGTACTCTTGGCCAATCTATCCTAAATGCTTGAATTATCCTTTCTCCTCACACCTCTGAAAATCATTTGCTTCCTTTAAGACTTGGCTTACGTGCTATTTCCTATGCAAAGTTTTTCTTGAATTTCCAGACATGAATTCTTGCTGCCTTTTCAAAATGTTAAGTAATTATTTAACATATATCACTGTGCCCTCTCTCCCAACACAATAAATTAATTCGGTAAGCATTTGTTAAGAACCGACTTTATTCAAAGCCCTGTGATGTAAGCTGATCAACAGGACCATTTTTTTGGTCTGGGTTTTTTGTTCTTACATCTAGCTTCAGGATAGTATTTATTAATTACCTACTATGTTCCAGGTACTGTGCTAAATACCTTGCAAATATTATCTTATTTGATCTTCACAATAACCCTAGGTGCTATTTTTATCTCCATCTTACAGCTGAGGATGCTGAGGCTGACAGAGATTAAATGACTTGCCTAGGGTCATATATCTAGTAAGTATCTGAGCCTAGATTAGAACTCAAGGCTTCCTGATTCCAGAGGCAGGTCTCTATCCACTGTGCAAATAATATGAAGGGGGCTGAAAAAGTTAAGGTAGGAGGGTACTAGACAGCCACCTACCTTGTAATCTTACTTATGGTTTAGCAAGACCTGCTGATATGCCACCATATATCATCTTGCCTCCATGTATGATGTATAGGTGTTCATATAATAAAAGAATGCTATGCTTCTAAGAACGTATTGTAATATGGTATCACTCCCCCTGTAACATACATTTTCTGAGGTGGATCTCCCATTGAAACTCTGAAAGACCCCAAGGCTTCATAGAGCATGCAATAGTGTGGCAACACAGGATTGGGGAATTTCCTCTATTCCAGGCCACAGGATTAGAAATGTACATTATTTGTAGGACATGAAATATATCAAAATGTTTATGGGATTCTATTAACAAGGCATTGAATGTCTGCATGTCCAAGCCTTTCAGCAATGTCTTATGTGACAGTCTCAAAGTGAAATGATACACTGAATCTTATAAATAGGCAAAAACTTCTTTTCTTGATAAAGAAGGAAGAAAGGAAGCAAGGAGTGGAAAGCAAGCCAACCACCTGAGCTGATATTTTGAGGCTTCTCATGCTCACAGACCTTCAGGGATTTCATTTTTATTTCCTTTTTGAAAGATCCAACCCAACAGAGGCAATGATTTTGTTAATCTGCACACCTGTATAACCACGCAGGCCAAAAACACATCTGGGGAAGTTTTCAATTTTTCTGAGTGTAGCTGAAGAGAAACAGGACCTGATTTTAGAAAACTGTGAACTTCACAAGGAACTTTGCCAAAGGGTGCAGAATACTTACTATGCCACCCTAACCCCTAAAGAAAACAGGAAAGAATCTGGGATCAGTAATTTATATCTGTAGCAAAAGTTCCCTCTCTCAAACAAAAGAGGCTCCTGTCTCTGCTCTCCTACCCATGGGCACAAGCTCCCAGACAACATTCCCAGCACTTAGTGGGGAAGGTGTATCCTGTTATTGCTAGCATTCCCTGGGACTTAAAACATCCTCTTGCAGTCTAACTCTCTCTTTTCTCCCCTATCAGAGCACTGGATGGCTTCCTCTGGTCCTACTTAACTCTTTCTCTCCCTTGGTCTTAATTCACCTAGGTGCTTGGGATCCAGAGCCTGACCTCTATTTCCTCTTCTGATCTCTGTGCTATTGCCTCTAATTTTTCCCCTCCTCCCCATCTTGTTCCCATTTTGCCACCTTTGGATATCATTTGTAACCCAAAGCTCATGGTCTTAAAGCCTTTAGTCCTCTGGAACTCCTGGGGAAGAGGACAAAGGGTATGAGATAGATAGCAGCTGGGAGTGCTGTCCAAGGGGACTTTAAGTCAGCCCACAGAACTTCCTTTATCTGGGGGGGGGGGGGGGGGGAAAGAGGGATGAGATCATTGGGAAGTCCAGGCTAGAACCTACTTATGTCTTTTAATGTACTGTAATGAAATGAAACTGTATCAGTTCAAACTGTTGAAAATGATGCTGACATGAGAATGCTAGTAAAATGAGAAGAGAAAAACAAAAAAAAATTGCTTTGGTTATATACAAATAATATTAATTAAAGTAATATATGAGCTATTTATTCTATATCTAATTACTATCAAGTAGGGCAATAATAATTATGAATATCATTAAATAGATTATCTCTACTTCTTAAAATTTTGGTTATAACATTAATCTTTATGTATAATTTAATCTATCTGTGACTTAATTCATGCGGAAATTCCCATATACTCATTTTGATTGAGTCTAGTTCATGCTCTCCCAATATGCCAGAGGTTTCCTCTCAGTTTTTTTCTTACATTTAATGGGCACCATTGCATCTCTCAGGTGGTCCATTTTTTATCCATCACTGCCCTACATGATTAGGCCCATCCTTTTTTCGGATCATATACTTCTTTTGTGATAATCTATATGACAATTTTCTCGTAAATCACCTCTGGAAATATGTTCCACCTACTTGTGCCCACCATACATCCCCCTAGTCACCTACAGCTTAGGTGAATTTTGATTCTTTGGAGACTGTGGTATTCATTCCCTTCCCACTTATTTATTTATTTATTCATCTATTCATTTATTTGTTTATCTATTTATTTATTTGATATTTTTAGTTTTCAGCATTGATTTTTGCAAGATTTTGAATTACAAATTTTTCCCATTTCTGCCCTCCCCCCACTCCAAGATGGCATATATTCTGATTGCCCCGTTCCCCAGTCAGCCCTCCCTTCTGTCACCCCACTGCCCCCCATCCCCTTTACCCTTACTTTCTTGTAGGGCAAGATAGAGTTCTATGCCCCATTGCCTGTATATCTTATTTCCTAGTTGCATGCAAAAGCTTTTTTTTTGAATACCTGCTTTCAAAACTTTGAGTTCCAAATTCTCTCCCCTCTTCCCTCCCCACCAACCCTCCCTAAGAAAGCAAGCAATTCAACATAGGCCATATGTGTATCATTATGTAAAACCCTTCCACAATACTCGTGTACCAATTCTAGAACTGCAGAACCCACAAAACAGCAGAGGGAAGCAGGGCTCCAGCCCAGGACAGCCTGGATGGTCTCTGGGTGAGGTAAAATACTGCAAGTAGCCAAAAAGAGTTTGAGTATTGTGGAAACAGAATCAGAATAACCCAAGATCTAGCAGCTTCTACATTAAGAGATCGAACGGCTTGGAATATGATATTCCGGAGGTCAATGGAGCTAGAATTAAAACCTAGAATCACCTACCCAGCAAAACTGAGTATCATGCTCCAAGGCAAAATATGGATTTTCAATAAAATAGAGGACTTTCAAGCTTTCTCAGTGAGAAGACGGGAACTGAACAGAAAATTTGACTTTCAAACACAAGAATCAAGAGAAGCATTAAAAGGTAATCAAGAAAAAGAACAAGAAAACGAAATTGCAAGGGAGTTACTAAAGTTGAACTGTTTTGTTGACATTCCTACATGGAAAGATGATGTGTATGATTCATGAGACCTCAGTATTAGGGTAGCCGAAGGGAATATGCATACATATATATATATATATGAATATGATTATGTATATATATACACATATATATATGTGTGAATGTGTATGTATATATTTATGTATGTGTATACATATATAAAGAGAGAGAGAGCAGACACGGTGAGTTGAAGATGAAGGGAAGATATCTAAAAGAAATAAAATCAAATTAAGGGATGAGAGAGGAATATATTGAGAGAGGGAGATAGGGAGAGATAGAATGGGGTGGATTATCTCGCATAAAGGTGGCAAGAGGAAGCAGTTCTGCGGGAGGAGGGGAGAGGGCAGGTGAGGAGGGAATGAGTGAATCTTGCTCTCATCAAATTTGGCCTGAGGAGGGAATACCATACATACTCAATTGGGTATCTTACCCCACAGGAAAGAAGAGGGAAGAAGATAAAAAAGGGGGGGAATGATGGAGGGGAGGGCAGATGGGGGTGGAGGTAATCAAAAACAAACACTTTTGAAAGGGGACAGGGTCAAGGGAGAAAATTCAATAAAGGGGGATGGGCTGGGAAGGAGCAAAATATAGTTAGTCTTTCATAACATGAGTATTGTGGAAGGGTTATACATAATGATACACATGTGGCCTATGTTGAATTACTTGACTTCTTAGGGAGGGTGGGTGGGAAGGGAAGAGGGGAGAGAATTTGGAACTCAAAGTTTTAAAAACAGATGTTCAAAAACAACAAAAAAAAGTTTTTGCATGCAACTAGAAAATAAGATACACAGGCAATGGGGCATAGAAATTTATCTTGCCCTACAAGAAAGGAAGGGAAAAGGGGATGGGAGGGGAGTGGGGTGACAGAAGGAAGGGCTGACTGGAGAACAGGGCAACCGGAATATACGCCATCTTGGAGTGGCAGGGAGGGTAGAAATGAGGAGAAAATTTGTAATTCAAACTCTTGTGAAAATCAATGCTGAAAACTAAATATGTTAAATAAATAAATTTAAAATTAAAAAAAGGAAAAAAAAACAATACTCATGTTGTGAAAGACTAACTATATTTTGCTCCTTCCTATCCTATCCTTCTTTGTTTAGTTTTCTCCCTTGATCCTGTCCCTTTTCAAAAGTGTTTGTTTTTGATTTCCTCCTCCTCCTATCTGCCCTCCCTTCTATCATCCCCTCTTTTTATCTCCTTCCTCCTCCTTTCCTGTGGGGTAAGATACCCAATCAGGTCAAATCCGTTGATAGCATGATTCACTCATTCCCCCTCACCTGCCCCCTCTTCCCTTCCTACAGAACTGCTTTTTCTTGCCACTTTTATGCAAGATAATTTACCCCATTTTATCTCTCCCTTTCTCCCTCTCTCAATATATTCCTCTCCCATCCCTTAATTTGATTTTATTTTTTAAGGTATCATCCCTTCATATCCAACTCACCCTGTGCCCTCTGTCTCTCTCTATATATTCCCTTCAGCTACCCTAATTCTGAGGTCTCATGAATTATACATATCATCTTTCCATGTAGGAACGTAAACTAAACAGTCCAACTTTGGTAAGTCCCTTATGATTTCTCTTTCTTGTTTACCTTTTCATACTTCTCTTGATTCTTGTGTTTGAAAGTCAAATTTTCTATTCAGCTCTGGTCTTTTCACTGAGAAAGCTTGAAGGTCCTCTATTTTATTGAAAGTCAATATTTTGCCATGGAGCATGGGTAGGTAGAGACTGTGGTATTCTAATTTTTATAATCACATAGCATGTCTGGAAGAACATGTGTATTAAAGATGTCTCTGCTTCTCTTCCAGCACTGAATGATTTCCCGAATGTCATCTTTCATTCACGTATGCTCAACATTAATAGTGTGTTGCATGTATGGTATAATGGTTAACAGATATGATTATCCATTCACAACTTTAAAAAATTAAAGGAAGAATTGAATATAGACAGAGGAGCTGCAGGATCTATCCCTCTTTTGAGAATAACCAGGCTAGTCTTAACTAAGAAATCTAAATGCAAATGAGATTGATTTAGCAAACATATCAGAATTTATACATCCAAATGAGTGCTGTCAATGAAAGTGGTCACTTGGGAAGGCTCATTACAACAAAGTTATTATTGCTCAAAATGGTACTGGACTTCTTGAAGTATCATATTCACAGTCAATTTCCAAGTCCCATAAGAAAACTAGTTAAATAGTTTTTTAATAGTTTTTTTAATAGTTAAACATCACTTTCTATTTTTCAAAAAATTGTTATTCCATAGCTTCAGCTCTGTCTTAATAGTTGGTTGCAGTTACAGCCTTTCTTTTTGCCTTGCAAGCACAATCTTTGTTAACTAATGAAACATGGTTATCCACTCACAACTTTAAAAAATTAAAGGGGGGGGCAGCCAGATGAGGCAGTGAATAGAGCACCAGCCCTGGAGTCAGGAGGACCTGAATTCAAATCTAACCTCAGACACTTGATACTTATTAGCTGTGTGACCTTGGGCAAGTCACTTAACCACAATTGCCCTGCCTTCCCTCCTCCAAAAAAAAATTAAAGGGAACATGAATCTCATTCATGAGACTTGGTTCTAAGTAACTTTTTGCAATTTTGAAAAATAATGGTTTAGAGGGCTTAGATTCAGGAGGACTGGGTTCAAATATCATCTAATACCTTTACTATCTGTGTGACCACAGGCAGATCACTTAAATTCATTAAAACTCAGTTTCTTAATCTATAAAATTAGGATAATGACAGTTGTACAAATGTGAAAAAAGTCCTTTGTAAATCTTAAATCGCTATAAAAATGTGAGTTACTAGTCTTAAGAAAACTAAATCAATTCTCAAAGGACAAAGATTTTTCACTGCTGAAGATATTCAAAAGTCTCAGAAGGCAAAGTTGAGAGATTTCAAAAATGCTCTGGGCAATTAGCAGCTTTACTGAGTAGTCTTGCTATGTGAAGCTTGAAGACAACCCTCATCTGGATATACAAGAGAACTCAGTGTACTATAAAGTATGCTTGCAGGGCATAAAAAATAAAAAAAATTTAAAACCTTCTACATCATATATTTGGCCTCATTAAAACTAAGACTTGGTTACAATAAACATTAAATACCTAATTGGCGATGATTTCACTTGGATTCTTAACATTTAGAAGGATTGTTGTGGGATTATTTAGATAGCTCTATCTCTTTAAAGAGTAGTCTAAGAAAATTTAAATTTTTCCTACTGCATTCCCTTATTGCAGAGGTAAAAATCAGTCAATTGAAATAAGGGATGCTTTAAAATTGGGATGGTTCTTTTTCAAATTTCCTATTGTAACAGCTAAACCTTCAAAAGCCTCAAGAAAGACCTTAATTGTAGGCAGGCATTTTTAAAACGCTTTTCTTGTTCATTCTCTTTTCTTTCCTTCTCTTTAACTACCTCAGAAATATCAAAGGATGTCTTGCATGGGCAAAAAAGTCACTAAAAGGTAGCTGGGTCTGGAAGCCTGATATGGTAGCATCTTAATTGTCTGTCTATAAACCTGGGGCTTTAAGCAAAGCAGAACAAACAAACAAAAAAACCCATTCAGCCCTCTGATTGGTCAGTTCCTCCCAGACCCTCCATTTTAGTGAAACTACCCTAGCTAGTCACATCTTTATTCCAGGGTCAGCGTTCCAGTCCTCACTCTCCAGGACATCCTCTACCATGCCACCAACTGAGCAGCTTCTCTTTCCTCACCCCTTTCAGCTTTCTTTTATGTGTTATCTTCCACCATTTGAATTTAAGGGCAGGAACTGTCTTTTTGCCTAGCGTAGTGCTTGGTACTGAATAAGGACTTAATAATTCATGTTGACTTGACTTTGATTCCCTAAATTTGTTGCCCGGAGACCTGAGTTTGAATGATCCCTCAGGAACTTACTAGCTGTGTGATCCTAGGCAAGTCATTTCACCCCTGTCTGCTTCAGTTTCCTTACCGGTAAAATCCCAAGATTGCTGGGATGATAAAATGAGATGAATTTGTAAAATGCTTTGCAAATCTTAGAATGCTACATAAATGCTAGCTATTATTATTATCATCAGGAGCTTAAAAATTCTTTTGCAGAACTTTCAATGAGTAGGTCAAGGCAAATAATAGGCAAAATATATGGCACAGAGGAAAAAACATGACTTGGAGTAAAACGATCTAGATTTGAGTCCTGACTTTTTCACTCTGTGGAAGCTGCATGACTTCAGGTAAATCACAACATCTCTGAACCATATCTATTTCCTCATCTATACACTGTTGATAATAATACTTGTACTACCTTCCTACAAGGTTGCTACAAAGATCAGATGCAATAATGAATATATAAGATGCTTTGTTAACCTTAAAGTGCCATATAAATGTCAGCTATTATTATTTGTATATCTCTACACTTTACAAACCACTTAGACATATATGTTCTATAAAGACTATATACACTTATTCTGCTTGGCCCTAGGGACAGAATAAGGAACAGTAGATAGAAGGTGCAAAAATTCCAATTCAGGCTTATGTTAGATCTGAGTAGAAGAATGGGCTTCCTCGAGAGGTAGTGGAACCCCATCACTGGAGGTCTTTATGCAAAGTTTGGATGGCTGGTTATTGGATGTTCTAGGGGTAGGGGGAATCATTTGGATATGGGTGGAAAAAGATGGCCCCTGAGGTCCCTTCCAACTTGCACATTTTACTGTTCTGCGAGATCTCATTTGATCATTAGGGTTGATTGGATGTTATTTTCATCTCAAATGAGGAAACTTGTCCAGGGTCACATGGCTATTAAAAGGCACTGAATCCAAGCCCAGGTACACTGTTCTGCTAAGTACTGCTCTACTTTACAGAAATGACTATGCAATCAATGAAAAACCGGTATCAGCAGCTGTCAAATGAACTAAGATTTCCGATAAAAAATCCATCACAGGCAAAACATTCTTCATATTTTGGTAGTCTCTGATACTTTTAGTTATAGAGACTGATCACAAGGCTTTTCTTAATCATTTTCCACTGGTGAGAAAAATGTATGACTTCTTAGTGGGCTTACTAATGAAAAAGGTGAAACCAAGATGGAAGTCCAGTCCCATGGACACAGAAGGTCATCCCCAATAGGGCTCCTTCTTAGGAGCTAATTCCACAGTGTTCCTACCCCTTTAAGAACATGTTGAAATATATTGAATAAACTGTGAAAGTTTAAACCATCCCTGCCAGGGAAAGCACTGAAAGTAGAAGGCAAACTCCATATTCCATCCAAAAGAGCCAGTCAGAATACCTGCGATGTCTGATTGGGTATACAATAGGAACATTTTAGTTGTAGCTAAGTAATCACTTGTGAACATCATTTAATTAAACATTTTTTAAATGTTTTGCATTAATGGTTAGAGTTGTGCTCAAGTGTTTTTTAAACCAAGTTGTAAAGATCAAATGAAATATATTAGACCCTAGTGGGAATAAAGAAGAAGGGGTTATTAATGTCTATGCTACAAAGAAATAATGCTAAGAGCTAAATAATCCTATTCAAATCTGGCCTCAGACACTTATGAACTGTGTGACCCTGGGCAGTTACTTGACATCTGTTTGTCTCAGTTCCCTCATCTGCAAAATGGAGATAATAATAGCACCGACCTCCCAGGGTTGTTGTGAGGATCAAATGAGAACATATTTGCAAAATGCTTAGCACAGTGCCTGGCACATAGTAAGTGCTTTATAAATATTAGCTGTTATTATTTAAAATGAACATAACAAGATGACCACATCTGCATCTGACTCCCTTCTCATTACTAACCACCACAGCTACCACCTTTACTCAGCCTCTCATCATTTCTCACTTGTAGCATTTTATAATAGCCTCTTAATTGGTACTCCTGCTCCAAGCTTCTCCCTAATCCAACTATTCTCCACACAAGTACTAAAATTATTTTCCTTAACTATATATTTAGATACACACATATATGACCTACTCTACTCAATAAACTCCAGTGTCTCCTTACTACCTCCATGATAAATACAAATCCCTCCATTTGCCTTTTAAAGATCTCAACATAGTCCAACCTATCTTTCCAGCCTTATTATCTGCTGCTTCCTTTTCTGTACTCTCTGGTACAGCCGAACTGGCCTTCTCTCTGTGCCTTTGCAATGGCCGATATACCTGGAACACAATCTCACCTTGCCTCTGCCTCACAGAATTCTTTCTTCCTTCAAGAGACAGATTAAGCACCACCTTGCCCACCAAACCATTCCAGATTTCCCAAAATGCTAGTGCCTTCCCTCTCTAATATTTATTTATTTGCTATTTATTCTATAAGTAAATTATGTATATATTCTATACATGTTTATGGTTTTTCTCCTTACTAGTTGTACACTCCTCAAGGTCAGGTAATGTTTAACCTTTGTTCCTATGTCCCTAATGCCAGGCACGGAATAGGTATATAATAAATGCTTGTTGATTAATTCCTTAGAATGCAAATGGAATGGCCACCATAGGTCTTGAGTCTGATATCTTATTTTTGCTTTAATGGGGATGAATTAACTGAGAAACATGCCATAAATATTCAAATCAATAAGAAAGTACGACAGTTTGGTTTTGGCTATTAAAATTCTAATTAAAATCCATACGGCCTTAAACCAGCTTATACAACTTTTTAATATATTTAACTTAATGGCCCAGGTATACTTGACTGAGGTACTGGGAGAATCCTACTTTTAAAACTTAATGGTCCAATCCAACGGTCAGTAATATTTGACAATAATGCTACCATATACCCCTAATGATTTCACTCTGGTCAGTGAATTGAACACAGTCAATCAAAGCCAGGTCACTTTCCTCTGATTTCTCACAGCAAATTTTCCTTTCCTTCTGCTCTTTTAAAACTATCAATACGAAACGACGAAGTCTATTTAAGTGGGTTGGTTTGGTTTCAGAGTGGGTGGGGGATTATCCTTTCTTGATATTACTTTAAAAGGATGGAAGAGATCTACAAGTCAACTGCACATCCCCATCCCTACTAGGATCTAACAACCAAAAGAACATACATCTTCCAAGTAGATTCTTAACATGAACCAAGATGGGATTAAAAAGAAAAGAATTATAAATTAGCCTTCTCCCCCAACTTGAAGACCTTTATATAACCACAAAAGACAGGGTGATTTGTTTCATTCATATAGGGAAATGACAAACAATTCTGGTCAACTACTGATTCATAATCCCTATAATTATACCACCAAATACACTCCATTTTGTGGAGGTAACAGGGCTCATTTCTCTTTGGAGGTTTGGTTCTAATGATAGTTCACGTTTTAAAACAATTTATTGGTGATATTTATCTATTAATACTAGTGTCTGTACGTAGCTACTATGACATCCAATAAGAAGAAAGGGCCACATAAGGCAGTGCCTATGGTATAAGAGGTTGCTCCATTAACATCAGCATCTCTGTATCAAGAACACCCAGTGATCCAGGGGTGTGCTGTTGTTTCGTATCCTTCAATGTGGCATCCTTCAATGCCACAAACGCTCTCCCTTCTTCAATTTTTGTAAAGTGAGTCATCTCAAGTCCTGTTTGGATGATAAGCCAACCCCGGGGTCTTATCCCCTCTCTCAGAAGGTGCGTGCTGTTACTCTTCTGGCCCTCAGATTTATTCAGAGGATTTTGTCTTTTCTTATCAAACTCCAAGCACTGCATGTGAGAACCCCCGTAAAGTTAAAAGTTAAAAGATAAGCCAAGAAAGCCAGTAGGCCCCAAAACGCAACGCATCTCTTACCCCAGCCCCTAGGTGCTCTCCGCCTCCTGCCCTTCAAGAACTCGCCTAGCGCGAGTGCGTGTGCGTGCGTGTGTGTGTTAGGGGTGGGCGGGAAGGGCACGGACATGCGGGGAAGCAAAGAGGAGGTGACCCAGATAAGAAAGCCGACGTTATGGGATGTACCCCAGGGCGCCCACTTCCTCGCCACCCTCCCCCGCCCCCGCCTCCACCAACCTAGCCCGCAAATCTATGCCCTGTGCGCATCATCGCTCGGACCCAAGGCTGACCTGACCACACAACCAACGCCCATTGTCCCCCCGCACCATCCTGCTCTATTTGTTCACCTTCTCTGCACCCCTCCTCCGAAAATGTCTTCTAACCACGAAGGGCCCCTCCGCACGCGAACACACACACATCCACGCGCACCCATACAATCGCACACATAAACACACGTGCACACACGCGTGCGCATACACAAGGCTCTAGTCCAGGCTGAGGTCCTTTTATT
Organism: Trichosurus vulpecula; assembly: GCF_011100635.1. Classification (NCBI taxonomy): domain Eukaryota; kingdom Metazoa; phylum Chordata; class Mammalia; order Diprotodontia; family Phalangeridae; genus Trichosurus; species Trichosurus vulpecula. The sequence goes on along the minus strand of NC_050573.1, from coordinate 185,513,727 downwards.
CACCTTACAACCCTCCCTCGCAGCCCCTTCCCCAACCCCACCCTTTCGAATGAACTTCCAAAGAGGGCGGTTCGCGGGCATTCCGGCCACCGCCCACGCTGCTACCCCTACCCCTATCTCCCTTCCCTTCCCTCTCCCCGTTCCCCATCCCCCTCCTTTTCCAAGCCTGGCTGGTGCTTAAATTACCTGTTTTGATGACCTGGAGTCTTTTCCTCTGCAATGAAAATGCGCGATCGGGTGCTCAATTCCCCCCTCCTCCTGTTTCCCTCCTCCCTCTTCCCCTCCTCCCGCTGGCCGCTCCTCCTCCAGCTCCTACTCCCTCCTCCCCGCCCCCTTCCCCCCCTAATAAGCGTCGGTGTCAGTCACTCAGCTCACAGCGAGAGTCGCCGCCAGCTTCCGGGAGCTCCAAATACAGACAAGTTGGAGAAAGGCAGGAGGAGGGAGGAGGAGGGACAGAGGGACAGAGAAAAGAGCCAAAGCTGGGGATGGGGGGTGGGGAGCGGGGCGTGAGGGTGGAGTGGATGGAAAGGAGGGAGGGGGATTGGAGTAGGATGGAGGGGGTACCCCAAAAGAAAACGAAACAAAGCCCAGACCATCAGCCTGCACTGCCAAGCGGTCTAGTCTATGCAAGGACAGTAATTCTACTTACTGCCTCAGTTGTGAATAGGCAATGTTGCAAAGATGTCCTTGGAAAGATTCAGAAGTCTCTCAGCTAAAGGTTAAGAGGCAAAGGAGGCGGAGCCACCAAAGATGGGTGGGGAGGAGGAGTCTGTCTTCGGCTTTGCTGTGGAGACAAGGGACAATAACAGTGTTTTCCCCCTATTTTGGAGAAGGCTGAATGTTCTTGGGAACGCTTTCTAGGTTTATTATTTCAGGCCTGCTTACTGAACGTCACTCAGGACACTTAGTCTTGCATGTACCTCTGCACAATCTGTACCCTATTCATTGCCTCTGCATCTTCACCATAAGGGATTCTTGGCTTCTTTATCCAACTCTCTCCAGATGTTCTGCTCTCTCTCCCATTGCCTTTTATTTACCTTTTTATCCATACTTCTGTGTATATTAGAATGTAGGCTCTTTAGGACCAGGGACTTTCATTTTTGTCTTATCTCCTATCACAGCTCCTTGTTTAGCATGACCTTAGTAAATGCGTGTTGATTGAAGAACTGTTTGGTGATCACCTAATTTGTGCAAAACACTGTGCAATAATTTGTAGCAGATAGAAAGACAAAGCAACATCCATACCTTCATGAAACTTACTGTTTATCAAGGGAAATATGAGGTGTACATTCAATAACTGTAATAAATATGTAATAACTGTAGTTCTTCAAAATTCAACAAATATTTATTAAGCACCTACTGTGATAAACAAGGCACTGTACTAAGCACTGGGAATACCAAGACCGAAAGGGCATCCTGATATCAATGAATTAGAAGATAACGGGCCTCTAAAGCCCTTTCCAGCTCTGGATCTCTGATCCTAAAATAGTAGCTAGCATTTAAGCAGTTTTAAGGTTTGCATAGCATTTTACATAATATCTCATTTCATCCTCACAACAATCCTATGAAGTAGGTAGGTATTTTTGGTATTTTATGGGTGAGGAAACTTAGGCTAGAAAGGTTTGGTGACTTTAGATCTTATACAAATAACTTTAATTCAAAGGAGAGTAAGATTAGCACCAAGGAGAGGTACTTGAGAAATTTGCAGAGAGATAAATCACTTTTACTATGACAGGGCAAAAAATTTGTCATGGGGGAAAGTAAATCTGAGTTGGACCTTGAAGGAAGAAAGCAATGTCCATTTTATTCTTGGAGGATGGCATGGGCAAATGTATGCAGTTGAGAAAGATCATGACACTGGACTGAGAGTAGTCTCATTTGGTTGGACCTTAAAATAATTGGGGGTGGGGCAGCTAAGTGGAGAAGTGGAAAGAGTACAGGACCTGGAGTCAGTAAGATTCATCTTCCTGAATTCAAATGTGGCCTCAGACACTTACTAAGTGTGTGACCCTAGGCAAGTCACTTAACTCTGTTTGCCTCAGTTTCCTCATCTGTAAAGTGAGCTGGAGAAGGAAATGTCAAGCCATTCCAGCATTTTTTTTTGCCAAGAAAACCCCAAATGGGGTCATGAAGAGTCAGACATGACTGAAATGACTGAATAAAATAAGGGGAGGCCAGCCAGTGTAGGTACTTCCTTCACTAATGCACATTACGACTCAATTTGTGCCTTAGTAGATAGATTCATGAGTTATTATGGCCAAAAACACCTAGTGGTACTTTGACTGTTTATATCTTGAGCCTTTTTTATCTTGATCATCAGACCATAGGCACGTTGTCAATCACCAGCCTGTACAAGGACCTGCCAAAGTTTGAGATCAGTTAGTATAGAGTTCCAGATACTAGGGTCACCTCTGAAAGATGGCAAGTCTTTGGAGTTGGATTTTATGGTAAGAAGATTAGGTAACTAAGGAGGAATAAAAATTCTCAATGAGCTGAGTCTTGTAAAGAATAACAAAGACAACAAAAAGGGGGTTTTAAAAGCTGTGTTGGGGCCAAGAGAATAACTGAAGGGGAAAGAACCACTGCTAAAGCTGGATAGGGGAAAGGACAGGAATAATCATACTATGGTAACTACTATGTGCAAGTTACCGTGCTAAGCACTTTACAAATATGATCTAATTTGATAAGATAATAATTCATGATAAAGAAGAGGCATATTACTCAACTCATAAGTTGCTTCTATTTTCTCTATCAAGGAGAATGATATTCAGCTTGAGAAGAACAAAAAGTGTTAATGAGGAATTGAAAGCCAAGATACATGAGACATAAGGTGAAGATGAGCAAGCTTGCATCTTAGCTGCCCTTAATGAATTCAAGTTGCCAGATCTGGAGGAACTGAAATAACTCAGGGTATTGAAATAAATCCAGAGTTTCTGTTGATAATTTTTTTTTTAAATTGTAAAACAGGAGGTCTGCCACAAAATTGGAGATAGGCAAATATGGTCCTGATTTTCCCAGAACAGGAAAATGCATGATTCCTGGTGAAACTATAGAACATGTTATTAGGAATAAATTTTGCGAGTACTTAGAAAAGGAAATGATCATTGAATCAGCATGGGCAAAACAAGAACAAGTCATATTGGCCTAATCTCACCTCTTTTTTTTTAAACATGGTTACTAGACTAGTAGATTAGGGAAATGCTATAGACGTAGTATACCTGGATTTTAGCAAGATATTTAATAAGGTTTCTCATGATACTGTAAACTCTAACTTGATTTTGCTATTACCAAATAGCTATTGACCTATATCTCTCCTCTTCTTTATGGCCTAATGTTCCTTGAAAAAAGCCATCTATACTTGGTGCCTCCTCTTCTCCCCCTATCATTTTCTTCTAAACATCCTCTGACCTCATCATTCAACTAAAACTGTCCAAAGTAACTGATGATCTCTTAAGTCTTTAATCTAAAGGTCCCTTCTCATTCTTCATCTTCCTTGACTCTTCAGCAGTATTTGATATTGTTGATCAACTTTTTCCTCCTGTATTCTTTCTCCATTCTAGTTTTCTGTGGCACTATTCTCTTCTGACTTTCTGTAACCAGAATGGACTTTGTTTTCTTTGAATGACTCAGCTTACCTCATTGAGCTTCCCTGGACATTGGGGCTTGCTCTTCCGGGGCAGGAAGCCCAGCGACCATGCCAGGAATCAGAGAACTTCCTGTGTGATAAGCCATGGGGCTGGCTGAGGGGAGGTGTGTTAACCTGGTCTACACTAGGGGGAGGGGCCAAGTCAAGAACCAATCGGCCCTGGTCATTCAGGCGGTGCTTGATGATGTCAAAAACTCTATAAGAGGGGAGAGGACAGCTTGAAGATCTCCTTTTCCTTTTCTGGTTGGAGCCAGAGATGTCTACAGCCGAAGCTGAGCTGCCGGTAGCAGAGCTGACTGGAGGCCAGTGGGTAATCTTCTTACCGTAGAGGGGAAGCATGTATGTGGTTTTGCCTTATACTATCTCACTTCTCTGTGGCCTCCTGGTTACCCTTGTGAGGCGGACTTATTGGGCCTGGAAGCTTTTGATGAAAATATCAAAATGGGGACGCTGGTTTGTGGGCTTGTTACTGTGGAGTGTAAATACATGCTTTAGTTCTCCTGCCTTCTTCCTAGAGAATTCCTTATATCCTGCGGTTCCGGACCTTTTAGGCACATATGAGATTCTCTTTGAAATCATAAATTCTGCCTTCCTAATATACTTTCCTCTTCATCTAACTTCTCAGTTTCCTTTGCTGGTTCTCTATTCATGCCACACCTACTTACTGTCCCGGGTCCTCTTCTCTTTTCACTCTATACTTTATTACTTGATGATCTCGTCAGGTCCTATCACCCCAAGATCTATCTATCTATCTATCCATCCATCTATCTATCTATCATCCCTAACTCCCCTTTGAACCTCAGTCACATATTACCAACAGCCTTTTGGAGATCTCAAAGTGAATGGCTCCTAAGCAACTCAAATGTCATATATCCAAAAGAGAAAGCATATCTCTTCATCCAAACTGATCTTCTTCTAAACTTCCCCATTACCATTGGGGATACCACCATCCTCTCAGCAGCCCAAGCCTTCAATCTTAGTGTTATCTTGAACCTCTCACTGTCAGTAACTTCACATAATCCAATCCAATCCAATGTAATTCTCATCAATTCTACCTTCACAGTCTCTTTTTTATGTCCCCTTCTCTCTGTTCACACAATCACCACCCTAGTTCAGTCCCTATCACCTTTTTCATGGACTATTACAATAGCCTTCTAACTGGTCTCCTCATCTCCTAACTCTCCATACTCCAAATTCACCCTGTACTTAGCTGCCAACATGATTTTCTACATATAGTACTGTAAAATAAATTCCACAGTAGATAAATGGTCTAAGTATGCAAATAGGCAGTTTACAAAGCAAGAAATCCAAGCTATCAACAATCACATGAAAAAATGCTCCAAATCACTATTAATTAGAGAAATAAAAATTAAAGCTTCTTTGAGGTTCTACCTCACATCTCGCAGACAGGCAAAGATGACAAGAGGAAAATAACAAATATTAGAGGGACTTTGAGGAAACAGGTACACTAGTGCATAGAGCTGTGAATTGGTCTAGCCGTTCTGGAAAGCAATTCGGAATTATGCCCAGAAAGTTACCAAACTCTGCACACCCTTCCTAGCTATAAAACTACTAGTCATATACCCCTGCCCCCAAACCAAACGCAAGAAGAACTATAAATACAGAAATATTTATAGTAGCATCGTAATGAAAAATTGGAAACTAAGGGAGACACTTCCTATTTTGGAATGGCTCAATAAATTATGGCATATGAATGGGATGGAATGTTGTTATGACATAACAAATGATGGAATAGATGATTTCAGAGGAAATTAGGAAGACTTTTATGAACTGACGCAGAGTGAAGTAGAACTAGGAGAACGATTTCTATAAAGCTAGTACCATTATAGAGAAAAATAACTTTGAAAGACTTTAGAACTCTGATTAACGAAATGATAAACCACAAGTCCAAAAGAATGAAGCTGAAATATACCACTCCCTGACAGAGAGGTGATAGACTTAAAATGTAGAAGGGGATATACATTTTTGGATGTGGACAAGGTAGCAATTAGATATTGAGGGATTTTGTTTTTCTTAAAAATGTGCTTAATGGGGAGGGGTAGAAGGTATAAATTAAATTTTTTAAAGTGTTACATAAAAATATTATATATATATATACATACATATACGCACACACACATCTATACACACACACACACAATACAGCAGAAATCTGACCTTTTTACTCTATTATTTAGTCAGTTCAGGTGGCTCTCCGTTGCATCTAGGATCCAAAATAAAGTTGACTGTTATTTAAAGCTCTTTATAATGGATAAACTTTCTACCTTACCAGTCTTTTTTATGTTTTACTCTCTTCCACACACTCCACACTCCAACTATGCTAGTCTATTTGCTGTTTCTTGGACATAACAACCCATCTCTGTGTCCTAGCTGCCTCCCACACCTGGGATGCTTTGACCCCTCACCTGTGTCTTTCAGTTTCCCTCACTTGCTTCAAGACCCAGCTTCTGCAGAGGGCCTTTCTTAGTCCCCTCAGCTACCCATACTTTTCCCTACTCAGATTGCCTGTCATTTATTCTGTATATATCTTGTATACCTAATTATTTGCAAGGTATTTTTGTCATTATAATGCAAGCTCTTTGAAGTAAGGGATTATTTTTGCCTTTCTTTGTATTCCTAGTGCTTTGTAAAGTGCTTAGAATATAGTAAGCCCATATAAATAAAAGTTTGTTGAGTGACTAGATAGAAAGATGTGAGATGTACGATAGATAATGGTGTGGCTTCAGAACTGATTGAAAGACTGGGCTCCATGAAAGAAGTCTCTAGTGGAATGCTACAGAAATCTATGTGTTTTATCAATGATTTGAATGAAGGCATAGGGGAATAGGGGGCATACTTATTTTTTTTTGCAGCTACATGAAGTTGGTGAATAACATCAACATATTGGATGACAGGACAGGGATCCAAAAAAAAAAGATTTCAGTGGGCCAGAATGAAGGACAAATTTAATTATAGAGATAAATATAAAGTCCTACAATTGGAATGATATATAATTAGGCAGCAATTCATATGGAAAAAAGGGAACTGCAAGCTCATTATGAAACAACAGTGAAACATGGCACCCTCAAAAGATAACACATAGCAACATAGTGTCCAGGAAGAGGGAGATTAACATCTCATTCTATACTTGGAAGAGCATTATCTGCACTTTTGGAAAGCACAATGGTAAGTCCGCTCATTTCCAAAGAAGGCCAACCAAGATGTTGGGCGGTGGGGTGGGGTGGGGTGGGGTGGGGTGGGATGGAGGGACTTGAAATCATGTTGTACAAAGATGGATTGGCTCAGACTAGAGAAATAATATGAAAGTGGAAGAACAAGATTCTTTCAAGTAGCTGAAGATTGTCATTTGAAAGATGAATTAGTAGATAACATCTCAATATAATTCCAACCATAGGATTATATTAACCTATGATTTTATATAATAAATGACTATATAGAATAAGTTATGATAAGAACACAAGTGAAGTACAGATTGTTTTTGCAAGGTCCAAGGAAGCAGAGGTCTTTTCAACTGAGAAAGTTTTATGGAAAAGGTGGTATTTAAGTTCGGATGTTGAAAGATTTGTAAAGATTTCATTATATAGATGGTTTGGGGGGTGTAGGGGAAGGAATTGTAGGCATAGGTAATGGCATGTAGGTAGGTAAGAAAGTGCTAGATATATATAAGGGACTCGTTGATGTTTACTTTGATTTGAGTGTTGAGCACATAGAGATAAGATGCCTAGGGCAGTGCCAGGTTGCAGAGAGTCTTGGAAGCCAAGATAAACACTTTGGACTTTTATTCAGTTGACAATAGGAAGCCAATGAAGGGTTTTGAGTAGTAATGCTCAATGTGTTACCCTGATGGCATGTCTGATACCAACATTTTTTGATGTGCAAACCTCTTGGACAGAAGTTAACCATAAATTTCAGAAAATTTAGGAATGGAATCATTTGAATATAGTAAGTATTGCTTGGAAAATTATTTGTGGCCCCTTTTCTCCATGGAAGGAAAAGAGAATTATAGCAGCATAAATGAAGGAATTCCAGAAACTGCATGAATTCCAGGAAGATTCCTATCAACATGAGTCGGAGTGGGGCAGGATAGAATGGGGAGTCTATCAGTGGGGACCAAAAATGGGAGAAACAATAACAACTTAAGGTTCCAGTTATAAAGCACATTGTGAATATGATCTCATTCTATTCTCACCTGGTGAGGTAGGTATGACAAGTATTATTATCCGTTTTTTACAGAAAAAGAAAAAAAGCTCTGAAGCTCAGAGAAGTAAAATAAGAAAACATATCATACAACTAAAATAGCTCTAACTTTATCAATTCAATCTGGTGGTGACATATTAGGGAAAAAAAGGAAAATATGTTAACAAGGACTATCACCAGTTCTTTCGGAAGTTTGACTCATGTAAAAGTGATCATCAAAATTAGGAAATTTAAAATAGCCTAGAAACTACCTCAGTCAGCAAAAACTTGGTCTTCTTGCCTATGAGAAAGAAATGCCAGTCCAGGGCATCATTGGCTTGTAATAGAAACTTATTTGTAAGACTTTCTGGAAAACAATGGTGGAATACTATTTTCACTATCGCTTTGTAAAATGATTTTGTAGAAAGATGAGTTTGTTGGCATGAGGCCCAGTTAAGGTAGATCCCCCTGATAGCATTATAAATGTAACTGCAAAAATTATAACAAATAGATGAAAAATGAAACAGACCTTGTCAGTATATCTATGAGAAATTATTTTCTTCATTGATGATAGTGAACCTAATTACTCTGTCTTGGTTCTAAGGTCCTGATTCCTGACATGCTCACCAAAGGGCTTGGTCATTATCCTGGATGAAATTTAACAGGGAATCCAAATTGAAGAGGCCCTCCTTTTAAATGATGAGACTCTTCAGTTGTTCCTGTTTATGGATAGTATTCTGATTGCATCAGCTTCTTAAAGTTCAAGTATCTTGGTCAGACAGTACAAATGGACAATGAACTGGGCACAAAATTTAGAAGGATAAAAATGCTAGGCTGGATGTGGGAAGTTGTGCCATGGTTGTATTAATTAACCATCCCAAGCTGCTCCCAGAAATAGAAATCCACCACTATTCTTCCAGCGATGCTATATTTCTATGAACCATGGAACAATGTTTAGAGAATCAAAATGATGGATGACCCAAAGGGCCATGGAGAGAATGATCAATCAAATGACGAGAACTTATTTAGCACTAAGTGCCAGACATTGGGGATACAAAAACCAAAATGAAAACATTCCCTTCTCTCAAAGAGTTTACGTTATGCTATTGAGATGAGGGAACAAGGTACTACTCTATCAAGTTTCCAGCCTGATCTTCTGCCTTGGGCAAAGGAGAAAATACCATTTCTTTTGTTCCTAAAACTTGCTCTCTCTCCTCAACTTCTGTGAGACTGACAGGACTCCATCATGAAGCCAAATTCGATGGACATTGAAAATCTATCTAAAAATTTTCCTTACTGATTAAGAAAATTTCCCCTGGTCATACCCTTCATATTATAGTGATTCTGAACCTGTAGGTGTGTAGGTTATCATTCAAACCCTATTCCCTCACTGCCCAATCCTTATTCCTGTCCCCTTCAATCCATCCTGTCCCCAGTGTCCTACCCCAAAGCTAGCTGCCCCTTTCACTGTGTTCTTTGGAATGTCTGTTCCATAGGCAATAAACCTGTTTTCATATTTTATCTTTTCTTTTCCCAACCCTTTTGGTTCACTGTGACCTGGCTCCTTGCTGATAGCACAGCCTCCTTGACTACTTTTTTTCACCACTAGCTACACTTTCACTCATTCCCCTAACTCACAAGTTTTGGTGGGGGAGTTGGAATACTTGCTGCCCACTGTCATTTCCAGGTTATCTCCCTACCACCATCACTCAGAAACCTTTCCTCCTTTGGGGTTCACTCATTCTATATCTACCTCTCATTCTGGTAGCTATTGTCTACTGACCTCCAGGATGCCTCTCTCTTTCCTCAATAAATTCATACTAGGGGACTTCAACCTACATATTGACATTTTGTAAAGCACCTTCACTTCCCCGTTCCTCAACTTACTCATTCACTATGACCTTATTCCTCCACCCCACCTCAGCCTCATACAAAGATGGGCATACCCTTGATCTTGTCATCATCCACAAATACACCACTTATCTCTTCATCAATTCTGACATTCCCTTATCTGATCAAAATTTATCTGACATTCCTTATCTGATCACAATTCATTGGTATTCAACCTCTCTCTCTCTGCCTTCCAAAACTAAACTCTGCTTTGTGCACACCATGACCTTCAATCCCTTGGCTCCTAAGTTCTCTGCTATTATCCCCACACTGGTGAGAGAAATAACTATTTCTTTCTTATATTAATAACCAATTATTGAATCAGCACTAAGGTTTTTTTCCCCTTCCTATTTCCTCATTCAGAAATTAGCTCCCATAGTTTATCTAGCCAGCCTTTGAAAGGCAGGGTTGATGATAAGATGAAATATTGTGCAAGATGCACCCAACTGGAGAAACTTAGATCTGATCAAAAGGTAAAGAAATTCTAGTCTGGGGAAGTGGTGAATTCAGTCACATTGTGTTTTAGTCAGGTCTGAGTGGAAGTGGAATCCCTCTTTTTTCTAGATTGCCCTAGACAGGAGGTGATCTGGGCAGAGATAAGTCTCTTTGTCCAAGACTGAGTGATCAGTCATGCCCCTTAGTCTCTCATTAGAATAAGCCCAACTCTCCTTATACTATTAATTCTCTCATTAATTGTTAACCAATCAGAATTGTTTGCCACCTGTGGAGGACACTCACTCTTCCAAGGATATATAAGTATTGAGAGGCTTCCATGAAGGGTCTTTGGTTTATGAGAGACAGACAAATGACCATCCTTTTACTTTGACTAAAAATATTATTATGTATTTTAACCAAAGCATATAATCAACTTCCTTCCTTCCTTTCTCCCTCCCTCCCTTCCTTCCTTCCTTTCTTCCTTCTTTCCTTCCTTCCTTCCTTCTTTCCTTCTCTTGTCTCTTCCTTCCTTCATCTCTCTTTCTTTCTCTCTTTCTTTCTTTGTCTTTCTCCCTACTTTAGCTCAGAATTCCTGAACTCAAGGAATCTACCAAGTCAGCTCAGCAGCAGGAATGGATACAGGACTGTGTCACCACTGCTGGCATGTTTCATTGTTATCTTTAAAAAGGCTGCATACATGTCCTAGGGCATAAGATAACCTGTAAATAATAGTTGTGTTAGTAATTAATTATACCATTAATTTAATCCATGAAACTATCTTAGCAGGTAAATTTCTTTTTTAGGTTTTTTTGTTGAAAGTTACACAATATAGAAACCTGTCAGTGAGCATAATAACATTTTGACAAGAACTTTCTTTCTCTATATTTTAGACTTTCATCCTATACAAACATGCTAAAACAACAAGCCAAAGTGAATTGTCTCTGATTTCAACTCAGCAGAAAGTTTTCAATATAAATCAATTCCTCTTTTTTTTTATGTGGTTTTGCTTAATGGATGGTATCATATGTTAATTTCCTATTCATGTTTGGATATTTTAGTTGTGTTTTTGCCAGAGCGTGGGGGATAGCAAGAAGCCAGTTTGGCTGAACAGCAGACTGCAGAAAGGAGAGTAATAAATAATAGGACTGGAAAACTGGATTAAGGCAAAGTTGTGAAGGGCTTTAAATGCCAAACAGAAATGTTTATATTTGATCATAGAGTCAAAAGGGAAGCACAAGATTTACTGAGTTTGTGTGTGCGAGGATGATGTGACCAGATCTACTTTTAGGGAAATCATTTTGGAAGGTGTGTATAGGATAGCTTGGAGTGGGGAGGGACTTAAAGTAGGGAGACCAATTAGAAGTTCATTCCAGTAGGGCAGGAAGAGTTCAGATGAGGGCCTGAACTGGGGTGGTGGCCATGTGAAGATAAGGGGACAGATTCAAGAATGCTGTGGAGACAGACACAGCATGCTTAGGCAACTGGCTGGATATGTGGGAAGGGTGAAAGTGAAAGGTCAAAGATGACATAGAGGTTTCTAATCATTGTGAATGGAAGGATGATAGTGCCCTTGAAAGGGAATTTTAGAAGGGGGGTGCATTAGGGGCAGTGATAACATAATGCAATCTGTACAGATTGCAACACACCCATGCTTGCATATCTCTGGTACCTCACTCTGTCCCACCCAAAATGAAAAGGTGGGAGGATGTTTTATTCACTAGTAACTTTCAGAGTGTAGAGCCTGCCTTCTGACCAGTGCCTGTGAAGCTGATAGGTGATTTTGGTGGCACGGGGGAGGTATACTGAGAGAAGGGCATTTTAACAATGGCACTGGCATACCTGCTGTTATGTGCCCTGCTTGGATTATGTTATATAACTCCTCTGAGGTGCCAATCCCAAAGGAGAAGGGAACTAACACACAGGAAGAAAGGGGCATAATGGGGATGTGTTAGGTGATAATATGTGAAGGGTTGGGTGTGATTGTGTTGGAGATAAATCTCACCATTGACTATTGTCAGGTCCGAGGTATCATCAGACAAATGGTTGGCTAAGTGGAAGAGGAATAGAGGTTAATAGTGTTGAAGAAATTGAAGTATGGGGGTGAAGGTATTAAAAATCATTAGTGGGCTCTCCAGCTGTCTGTGCGGTGCTCGGTTCTTCTTCGGAAGCTAAGGCTGCGTTGGGGTGACCCCTCACTTCAGCCGGCGACTAGCACCACTACAAACAAACCACTACAAACCTCGTCCATCCGCTGAAATGGCCGTCTCCGAGCTCGCTTGCATCTACTCCGCCCTCATCCTTCACTACGATGAGGTTACGGTCACGGAGGATAAAATCAATGCCCTCATTAAAGCAGCAGGTGTAAATGTTGAACCATTCTGGCCTGGATTATTTGCAAAGGCCCTGTCCAGTGTAAACATTGCAAGCCTCATCTGCAATGTAGGAGTTGGTGGACCTGCCCCAGCAGCTGGTGGTGCTGCCCCTGCTGGAGGGGCTGCTCCTGCTAGCACAGCTGCCCCAGCTGAGGAGAAGAAGAAAGAGGAAGCAAAAAAGGAAGAATCCGAGGAGTCCGATGATGACATGGGCTTTGGTCTGTTTGACTAGATAATTTTTTGTAACATTAAATAAAAAGCTTGACTCAACTAAGAAAAAAATCATTAGTGGTCATTTGAAGGTTCCTGGCTGAAGGCACAGCTAGTGTGGTTCAGTGGAAAGAGCACTAGATTTAGAACCAAAGAATCTGAATTTGAATCCTATCTTTGCCACTTGCTGCCTTTGTGATTCTAGGCAATTTACTTAACCCCTCTGGACTTTAGTCTCCTCCTCTATACAATAAGGGAATTGGATTAATGGATTTCTAAGGTCTTTTCCAGCTCTAAATTTATGATCCTATGACAGTGAAGAGAAAAACCAAACCAAGTGCAACAGTTGTGAAGAAAGATTGGAAAGTGTTCTGAAGGTCAGGAGACAATGACAACACATGGGCTTACGAAAATATGTGGTATAAATGGATTGTGTGTGGAGTTCAAAATAGAGCTTACTGAATGATGGGAAGGAAACAACTGTTTGGAAGTGGTAATGGGACACAATGAATATGTAAATCATTCATGAGTTGAGGGAGTGAGAATAAACAGTGAATTCCACTGGAAAGACTATTAAAAGAATAAAGTTCATCAATAAAGCCAAGTTTTAGTTAAATGAAGAATTGGTAGGGTAGAATGTAAGCTTCTGGAGGACTATTTTTCTTTTTGTCTTTGTGTTCCTAGAACCAAGCAAAATTTCTTGCTCACAATATGCACTTAATTTGTGCTTATCGGAATGGATTGAATTGGATTGTTTAAAAATGGAGGCTATTAGGGAGTTTGCTTACCAATAGGACCAGTTCTGTGGGGGCAAAGTAAAATATTCATATTGGCAACTTCCCTCCTTCAGGCCCTAAGCACTTATTGATGGTTTCTTCTGAACTTCTGGTGGGTAGGAAGAGGGTGAAGATAGAAATCCTGCAACTTGCTTTCCCACAGTGAATTAGAAATTGAGACAAACCTAAAGGTATATTATTGATTTTTTAAAATTTATCACAATGCAAAATTAACAAAAGCAATTTTATTAGTAGTTACTAGAAGATTAGATCTAGGCAGACAAGAAGAACAGCAACAATTGTGTGTTATTTAGAATCAGTACAGGAAAAAAAAAATCCCACTCCTACTGAGCAAACTTAGCAGGGAAGGGTAAATCTGACAGAAGTAAAAGAAATTCAAAATAATCACACTCTAAGGTTGTTCTACAAAAAAAGGAAGGGTTGGGTTAGAATTTCTCAAATTCATATAATATAAAAAAAATGAAAACCAGATAATTAAGGCTAATTAATTAGCTTGTCCTTTCTTGTCTCCTCATATCATTTTTTTTCTTCCTGGAATATACTTACCCCACATCTTAACCTATCAAAATCATATGTATATTCTAAAGCCCATTCAAATACAACCTTTTTAAAGGATTAAACTTCCTTAAACAAAGTATATATACATATATGTACATATATATGATATATATACATACACACATGTATGTATATATCTATATATTTCTTTTTGTAGTAAGAGAGCTAAGGTGGTAACCTTCAATTAGGAATGACTGAACAAATTATAGCATATAAATGCAATGGAATGCTATTGTATGATTAGAAATGATGAAAGGAACAGTTTCAGAGAAACCCAGGAAGATTTGTATGAAGTGATACAGAATGAAATGACCAAGAAAACAATTTTTACAATAAGAACATTTACTAGAGTCTAGTGACTAGACAAACAATATTCAAACTCATCAATGAATTCTCATCAATGCAATGACCAGTCATGATGCTGCTCATCTACTAATGGGGTGGTGATGGACTCAAGATGGCTAATGAGATATATATTTTGGGATATGGACAATGTGGAAATTTGTTTTCCTTGACTATGCTTATTTGTTTTAAAAAAAGGTTTTTTCCACTTTTCTTGTCTTTTTCCCAATAGGAAGTGTGATGGAAGGGAGAGGAAAATAATGCTTGTAATTAAAAAAATTATAAATTACAAAAAGGCTACCTCCTAGGTCTTCCCTAAACATATTTCATCATCTCCTGAACTCCAATCATACTCTGTTTGCATCTTTCCTTGGCAATCTACTTTGAATTATAATTATTTGTATAGATCTTGAATCCACAATTAGATTCTAAGCTATTTGAGGATAGGTACTGTCTTAACCAGCTTTGTATTCCTCACAGCTTCCATAAAAGTACTGTGTACATTGTTGGCACTCAATATGTGTTTGTTTGAATGAATGAGTTAATTAATATATAGGCCAAGTTGCTGGACTTCAAAGTGATGTGATTTGATGAGAAAACTCTTCCCCAAATGTAATCAATCTATTGTCCAATCTTGTCATTTTATCTTCATAGTATTTCTCATATGTCTCTTCTTCACTCATACAGCCAATATCATTTTATAAGTCTTCATTGTCCCTGACCTGGACTACTATAATATTTGGTTTTCTTGTCTCTCCACACTCCAGTCCATTCTCTTCTTAGCTTCCATAGCTATAGTACTAAAATTCAGGTTTAACCATGTCACCTCTCTACTCAATAAACCCCAGTGACTCCCTAATAACCTCAGGATAAAATATAAAATGCTCAATTGGGTATTTTACGCTCTTCAAAACCTGACCCCTTTCTACCTTTCTAGTCTTCTTACATGTGACTTCTCTTCATGCCCTCTATGATCTAGCTACACTGATCTCCTTACTCTTCCCTCATCTCTCAATTCTATGCATTTTCACTGGTTTTCTTCCATGCTTGGAATACTCTTCTTCACCTCTGACTCCTGGCTTTCCTAGCCTCCAGGATTCAACTCAAATTCTATTTTCTGCAGGAAAACTTGTCTGATCTCTGCCTTCTCCAGTCTTTTCCTTCTAAGATTACCTTCCACTTGCATAAGTCATGCATGTGCCTAGTTATTTGTATGTTGCCTCTTTCATTAGAATGGGAGCTCCTTGATAGTAGGGATCATGTATCTCCTTTCTCCAAAGGGCTCAGAATAGTGCCTAGAACATAAGAAATACTTGATAAATAAATACCCATTGATGGACTCCTGCTTCAAAACATTTTCTTTACTCAGACGCCATAGTACCTGTAGTTTCCTTGTCAGTAGTTCTTTCATTTGTGCTTCCACTGGATTCTTCTCCCACCTGTTTGACTGTTCCTTCTTAGTTGCTTTTACTGGCTCATGATCTATGTTCCCCTCTCTAACTGTGGATGTAACATCTAAGGCTCTGTTCTGGGACTTCTCTTCTTCTTTCTCTACATTTTCTATCTTGGTGGCTTCCTCAATCCCCATTGATTCAAAGACCATTTCCATGCAGATGACTGTCATATCTTTATATACAGCCCTAATCTCTCTCCTGAATTCCAGTCCTGTATCAGCAACTCCCTACTGCCCATCTGTGACTATGTGGCACAAAAGAGTGTTGGATTTGGAGTCAGGAAGACCTGAGTTCAAAACCTGCCTTAGACACTTATTGTGTTCCTGGGCAAGTCTCTTAACCTCTTCTAGCCTCAGTTTCTTCATGTGTAAAAATGGGATAATAAAAAGGGGGTAGTAATAGCACCTGACTCATAGGATTCTTGTGAGGGTCAACTGACAAAATGCAACGTGCTTTGCAAATCTCAGAATGCTATATAAATACCAACTTTTATTATTATTAGCTATTAGAAATTTTGAACCGGATGCCTTATAGGCATCTAAAACTTAATATGCCCCAAACAGAATTCATTACCTTCCCTCTATCCCTCCCTGTCCAAATATACCCTCTTTCAACTTTGCTATTGTAGATGGCAACATCATCTATCCTTCTTGTCACCCAGGCTCCAAATCTCAGAGTTATATTCAACTTTTGAGTCTCCAACCATCATATCCTATCTTGTCAAGTCTTGTTTATTCTACCTCCACCATATTTCTCATGACTGCCTGCTTTTACTCATTCTAGTTCAGGCCCTTATCACCTCTAGTCTGTACTACCAAAGTACCTTCCTAACTTGTCTCCCTGCTTTAAGTCTCCCCTCTAATCTGTCATTCATTCAAGTGCTAAAATGATATTCCTAAAGAATAGGTATGATCATGTCATTCTTCTGCAATGTAAGCTCTACTGACTTTACCGGTCTACGACTGAATAAAAATGAATATCCTTGCTGCTTAAAACTCTTCACAAACTAGTTCCAACCTACCTTTCCAAGCTTATTAGATATCATCTCCTTTCATATACAGGGCAGGTAGGTGGGAAAGTGGATAGAGCACTGTGCCTGGAGTTAGGAAGACCTGAGTTAAAATCCAGTCTCAAACACTTACTAGCTGTGTGACCTTTGGTAAGTCATTTAACACTGTTTGCCTCAGTTTCTTCATCTGTAAAATAAACTGGGGAAGGAAATGGCAAACTATTCCAGTATCTCTGCCAAGAAAACCCCAAATGGGAGCACAAAGAGTCAGACATGACTGAAATGACTCAATACAACAAATCTTTCATATACTCTCTGTTTCTATCAAACTAACTTTCTTGCTATTTCTTACAAATGCCATTCCATCTCCTATTACCTGTTACTTCCTGGAATGTTTTCTCTCCTCCCTTCTAACTCCTAGAATCCCTAGCTTCCTTTCAAAACTCAGCTCAAGTGTCATTAACTACCTGAGGCTTTTCCTGATCTCCCTAGCTGCTAATACCACCCTCTAAAGTTACCTTATGTTTACCTTACATATTTTGCATTTACTTATAGGTGTACATGTTTCCCTTAATGGTGTACATGTTGCAATCATTTGGCTAGCAGCTGTTGTGAGGGTGAAAGACCAACACAAGCCCAACAAAAAAGGACACCACCAGCACAGGTTCTTTTGATCTGCTTTACTAAGGAAAGTAATGTTAGGTGGTTAACAATCTTATTTCAATCCAACATACAAATATCATTCACTTAGATCAGGGTGAAAAGCCATCACCCTGAACTTCAGAGCAAATACAAACACATTAAAAATATCAACAGACAGACCTTGTCTGATTCAAATCTCAATTCATAGTTACCAGGGTTTAACAAAGTCCCAACATCTGGGTTTATAAGCTGGAGGGCTCTTAACTACAGCTTCCCAGAGTCTCCATATCAACACACCTCCAAGAGTGAGAGCCTCCAGTAAATAGCTCTGTTCTCTCTTTTTATACACTCTTTAGCCATCATCAAACATCATCTGAGTGACCAGAACTCAGGCTCCTACTATTGGCTCTGGTTTTTTTTAAATTTATTTATTTAATTTATTTAATATATTTAGTTTTCAGCATTGATTTTCACAAGAGTTTGAATTATGAATTTTCTCCCCATTTCTACCCTCCCACCCACTCCAAGATGGCATATATTCTGGTTGCCCCATTCCCTAGTCAGCCCTCCCTTCTGTCACCCCACTCCCTTCCCATCCCCTTTTCCCTTCCTTTCTTGTAAGGCAAGATACATTTCTACACCCCATTTTCTGTGTATCTTATTTCCTAGTTGCATGCAAAAACTTTTTTTTTGTTTTTGAACAAATGTTTTTAAAATTTTGAGTTCCAAATTCTCTCCCCTCTTCCCTCCCCACCCACCCTCCCTAAGAAGGCAAGCAATTCAACATAGGCCACATGCGTATCATTATGTAAAACCCTTCCACAATACTCATGTTGTGAAAGACTAACTGTATTTTGCTCCTTCCTAACCTATTCCCCTTTATTCAGTTTTCTCCCTTGACCCTGTCCCTTTTCAAAAGTGTTTGTTTTTGATTACCTCCTCCCCCATCTGCCCTCCCTTCTATCATCCCTCCTTTTTTATCTTCTTCCTTCTTCTTTCCTGTGGGGTAAGATACCCAATTGAGTGTGTATGGTATTCCCTCCTCAGGTCAAATCCAATGAGAGCAAGATTCACTCATTCCCCCTCACCTGTCCCCTCTTCCCTTCCTACAAAACTGCTTTTTCTTGTCACTTTTATGCAAGATAATTTAGCCCATTCTATCTCTCCCTTTCTCCCTCTCTCAATATATTCCTCTCTCATCCCTTAATTTGATTTTATTTTTTTAGATATCATCCCTTCATATTAAACTCACCCTGTGCCCTCTGTCTATATATCTATATATCTATAACTATATATATACACACACATACATATATACATACACACATACACACACACACATATGCATATTCCCTTCAGCTACCCCAATACTGAGGTCTCATGAATCATACACATCATCTTTCCATGTAGGAATGTAAACAAAACAGTTCAACTTTAGTAAGTCCCTTGTGATTTCTCTTTCTTCTTTACCTTTTCATGCTTCTCTTGATTCTTGTGTTTGAGAGTCAAATTTTCTATTTAGCGCTGGTCTTTTGACTGAGAAAGCTTGAAAGTCCTCTATTTTATTGAAAATCCATATTTTGCCCTGAAGCATGATAGTCAGTTTTGCTGGGTATGTGATTCTTGGTTTTAATCCTAGTTCCATTGACCTCCAGAATATCGTATTCCAAGCCTTTTGATCCCTTAATGTAGAAGCTACTAGATCTTGGATTATTCTGATTGTGTTCCCACAATACTCAAATTGTTTCTTTCTGTCTGCTTGCAGTATTTTCTCCTTGATCTGGGAGCTCTGGAATTTGGTGTCAATATTCCTAGGAGTTTTCTTTTTGGGATCTTTTTGAGGAGGCCATCCATAGATTCTTTCAATTTATATTTTACCCTCTGGTTCTAGAATGTGAGGGCAGTTCTCCTTGATAATTTCTTGAAAGATGATATCTAGGCTCTTTTTTTGATCATGGCTTTCAGGTAGTCCAATAATTTTTAAATTGTCTCTCCTGGATCTATTTTCCAGCTCAGTGGTTTTTCCAATGAGATATTTCACGTTGTCTTCCATTTTTTCATTCCTTTGGTTCTGTTTTATAATATCTTGATTTCTCATAAAGTCACTAGCTTCCACTTGCTCCAATCTAAATTTTAAGGTAGTATTTTCTTCAGTGGTCTTTTGGACCTCCTTTTCCATTTGGCTAATTCTGTCTTTCAAGTCATTCTTCTCCTCATTGGCTTTTTGGAGCTCTTTTGCCATTTGAGTGAGTCTATTTTTTAAGGTGTTGTTTCCTTCAATATTTTTTTCAGTATTTTTTTGGGTCTCCTTTAACAAGTCATTGACTTGTTTTTCATGGTTTTCTTGCATCCTTCTCATTTCTCTTCCCAATTTTTCCTCTACTTCTCTAACTTGCTTTTCCAAATCCTTTTTGAGCTCTTCCATGGCCTGAGACCAGTTCGTGTTTTTCTTGGAAGCTTTTGTTGGATGCTCCTTGACTTTGTTGACTTCTTCTGGCTGTATGTTTTGGTCTTCTTTGTCACCAAAGAAAGATTCCAATGTCTGAGACTGAATCTGAATCCATTTTCATTGCCTGGCCATGTTCCCAGCCAACTTACTTGACCCTTGAGTTTTTCATCAGGGTATGACTGCTTGTAGAGTAAAGAGTACTTTGTTCCAAGCTTGAGGGGATGTGCTGTTGTTTTCAGAGCTATTTCTATACAGCCAGCTCTGCCACACCAGCACTCCTCCTCCCCCAAGAACCACCAACCTGGACCTGACTCAGATTTAAGCAGGCTCCACACTCCTGCTCTGATCTGCCACTTATTTCCTCCCACCAGGTGGGCCTGGGGCAAGAAGCAACTACAGCTGTAGTTCTGTAGCTGCACAACCCCGCTGCCCCTGGGGGTGGTGGCTGAACTGTGAACTCCTTTCACTCTGTCCCCTGCAGCTTTTCCCATTAACCTTCTCAGTTGTGTTTGGTGTTTGTGGGTTGAGATGTCTGCTAACTGCCACAGCTCACTGATTCAGGGCGCTAGGGTCTGTTCCGCCTGGCTCCTGGTCTGGTTGGTCCTGCTGCTGCCCACGCTGGGCTCCACTCCCCTCTGCTCCCAGCTTCATGTGTGATAGACCTCACCCAGCAACCATCCAGGCTGTCCTGAGCGGGAGCCCTGCTTCCCTCTGTTATTTTGTGGGTTCTGCAGTTCTGGAATTTGTTCAGAGCCATTTTTATAGGTTTTTGGAGGGACCTGGCAGGCAGCTCACGCAAGTACCTGCTTTCCAGCCACCATCTTTATTGGCTCTGGTCTTAGCAACTCCCCTTAGGACCCTGAGGGCTTCACACCCACATAGGTTTAGCACCTAGTAGGTACGGGTTTGGGCCTGGGGCTTTGCACCTAGTAAGGCTCAATTAAAGACACTATGTCTATCATTCTAAAATAGTAAACAAAAGTCCCAACTTAATTGATATTACAAGAACATAAGCTTCTTGAGGGCAAGAATTCTTTCCATTTTGTCTTTGTATCTCTGGTGCCTAGCACTCTGCCTAGTACGTAGGAGATGCTTCTTAAATGTTAACTGATAGACTTGAGTTAAATAGTGCTATTTCCCCGTTGTCTTTTTTTAATGCAAAAACTCCTTAGAAGGAAAACACACTGAATCACTAACACCTTACTGTGTTTTTCTTAGAACTGGTACTGAGTGGCAGGGAGAAGAGACAGATTTGTGGTCAACCAATCTAGTTGGTTGGCAAAACTGGTACAAGATCAGAAACAATAGCTAATACCTCTTCTAGAAGGGTGAGTTGTACCAGCTAAGGCTTCCTATAAAGGAAACCACCTTATAATGTGTCAGAGCTTTCTGGGAAGCTATTAAATATATGAGCAGCAGGTATATTAGTTGGGCCTGATATAAGGAAAAAAATTCTTAAAGATTAGAGCTGTCAAAGAATAGAATATATATTTATACATTTGTTTACATGTATACACACATATGCGTTCATATATGTGTATATACCTATATTTCTCAGTAAGAGGATGGCCTGGGAAATTTGCTATAGTACAAAATGGGCAATAAATATAATAGATGAAGCCATCCCCACACCATTCTTCACATTGTATGTAGCATCCACCTGAATGACTTGCCATTTGCCCCCCCCACCCACAGCCCCATGTCTCCTTACCAGGAACAATGCCTTTCAGACCTGACCTTTAGAGATCATACCTTACCTACTTAAGGCTAATCTGCTATGACTGGTGAATGAGTTCAAATTCCACTAATCTGCTATATCTAGCCAGCCTTAAAGCATGCTTCACATTATATCCTGCAATTCTCACTGTGTATCTTGCCACTGGGCATATTTGCCATTCAGTCAGTATACAAACATGCATGCCCTCTTCTCCTTCCCCTCTGATTTCCATCTCCAGTAATCAAATGAATGCTACTATTACTTCTGGGAAGTGCATGACGATCAATGGCTTCACTCATCATTCTTGTGAATATTCATTCCAATAATCTCTGTCCTGGCCATCATTCTTCTATACTTTCTGTCTCCCCAAGTTAGAATGCAAACTCTTTGAGGGCAGACACCGATAAATTTTGTATTTATATTCCTAGTGCCTAGCTCAGTACCTGGAATATAACAAAGCATTTAATGAATGCTTTTTCATTCATTCAAATTAATATACAAAGTAAAATAATCTGTCGACCTATGATCATCTGGCAATCCAAGGCAGTAAATGTAAAATTCCAGAATAATAGATATTTTTCCAGTTAGTCATGTTTATATCCAGAGACCTAAAGCAAATGGAAATCTAAATCTATCTATTTCAGCACAATATTAATCAACAAATTATAAAATATTGATGCCAACTAATTGGTTAGGTCTTGGCTAGGCCTCTTGTCTGGAAAATAGTACTATATTAGACTATTATGTATTAGTGTTTAAGAATTATTCAACCTTACCTTGCATTCTGTAATTGTTTAAA